>NC_047033.1:1224225-1824225 GCF_902652985.1 Pecten maximus
GTGCAATTTTCAGTCCTCTACATTGCCTTTGATCTCTGTTTCAACTTGGTAAAGAATATGTGTTAGTATTTGACTCAGATTCACAAATAAAATCATTATGTGGATAAAATATACTGCAATATATGATATATCAGAAAAATGTGTGAGAGAAAGACAGTTTACTCATAGCTTCCTGTTCCGCCGATTGTGAAATAAGTGTGTGTGTTGGAGGGTGGGGTGCCGATGAGAAAGATAAACAACGGAAAGATATACCCATCTGTTCGTTTTCAAACTGCAATTTTTTTTGTATTGGTCACCCGATGTATCATCTACTGATTTGTTTTCCCTGTCCTGGTGGCAGAGTTACTGTGATCGTCCGACATACAGAGTGACTACGATATTGGTAAGTGGCCACCTCCTTATTTTCTCTCTGCTTTGTTTTTTTTTTTTTCTAAAATGATAATGGTAATGAAGCTTTCATTGAATATTTTATGTTCACTTAAAAAGTTAAAATAATTTTCAAGATGGCGTCCGTAGCTACCACCTTTACATCTATTTTGATTGTATATCTCGAATATTGTCAGACCATTCTGAACATGAGATGTCCTACTAAAAGATCACCTGTTCTAGTTAAATTTTTTCATGTGTATTAACAGAAATCGTAATTGTCTAAGCTACATATATATACAGGTTCATGCGCATGGCCGTCTAAACACCTTTTTTTGTATTCAAAGACTGAGCCTTACCTGATCAGCACAAATCCAATGAAGGGATTCATCCCTGATTTACTGGACGAGATTTCGGATATTTTAAATGTGACCCTGGTCGTCAATCATGTAGAGGATAATAGGTATGGATCTCATGACTCGCATGGCAACTGGGATGGGATGATTGGCGAACTGAGGGCCAATGTAAGTAATGCATGTCACACGTGCAAACTGTCTGTCTAATTTCTGCCAAATGTATCCAATGTCTGCCATAATCAGGTACGTACCGTCTGTCCAACGTATAAACCGCCTGTCTAATGTCTGTCAAACATTATACATTCTGTCTGACGTATAAACCGTCTTTCTAATGTCTGTCAAACATTATACATTCTGTTTGAAGTATAAACCGCCTGTCTAATGTCTGTCAAACATTATACATTCTGTCTGACGTATAAACCGCCTGTCTAATGTCTGTCAAACATTATACATTCTGTTTGAAGTATAAACCGTCTGTCTAATGTCTGTCAAACATCATCCATTCGGTCTCACGTATAAACCGTCTGTCTGAACTCAATCCCCAATCCACTGCTGCAGCGGATTCGTCATTTGAATCCCAACGTCGTTATGTCACCAAAAAGAAATATCAATGACATTCCAAAAACGTACGATTGGATGATACCAGTAGCTTCAATAAAACTTTAACCTCCACGCATTCTCGGTACTAAAGAGTTTTCTCCTGGAATATGTCATATCAAAAACGAAGGCACACTACTAGCCTACCTGCATGTATCTGGAACTTTATACATTTGATAAAGCAAATTCAAGCACGATAATGGTAACACATCTATTGTCATTGGCGAAGACTTCCAGTCTCTGTTCTATCCAATATGTATGTTTATATTTGAATGTAATATGTTAAAATGAAATTTATTGACGTTCGAGAAGACAAAGATTTCCGGCCTCTCTGTCTAATCCGAGTGATATATCTATGTATCAATACGATCTTTTGAAATGAAATATATTTGCATTTAAATGAACGTTTCATGTACCGTTATTATAATGACTATTTTACGAAGAATCGCACTCCAATGACTTCAGCATCTAGCCTACCAATTAGATTTGAAGTTAACGTCACGACACTTTTTCCATCAAATCTTCCCATAATGCTTTACTTTGTCTCCTCTGTGATTTTGGTATTTTACTTTGTTTGAAGAGGAATTTCCTCAGTCACATCAAAAAACGTTAGCGCAAACTCAATGTTCGCCGTTTTGTTTCATTCATAAAGTGGCGATGAACGATCGTTTCTATTTTGCCGTGATACATTTCCCATGGACTATCGAGGATGGCTCCAATGTTCCTCCTTCAATCATTTCACTAGTGAGGACACGTTATGGGGTGACCGGATCTGTTACTGGCCGTCCTAAATCTTGAAAGGACTTCACGGCAGGAAAGTTTAATTGTAACGACGTCGCGACGTTAACGTTTCCGGTCTTCATCAAAACATGCTGACGAACTCCGCATCAGACTTCGTATTCCTTACCAAACTGTGCAGAATCGTCTCAAGGACGTTAAACATCAACGGCTTAATCGCTTTATTTGGGCTTTAACGTATCCTCGGTTCGTCTAACGTCAGATACCGACGGATTGCATTTCAGTGTTCAGTTTGTTGACAGAAGAAAGCTTTTAAATATAGTGACGATGTCACGAACGGTATAACCAAGGAGATGAACAAGTGTAAGATCTGGGAACCATAACTATACGGGCGAAATTGTCGCGGTGGTGGTAGCGTTTATGCAGCGACGTACGGCGACAATATTCAAGTAAAATAACGCTCGTCCATAAACTGCTCGTCACAAACAGAGTTACGTCAACAAAATATGAATACACTCAACTGGGCAATAAGATCACACGATTTTCCTCAATTTAACATGCGTAGTATTTACTTGGACGACGTGTTGGAAAGTGTCGTGACGTCAGCGCTATTTAACTATCAGAAACATATAGGTGTCGTTGTACAGCTGTAGTGGTGGAGAATGGAGGGCATACTATCAACATTTGATGGTGCTACCTCTCTGTAATGTGACGTCATTTTCAGCTAAGTGCCAGACTTTACAAATAGGAAAATAGCGGGATTGGATTCACGGGACATCATTACTGACATTAACTGAAATAAAATGTTAACAATTACTTACATTTTAGCTGAGTAAACTAACACGTAAATTTGTAACCTTAAATGTCAAATCCATAGTTACGCCGTGTACCGTTGCCACATGACCTATCCAAAACTACTGACAAAGTGATACATTAATATCAAATTATTGTATGATTGACTGCCCGTCCTTATATATGTCAATTGCATGCAGTGTCTGTGACAGGCCTAATGCATATGTACATACTGTCTGTCTCCAATGTCTGCCCAATATAAATACTGTCTAGTCTGTCCAATGTACATACTGTCTGTCTAATGTCTGCCCAATATAAATACTGTCTGTCTCATGTCTGTCCAATGTAATACTGGCTAATCTATTTCTGTCCAATGTACATACTATCTGTCTCATGTCTGCCCAATGTACATACTGTCTGTCTACTGTCTGTCCAATGTACATACTATTTGTCTCATGTCTGTCCAATGTACATACTGTCTGTCTAATGTCTGCCCAATGTAAATACTGTCTGTCTCATGTCTGTCCAATGTAATACTGGCTAATCTATTTCTGTCCAATTTACATACTGTCTATCTAATGTCTGTCCAATGTACATACTGTCTGTCTCCCATGTTTTTCCAATGTACAAACTATCTGTCTCATGTCTGTCTAATGTACATACTATCTGTCTGATTTCTATCCAATGTAATGCTGTCTGTTTCTTGTCTATCCAATGTAATACTTGCTGTCCTATTTCTGTCTAATGTACATACTGTCTGTCTCCTGTCTGTCCAATGTAATACTGACTGTCCTATTTCTGTCCAATGTAATACTGTCTGTCTCATATCTGTCCAATTTACATAATATCTGTCTCATGTCTGTCTAATGGACACATGTCTGTCTAATGTCTATTCAATGTACATACTATCTGTCTAATGTCTGTCTAATATACATACTGTCTGTCTTATGTCTACGTGTGCACTGTCTGTTCAATTTGTCTGTTTTGTTTCTGAAGATATGTATTTTCGCCGTAAACAAATAAAGGTATCGTAATGCTACAACTGTTTCAGAAAAGTGACCTAGCTGCCGCCCCACTGACATTGACAGTAGAGAGGTCGCGTTACGTTCACTTTTCACATCCATTCGAAGAACTGTCGCTGAGGATTCTAGTTAAGAAACCGTCAACGCACATTCTCAACGACGATGCAGTTCTGCTTTTCCGGCCACTAACTGTCGGAGTGTGGCTATCAGTCATCGCCGGCTTCCTTGTTATCAGCATCGTGCTTTACACCATCGGCAGGTTCGTTCCATAATATAGAAATACAAGTTTATAGTGATTCGTGATAGAAGGGTATAAAAAGAATACTGGCGCGCATTTTTGTTGGTACATGTAATTAATTATATAATAATAATAGGGCGTGTTTTCGTGTTGATAATGAATACAAGAACACTAGGGCATTGTTTCGTGTTCATAATTAATAAAAGAAACACTAGGACAAGCTTTGGTATTTATAATTAATAAAAAAAATACTAGTGTGTACGTATTCGTATTAAATATTCAATAAATGAATCATAGGGTGTGTTTTCGCCTTAGTCAATAAACGAATATCATAGAGTGTTAACGTGTTAGATTCATAATAAAATATATTGGAGCGAGTTTTCCTGTTAGATAATTTATATAAGAATACAGTGGCGTGTTTTTTATGGTAGTTAATTGATATGAGAGTATAATGAAAAAACTAGAACGTGTTTTCGTGTAAAAGACCTCCAGGAGGTGATGTCGGTCAGGTAATGAAATAATACAAGGGCGTTAGATAATTCATTAAAGGATACACGAGCGTGTTTTCGTGTTAATCAATTAATAAAAGAATGTAAGAAGAGGTGCTTTTATGTTAGATAATAAATAAAAGAATACAAGGGTTTATTTACGTGTGATCACTAAACGGTAATAATATCATGCTAAGGTATGTTTACGTGATAGGTAATATAGAGTACCAATAACAGATCTACTGGTATTGTTACAGAACATCAGATGGTATTTTGATATTTAAGTTGTCACAATTCCAGACTTACAGCGAACCAGTGTTCTGTTTAGGACTGATACAGACTGTCCAGCGGCCTAAACATTCCTAAAAACAAACCGATTTTTTTATAAGTTTTAACAAATTTCCTTAAAAGATTTTGAATTGAAGGGAGGGGGGACCTACAATATAATTTTGAAAATATTTTTATACTAAATGTGTCTTAATGTAGATCATTCAGTGAAAAGCAGTTGACCAGTAGATATATGTGACATATTTATTGGTTGTGACTTTGTGACAAAGATGACTATTAGTTTTATAGCAAATAATAGCTGATTTATATAATGGAACCCTTGAAGACATCCTTCCTGTATTTAAACTGTTTTTTTATGGTTTCTTTATTGCCAAATTTGCGACGGCAAGACCATTTTAATGTCTAAAACTGTGTTAATTAAGTGGTGAAATTCATAATTTTACCCCAACATTAGCGCTATAATTCCTTAATTTTATCCATAAAATCTGCAATATGTTTTTGTCAAAACTGCTGGACAGCCTGTTGATAGTGTGTAAGGAACATAATCATGTTACCGGGTGATTGTAGTACTGTTTGAAGTATTTATATAATTAGGAAGAATATTTTGTTTTATTCAAGGTACAGCCCAATACAGAGAGAACAGACAGAAGGCGGGGTCTTATGGGCACTGTGCCTCACATGTGGAGTCATGTCACTACAAGGCTAGTATACAACAAACTGGGTAATGGTAAAGAGGGGTGTTATGGGCACTGTACCTCAAATGTGGAGTCATGTCACTACAAGGCTAGTATACAACAAACTGGGTAATGGTAAAGAGGGGTGTTATGGGCACTGTACCTCAAATGTGGAGTCATGTCACTACAAGGCTAGTATACAACAAACTGGGTAATGGTAAAGAGGGGTGTTATGGGCACTGTACCTCACATGTGGAATCGTGTCACTACAAGGTCAGTATACAACAAACTGGGTAAAGGTGATCCTCTCTTTTAACTCGTGTACAATTGCACACTAGACAGAAGCTCATTTGAATATGACAATATATATTTTTTAATATATTAGTTTTATCTGCTTAAAAAGATAATGAATATATAGAGTAAAATACAATGTATTGCAGTTAATGGAATATCGAATTAATGAATTATTGAATGAATGAATCAGTGAAGTCGTGAATTATTGAATGAATGAATGAATGAATGAATGAATGAATGAGAGGGCCGCACAATGTATCTGTCTATAAATATGAGCTTTACCCGTTACATTGATGCGGAATTACTGTTTATGCTTTGAATGGTCCAATTATTACATTATATTGATATTATGAAGAACTAAATCTAGTTAAGGTTCTAGAAGTACAAAACGAAACAAAATTTGCTTTATTTCACAATGGGTCAAGTGTAACTGTTGATGCTTTGTTGCACACCTCTTATAATCATGTGAAGTTTTAAAAATTTGGCCTTCTGCATGAGATAATCTCCGACAGAAAGAATTGTATTTTGATAGTGTATGCCCTATTCTAGTTTTAGTTACAGCGACGTCGAGCTTGACCTTGGGGACTTTATAAACCTCTAATTTCATGTGAAAATTCAGAATGTTTGGTGCTATGTAAGGGCCTGAGATTATTACATGCATTTTGACAGTTACTCTTAGTTCTATATTAGTAGCTATGGCGTTGACCTTGCCATTAGAAACATAAAATTGCCCATTGAACATCATCACACCACAGTGTAACATACATAGTGTAACATACATAGTGTAACATACACAGTGTAACATACACAGTGTAACATACATAGTGTAACATACATAGTGTAACATACACAGTGTAACATACACAGTGTAACATACATAGTGTAACATACATAGTGTAACATACACAGTGTAACATACATAGTGTAACATATATGCGATTGCTATAGGACTGCCGCCGTGTGGGTCCCTGATATATTAAATAACTAAAATCAAATGACCAATGAATCATTTTGACTATGCAATGAAGAAGATACAATTTACTTCCAGGAATGCGACATATGCCGTCGGCATTCTCCGGTCGTGTCCTCGTGTGCAGCTCCCTCTTCTTTACACTCATACTCGTATCTATGTACTCCGCATCACTTGTTCCATTCGTCTCGTCAAAGAGCAGCAGCATTGCACTACCATTTAGTACGTTCAGAGGTCTGACAATGCAGACTGAGTATAGCTACGGCGCAATGAGGGGAGGCGCTGTATACCAATACTTTATGTACTCCAAAGGAGATACTGAACGGAAGATAGCAGCTTACCTCAGAGGGAATCCCTCCAATTTTGTGCGTAATACGGCTGAAGGAGTAAAGAGAGCGCAACAGGGAAAGTATGCATACATTGTCGAGTCGTCGCTGGCCTACCATGCCGTCTCGAAGTTTTGTGACTTGATGGTTATAGGAGATCAGCTGGAGGAAAGAACATACAACTTTGCCTGTCGACAAAACACTAACATTTGTGACCAACTCAACACAGCTATTTTACAGCTGAAAATAAACGGAGTTATGAACGAGCTCAAAACAAAATGGTGGAGTGGAAAATGTGGCGTCTTCCCCATAAAGCTAATGAGCGCATCTGATGACGTAGTGGACGCTAGGGGTAAACCAATTGACATGATACGTTTTACTGTTCCTTTGGTTTTACTGGTGGCTGGGATAGTTTTGAGTATTGTGATGCTACTAGTGGAGATTTTCTTTCCCAAAGTCGCAAAGGTAAGTATCTGTTGTAATGGAGATTTACTCTCCGAGATAAGCATGTGATGTGATGGAGATATTTTTCCAACAGCGGTATGTATGTGTTGAAATGGAGATGTATCTTCGTACCAAGCCATGTCATTTAAATCTAAAATAAGGTCATTTGTAAGTACATGTAGATTGACGTAATATACGTCCATTTGTTAATAATCTGATGTTTCTTTACATTTGCCTTATGTATAGTCGTGTGTGGAGTTAATAGTGTTGTATAAATCTATTTTAGGTCAAGCATATGGTGTGATGTGCGACAACACCAATCACATACTGTGATGTAGATTAATATACAAAGATAAGAATATTTAATTATTTAAATTTATTTTATTTAAATGTACAACAAAAACATGTCGTATGGCCTAAAATTTGCAAGATATCTTATTTAATTTGATTAAATAATGAATCGACATTGAGACTTGAATTATTGACCGTTGGGTTGCCATACTAAAGGCTGACAGCTCTATACATTTATATATAACTGCGACTATTAAACTTTTCAAAACTTATTGTTCATTTGCGATACTTTAGAAATAAGCCTTAGGCAATGCCATATGTCGCATTACTCATCTTGATAAATCCATGTTAATATTTCTGCTTTATTTCTAGCTACTCTACACACAGAGAAAATCGGACGTCACCCATGGGTTTTCTGGACATATGCATACATCATCAGACTGGACAGATACATAAAAGATCAGAACTCCTCGTCAGTAACGTGTTTATGTAGCACACTACAGTAGGACAGCCTGGCCATGGATGATATCTTTTATTAAACAAATAACTCCTGTATTATGATATGCATAAAAAAAAGAAATATTAAATGTACACTATTATTGGTATATCCATTATGAAGTAGTAAATAAAGGCTTCAACTCTGAAAAAAATGAATAAATAAATTGGTTCCGGATTTTAAATTTCCGGATTTTCTGAAAGTGTGTTTACACCGTAAATTTAGTTTTGCCTACAGCGAAAACCGTATCTCATAAACAAGGTAAAATTGCAGGAATGAGTCAATGTAAAACATATGTCAGAACGAGATTGATTCTGTCTAAGGGCTAGAGATATTTAATTTCAAACAGTTTTCAGAAAAAAATGTGTAGAGAATTGTGTCATTTTGGGTCAAAATTCAGGATATTTTGCAATTTCTAAGGTTTTTTGAAGTGGTTATCATAGTATTCACATGTCTGAAAGACATAGAAAAAATAAGTTTACTATTCTTCAGAACTGTGTTAAAATCGCAAATATTGTATAGATTACAAATATATATATTTTATTATAAGTAATATGTATGGCAATGTTAACATATCTAAAACATGTGCCATATTTTTCAGTATTGGACTTTTTTACTGTACACTTCTACCTTATAAGGGTTATTTTTTTAAATGCGCTTAATCATGCTTGATTAGGCTTCATTTTCATTCAATACTTGTTTAACACCTAACTTGTTAGATATTAGATGAATTAAGGGAGGTAACTCGCTTTTCTGCCCATTTTAAAGGTGGGTTTATAAGCATACTATTAAATGATAAAAGTGTTAATTGAAAAATTATTTTATGTTTTAAACAAACCTAAAATAACTTATTGGGTATCTCACAATCAATATAGACTGAATTATGGTTTATTTTACCTGATGTATTACCCTGTATCCATAGAACCAATTAAGTGAGTGTTATTTATGAAACTTTTGGTGGAAACATTATTTTGATTTATTCATACAATAGCATACATGTATTTTTAAAGGATTGTTTGTACGGCTGATATGATATTGTCAATGATTGTCATTCCCATATGTGTAGCAGAAGAAACCGAATTTTCCGAATAAAATTAGATCAGCGGACAGTGTCTAATGAGCATTGGTACATATCTGAATAACCGGGGTGTATACAGATGACTGTGATGTCATGTGCATGACATTTTGAAATCTTGGATGTCATGTCACTGTTTATCAGTTACAATACTGTGTGTTGCTAAGCTGAGGTTTGGATAGGATTTAGGTTGTTTATCATGATGACATTGATTATTTATGACGTCATAGATACCAACTGATATTATCATACCTCAGACTTGTATCACAGCTTCTGATTAGTGAAAACCATGTCACGTGATTAAAAACATTCGTTATGTCAACCACAAATTTCCAAATAATTCATTATTTACTTGCTGTCGCTTTCGAAACATCATGTCACCCTCTGAATATCATAATGTCACCCTCTCGTGAGCCCTCCAGAATCGTTATGTCACCCTCTCGTGAGCCCCAACTCGGAACTCTCTTCAGTAACGTCTTCAAACGTAGTCGAATCAGAGGAGTTCCGAGTATTCTGCTTGACAACAACAAGGGCTGCCGGCGGACGCTATCTTCTGCCAACAGAGGAGGAAATGGCGAATTTATTGCAAGAAAAGGATTCTAAAAAAAACCAAAATGCACACTTGAATGGCTTATCAAGTCTGAATAAGATCAGAGCATTCGTTTACACAATGTCCTGACAGAAAATGACCATGAACTGCTAACATATGATGCGACTGTTTGTGATAAATTAATTACCATAAACTACTAACATAATTTGTGACTTTGATAAATTGATGACCATTGTACAAATGTGACTGTTTGTAATAAATCAATGACCATCAACTACTAACATATAGTATGACTGTCTTTGATAAAATAATGACCATTGTACAAGTGAAGAGAATAGCATGCTTTCTAAGATGTGTTATATTAGCAAAACCGTTGAAAGACAATATATTATGAGTGTAAGGTGATTTTATCAGCATTCACACAAATGTTTTTTCAATATAAAGATACTAATGATATCGTTGATCAAACGAACCCGGACCTATATTATGTAAATTAGACAATCTGGGGAAATTTAAAGCTTTTTTTGTGGAAAAGCTTTGACGTTGTCAGCAATATTGCATGATTTTGGTATTTCCAATAGATATATGCATACACCTTCGCTGCAAAATAGTCATAGAATCATTACTGTTGAGCTGATATACGAAAACACGTTAATCAACAGTCAGAGACGGTTCTACCATCGCTAACCCTTTACAGCATGTAGCAGATAACATCATCAGTATTATTATTGTTATTCCTCTATCTACAGGGAAACATGAACAACTTCCTGATGATGGATGTGCTACTTAATTGTAATGAACAAATGAACACGCTTTTGCATGTTAATGTTATGCATGTACCTCAATACAAAGATATACTCTAAAGTTCAACACCATACACACGTCTCCACACCAATATAAAATGTTCAGATCCATGAAGGTCATATCTGCCATAGTGTAGGCGACCAAGAGTCAGATCTATATTTGTGAGTGCCATTCCATGACAACATTTACTGTTCCTGATTAACTGAATCCTCGTGCTCATGTTCCGATTCAGGAAAGTTTGATTGTAAAGTGGGACAATCAACACCGTACAAACACATACATGTTTTTGTTTGTCTCCATAACGTGTTTATATCCATGGAGATGATACTGTAGTCGATGACAGTCTGATTGAGATTTGTGGGTCCAGTTAACAACCATCCAATGGCAGCATCTACTGCTTCTGATCAATTAAATCCTCCAGCTCATGTTCCGATTCATCGGGAAGTTTCGAATTGTCTGTTTTAGTTTCCAGTCGGCTGTTATGAACAAAAGCGGTATTAATTAGCCCATTTAAATTGAATTTTGTAGAGTGATGTTTTCTAGTTATTATTTAATAGCATGAATAAGACCAATATCTTATTTGTAATTGCACTACTAAGTATAAAATATCGAAACTTGTCACTGTTCATTAATGTTGTTGGAGCGTACTAACGTCTATTGTTGTTTGTATCTAAATCATATTCATTTACCAGTTACTGTCTCACTGACCTTTCTTATTACTGTTTTTCAATTAATTATTATCAAAAATAATATAGGAGGAAACCAATGTATTCTTCCACACAACAGCGCTTAAAACCTGTCTCTTGTAGTTTTAGAGCGATATATTAGAAAACACAGAATGCTCTATTTTCCTCATTTTCCCTTTCTCGTTTTCCAGAGGTTTTGTTTCACTAAAATCGCCCCGAGTCAGACTAATAACCTATCGATTATTTTAGTTTACTGAATTAACTACGTTCCTGTTGTAATACTCACCTGACTATGTGACTACTCTTTTGTCGTTTCATCTTTCTAAATGTGATGCAGCTCACACCAACAATACCGAATACCATTATTGCAATTGGAACAGCAATTTGCCACACTGGAACTGTTTATAAGATACATTATGTGTAAAGGTGGAGATTATTCATTACTCCTTCCCTTGATACATGTACCCCTGGGTCTCAGCTGTTCAAAAAGTGATTAGGTTAATCGAAGTTTAACAACAATTTTAAAATCCTGATAAAATCTGGTAAAATTACATTGGCACATTATCATAGAACTCTTAACAAACGTCAATCTCTTCCTACCTGCCTATTTTAAGGAATACACACATTCGGGTTTTGAAGTAAAGAAATGATATTTTCACTAATCAAGTGATTAAGCTAATCACCTTTTGAACATCTGGACCGTTTTGAGTACTCGGTTAATTCGCCAAATATAGGTTACTAAAATTTGATTCATGGTACAATGTATTTATATACATGTTTTCAGTCCACAATTACAAATATCTTCAATAAACTATTTGCGATGCAATTAATTTGATAATAAGAGATATGGATAGCTTTACCTGTGCAAAGTTCCATTAGTTTATATAAAGAAATCCACTGGTAGCCCTATAATATTGTTTAAAGTTCATTATGTATTGAATATTTTACCTCGATGATCAGGTGGTATGTTGACAGAAACTGCAACAAAGAAAATATTCTGTTAATTTTGTATCTGTTTAGTGAAATATATAAAGAAAAGTTCATGATATTTACCAGTTATGCGGGTTTTTTTTAACAACTACTGTAGTTTCCTGTGTATAGCCCGCGGGCTATAAGGTTTAGATAATTAAGAAATGACTTCTTCGGGCCATCTGACAATATTTTTTTCCAAAATTACCATACTTTGATATACAGTACTTGTCAGATCCAAGTGAACTTTTTGTGTTTCTCTGGTGTGCCATCAGCTGCCGACATTGCTGTTCAAATCCGAAATATGAATGATACATTTACCTGTGCGTGGACATAACTAGTAAATATTTTTACGCTGTTCACGTGTTAAAGCAATAAACAGCGAGGGAATATCTTGACTGTGAATTTGTACTTAAATACGTAGCAGACAACCAACGAAAAAGTGCGCGTGAGTTGGCTATCTGCATATTTTATATCATAAAACCATACACAGGAAATTACGGTATCATTTTATATTTCTTCTACAAGAAATATACACATTACAACAGAAAAATCTAATAAAAGCATTAGTCGTATTGTCTTAGAATCCTTATCATGTGTCGTCTGCTAAGTTTAGGTTAACGCTTGGCCAAGACAGTTTCCATGACCTGAATTGAATGTGAAAGGTTGTAGGAGCATATGGTAGCGATGATTTTAAAGTTCATAACAACAAATGTTGATTGTCGGAATTTTTGCGTTGATTATTCCGATAGAATGTAAGTATAAACCCACCTTTAGCGACAATGAAGATGCATGACTAAGGAACAATAATAATAAATCAATCAAATAATAATTTCATGTAACTCTTGATAACTTTTGGTGTCGGTCAACCTAAGATTATTTTGTTTTTCGCTTTTATAATTATTATTACTTCATAAAATGAATTATTGCCGATTATGAACAGTAATTTAAGCAATATGTCATGGGTGATTCCATCACCGGTTAAACGGAAATACGATTAATCGAAATACTTCATATTTACCGTTGCAGTCCGCTTTTGTTGTTGAAGCTCTTCCCTCAGTAGTGAATCCATCAGGACAGCTCACACAGGACGTCTGTCCAACGTTAGACTGAAAGGTCCCCTCAGAGCATTTCTCACAACTGTCACCATGTTGATATCTACCAGTACTACAGGGAACTGGAAATACATATAACTACTGACAATTGAAAATCACTCAATGTTTTATGTACGTTATGTTTAATCTCATCTTGCGGCATTGTTGTAGATTCAAAGCCCCAAATAAAGTGTTCATCGTAATCAAACACAGGAAGAACACAGACAAACAGCTCCGTGTGTTTGTTTATCGCCCCGAACACTAGTTTCGTGAAAAACAACGGTCATTTTGAGACGGGGTCCATGAAGTAGTTGGTGACTACCTCATTGAACAACCTCTAGAGCATATATTGGCCCGGTTCCCAGTTTCCCGAATAACACAAACTGATATATACAGGCAAATAATCCATAACCAAGTAACGATTGGAAATGTCACTGACACCGGTAACTAAAGAGTATACATTTATAAAATCATAAGGAAAATGTTACATTTACCTACGTGCAATGTACATAGCATACCACAATAACGACGAATAGGACCAATTCTAAAATTACAGGAAATTCTCCCCCTAATTGTAAATTAATATAGATACAAAATGTACCGTACCGCAGTAATGATGTACGGGAACAGTCTCGGGGGTCACAGGTAACACTCCCGCCAAATGTATAATGTATATTTAAGAAATAATTAACGATGATTCGTGTATTATTGCAGGATATACAACGAGGACGAGGATATTTTGCAATTAAATTAATAACGAAGGCCGCAGGCCTGAGTTATTAATTAAAATTGCAAAATATCCGAGTCCGAGTTGTATATCATGCAACAATACACGAGTCAAAGTTGATTATTTTATTCTACCATGTACTGTTTAGTTCTGAGATCGACCTCTTTCTAATAGAAAAACAGCAAAGAAACCCCGGGAAAACCTTGTAATTTATTTCTTGAGTATTGCATTATTTGTTGATGAAATATACAGGCAATACAGCACTACGATCAAGAGCATCTATCATATGGCATTGATTTTGAAAATTTAAAAAAAAAAAAGGATAAAAAAAAAAAAAAAGTGGGGGCCTCCGTAGGATTCGAACTCGCGTCGTGATAAAAATATATTGAAAGACTAACCCATTAGCCCACTCGGCTATAGTAACCTTATATGAAACGGGTGAATATTAGATATTTAAAATTGTAACAGCCGTGACTCACGAGCGTGTAATATTGGCACGAGCGGGAGTTATTGGAAAATAATACATGGTTTTTAGCCAATCAAAACTGGCGTTACATAGCAAACATGGTAGAAATATATATAAAATATACCGTACCGCAATAATAACGTACGAGACAGTCCCGGGGGTCACACACACACATATAAACACACACCCCCAAACCCAAACCCCTACCCCACCCCAACCCACGCCATTTCCATCCTAATGTATAATGTATATAGATAAAGAATGAAGTGTAGTGAGGGGCGATAACTCATTAGAGTTATCGTTCCTTACGGAACGTAATGATAGTATGAGCTAATTCGCGATTTTTGCCGGCTATTGTAGCGATTTGGGAGCGGAAAAAATGGCACATACAATTTTGATGGGCTGTTGAACCATTGTAAAACTCGGCTCGATCTAGGTCTGGATGTATCTGGTATCCCTGTGGAAATTCGTATTTATGAGATATTTTGGGTCAAACATGCCAAAATCGTCACTTTGACTAAGAGGTTCTGTTTAAATCGCCCTCAAAATTCAGAAAAAAATCCAGAGATATATACAATGCACATACAAAGAGATAAATGTTTCCTGAAGAAAACAGTCTGTTTAGTTTTTCGATATCTTTAGCAGAACGGTTACAAGATTGTTTTGAAAATGGCCTATTTTTTCGACCTTCTCAGTATTTTTCCATTCGACTGGGGTATTTTCCTGCCTGTTTTGATGACGCAAGACCGGGTGTTTCCTTTCCGTTTAGCACGGTAGAACAGATGGGCCGGATCGGCATACATAGTTATCAGCATTACATTCATTACGAATCAACTGGTTTTATATTTGTTTTGCGCGAGTCATCTTGATGATGTGTTTTAAAGCCTGCATTAACATCAACAGGTCCGTTAAAATTGACGTATGAAGTTTATATTTAATAGAAATTATTAACACACTTGGTTTGGTCGGCTTGACCGCATATATAAAGGACAACTATAGATAACGCCATCCTGAACTCATCGGGTATTATCGCTGAAATGATTCTCCGAGGAGTTCCGGATGGAACAACACCGGAGACTTCACGCCGCTTACTCGTTTAACCCCAGGCTTCAGCTGCATTCTAAGTGAGTTGTATTACATTTTCCCGTCAGGACCAGGACTTTTTAATATTATGTCATATTAAAAGTGACATTGGAGATTATAGTTGTTCTACTATGACCATATTTGTTGCTTTCCAGGATCAGTATTCATCGTCAACCCAGACCAGCGTTCAATTCTTTCGATAACAAATCTAAACTCGTAGCCTACCGAGTCGTAGGCTTCCAGTACTGGCAGTAGGCCTAGTGTAAATGTTACGTGTTCATTAACGTTTTAGAGACAGGCGACGTTTAAATATGTAATATTTAATTTTTATTGTTTGTTTGTTTAATGAAATTACTGTGTCGTTAGTTGATGCTTTGATGTCTTGATCAGCTGATATTTGTTTATGTTGAGGAGCAACGACGTTTCGAGAATCATATCTCATACATATTAGCTTACGATGACACGAACTTTCAAGGAACTACTGTACACGTACTTCAGTACACACTAGCAGTATATTCAGAGACATGTATATATGTCTCTGGTATATTGAACAATTCTTTTTCAGTAATAGAAGTTTTTTTTCAAATTTCTAATGAAATATTTATATTCTAATGCTTTAAATTTTGAAATTAAAGTCTCTGACCTGCCCTTTATTGAGATGGTTCTTAGGAGAGTGTCAAATTATATCATCTTTTGCATTAATAAATATATGAAATAAGTTTTCAAATATATTTAAACCCTTCACTTTTATGCACCAAAGAAAACAATATGCAAGAAAGCTGTTCTGACAAATTTAAGCTAAAATATTGTCAATTATTATGTTGCATTAAGTAAAATTATGTTGCTTTGGGTGTCATGCATTTTTTTTTTTTTTTATCTTTTAAAATTAAATTAATTTCTTGACTTATTACAAAAAAAAGTATAAGATGGAAAATTATTTGACAAAATCAAAGAGCTACCAGGTTTTAGCTATCACAATTTTACAAAATAGTTGACTTTGAAATTTCATGAATTAGTCAATTTTCAAATATCTATAAGTTGCTTTATTATCAATTCCATATCAACATATTTCAACTCTTTGCTTACATGTACATGTGCCAAAGAAAACCATGTGCGAGAAACCTGTTCTGACAAAATTTTACTAAAATTATGTCAATTGTTATATCACATTAATTTAATTAACTAATGTAGGGTGTGGGACCATGTTGTATTTTTGTTTTATCTTTTGAATTTTTAATCTGTTTCAACTTATTACAAAAGGTATTATAGAAAACTACTTGTCAAAATTAAAGAATTACCAATATTTTGTTATCACTATTTTACAAAATAGTTTTTCTCACAAATTTCATCTGCACACAGGTAGCAATTAGTAAAATCTTTTGAATCTAAACTTTAATTATATAAAGGTATTATAGAAAATTATTCGACAAATTCAAACAATGACCAGGATTTTAATTTATAACCATTCTACAAAATAGTCTTCTTCATAATGTCATCTCCACACAGGTAAAATACTGTAACACAGGGACTAGTGTACATGTAAATAGTTTATATGTTTCTTTTTTTAGGCCAACACCACCATATGCATATATTTACATTAGGAGGGGTGTTCTAAATTGTTGGCCAAAGACCGCACTTAATTTCCCTCTATATTCTACTGAAGAAACACATTCAGAATTTTGAAACTTTACATAAAATCTGATTTTAATTTCATATTGTAGAACTAGTCTCTCAATATCAAATATTTTGATATTGGGATGACACCATTTTCTTTAATTATCACATCTTTTACAATAGCAACTGTGACAAATAAGAATTAAAAAGTTTTAAACAGTTACTGTAATTGCAAGCCTTAGACCGCAAGTAATTACCCTCTATGTTCTACTTAAAAAAAAACTTCATTAAAATGTTTTTGAGACTTTGTATGAAATATGGTTTTCATTTCATTTAGTAGAACTATTCTCTCAATTTCAAGCCATTTAGATATTAAGAAACAAATTTTCCACAATTTTTACTGTAAGATAGTTTATTAATTATTTATTATTGAGGGGCCGAGTGGTTAAGATATGTCATGACACTTTATCACTAGCCCTCCACCTCTGGGTTGCTAGTTCGAAACCTACGTGGGGAAGTTAACTGGTACTGATCGTAGGCCGGTAGTGTTTCTCCTGGTACTCCGGCTTTCCTCCACCTCTAAACCTGGCACGTCCTCAAATGAACTTGGCTGTTAATAGGACGTTAAACCAAATACACAAAGTTTATTAGTATTATATATATAGAAGAAGTATAGAAAAGTTTGAACAGTTATCCTGCAGAAGAAAAGGGAAGCTGACAATCAGGTCGGTATGTGCTGTCGTGGTTGTGTCTTTGGGCAGAACCATTTTACCCTTATTGCTCTGGATGGCATGCAATGGGCCTCTTATATGTTGTTCAGTCAGGTAGTCACCAACTACTACAAGGAGACCCAGCCTCAGACTTAAAGATGCTACTTATTTTTCAGAAACCGGACAAGCTGGTCTACACTGCTACCTTACAAGAAGTTTAAATCATTTATTTGAAAAGAAAATATTATTTATTTTGCTTGGTAAGCTTCATTTTCATAAATTATTGCACCATTTCCTGGATGGCATGTGGACAGACAGGTCTCCTGCATGTTGTTCAGAGGTAGTCACTAACTTCTACAAGGAGACCCTGCCTCAAACTGACTCAGCTGGCTATTCAAAGGGTGATAAACAAAGCTAACAAAGCAAATATATATAAGAGTAAGAGATAATTGCCACTTAATTTTCAGAAACTTGGCAAACTGGTGTACACTGCTACCTGATAAAAGGTTGAAAAAAGGTATTTAAAAATAAAAACATGTTTTATTATGCATGGTTAAGCTTCCTTTACATGAATTATTGTTCAAATTCACATAAGACAATTTAAAACTTGCTAATTACCTAATTTTCATCTGTGATAGAAAAAGGGAGATAACTTGCTCACCTGTTCTTGATATAAAATTACCTGGGTAATTATAATGTACAATTCATATTAATGCTTTTGTAGATATTTCCCTAAAGTTCTATTCATGATCGATCAATTATCGATATGATGATGATTGATCATGAACTTATTAGTGATACCCAACACTACTGAAGAAGTTGCAAAATTTTCGAATAAAAAAAATAGATACCTGGTAATCTCCCAATTTGCTCGACACGGACCACTGACAAAGACACTGATACTGACTTTAAACTATGGGGAAAGTCTCGAAATATCAATTTAAAGAAATGGCTATGTCAAACAAACAAACAATTTTCCTTCTCTCATTTGTATCATTGTGTTCCACTGGGGAATTCATACAAAAATGGGATTTTCCTCGTGCAAGTGTGATTTATTAACAATTTTCTCCAAGATTAATATTGGGGCGAGCCAATTCCCATAAAATCTTGGATATTCCTATCTGAAAGAGTTAATCCTATCTTTTTCGAGGAAATTTGTCCAAATTTAGATATTGTCTGATTGCAATGAAATTTGGTACAGTATATAGGTACATCATTGGACACCGGTTACTCTTGTAACCTCACTTTAACTTTTTTTAAACAGAATGACTGCTATTTCCCACAGGGGCTTGATACTATATACATATATATATAGACTATCATTTGGAAAATCGTGCCAAGCCCCTGTGCTATTTCCCAGCCTCTGATTGGTCCAAAATAAGATATTGTCCAATTTTGATGAAATTTGATATGTAGGTACATCATGGGACACCGGTCCCTCTGGTCACCTCATTTTCACATTTTACCAAAATGGTCGCCATTTCCTGGCCTCTGATTGGTCCAAATTTAGATATTGTCTGATTTCAATGAAATAGGGGTATTATGGGACAGCAAATTCAACTTTATGGGTTTCATTTCCTTGGCAATAAGACAGTTTTACTTATTTTTGTTTAACGTCCTATTAAAAGCCAGGGTCATTTACAATATTTGTAAGGACGTGTTGGTTTTGGTGGTGGAGGAAAGCTGGAGTACCCGGAGGAAAACCACTGACCTACGGTCAGTACCAGGTAACTGCCCCACGTCGGTTTCGAACTCGCATCCCTGAGATGGACAGCTAGTGATAAAATGTTGGGACACCTTAACCACTCGGCCCCGCGGCCCAACCTTTAACACAGTCTTCTCATTGGTTGAAATTTAGATATTGAGCGATTTTTTTATGAAAACTGCTGAAACAGAGTTATCGCCCCTCACTACGCTTCATTCTTTCTGTGACATCCTTCAGGTGTCACCCAACTAGTATGAAATATACTGTACCACAAAAATGACGTAGGGGACAGTCCCGGGGTCACAGGTAACACTCCCTCCGAATGTATAATGTATATAGATATAAAATAAAGAATGAAGTGTAGTAAGGGACGATAACTCGTTATCGTTCCTTACGGAACGTAATGATAGTATGAGCTAATTCGCCATTTTTGCCGGCTATTGTAGCGATTTGGGAGCGGAAAAAATAGCACATACAATTTTGATGGTCTTTTGAACCGTTGTAAAACTCGGCTCGATCTAGGTCTGGATGTATTTGGTATCCCTGTGGAAATTCGTATTTATGAGATATTTTGGGTCAAACATGCCAAAATCGTCACTTTGACCGGTAGCTTCTGTTTAACAGGTCCTTAAAAATCAGCGTTTTAATCCAAAAATCTGAAACTCCAAACAAAACAAGAAGAGATAGTTCTGAAGAAAAGCTTATCTTTAGTTTTTCTATATCTTTCATAGAACGGACACAATAGGGTTTTGAAAAAGGGTCGTATTTTATTGAGAGGTGGCGGATGTTACGTCACGAGTGTTACGTCACAAGAATGTGTGGAATGTAGTGTATTGAAGGACGGAACGTAATGTACATGCGGCTAATTCAGACGACTTTCTGGAGCTAACTGAAAAGCGACTCTATACATTTTGATAAAACTTTCCACACTTATAAGACTCGGTGTGATCTACATGTATGTCCAGGCATATCCCGTATATCTAGGAATAATCTAGTTATGGAGATATTTTGAGTACAAACACGCCAAAATCGACACTTTGACTGCTGGTTTCTGCACAACTCGGCCTAGAGAATTGACACATAAAGAGAACGTATTGAAACTCCACACATCGCAAGTACATATAATTCCAAAGAAAACAGTCTCTTTAGTTTTTCTATATCTATCACAGAACGGTCACAATAGGGTTTTAAACATAGGTACTATGTACCGCGAGGTCACACATTCCGGATAGTCTATTACATGTACGGACGTACGTCAGGAGTGACGTTACTAAGTCTGTTCTGTTTGTCTGATTGAACTTGTAGCGCTCGGTGAGCTGCTTGTAATTTTACTGTCACGGCCAGTATTTCTTACAATTTTGCAATATCAGAGAAAATACAAAAGACACAATTCTCTACATTTTTTTTTTTTTTTTTTACATATTTATCACAAACATCTATATCCAAAATACATAATTAATCATGTTTCTACATATGTGGTACGTTATGTTCTTTTTCCTGTCATGTCCGTGATGCAACAGTTTCCGCTAAGGTCACATGGGTACGTATAATCGAAAGACTGTAACTCCGACATTTACACTGCACTTGGGAACCCGCGCCTGGGGAACCCGCGCCTGGGGAATTCCCGCCTTTTTACACCAGAATCTTACGTCATTCTATTTTCTCAGTAACAGTGTGTATTTGTGATTTTCTAAATCTCAACACACTACTCTTTGTCCTCGTATCATATATAAAGTACCCGTTTCATGTCTTGCATGTATTTATTCGGGAAAACAGATACAAACCACAGAAACGCATTCTACACAGGGACTTGGTTCACGTGAAACACCGGCTAATTGGCCGATCGGGTTGTACGAGTTGTTCAGCAAAATTTCAAGAAATCCGGAAATTGAAATTCCGGAACCACCTTAAGTGCAACGGGATATGTATTTAACACTGGCGTTGACCGGTAAACAATTTACACTGGCGTTGACCGGTAAACAATTTACACTGGCGTTGACCGGTAAACAATTTACACTGGCGTTGACCGGTACACATTTTACACTGGCGTTGACCGGTACACATTTAATACTAGCGTTGACCGTTATACATTAAACACTAGCGTTGACCGGTATACATTAAACACTAACGTTGACCGGTACACATTTAATACTAGCGTTGACCGGTATACATTAAACACTAGCGTTGACCGGTATACATTAAACACTAACGTTGACCGGTACACATTTAATACTAGCGTTGACCGTTATACATTAAACACTAGCGTTGACCGGTATATATTAAACACTAGCGGTGACCGGTACACATTAAACACTAGCGTTGACCGGTATACATTAAACACTAGCGTTGACCGGTGCACATTTAATACTAGCGTTGACCGGTATACATTAAACACTAGCGTTGACCGGTACACATTTAATACTAGCGTTGACCGGTATACATTAAACACTAGCGTTGACCGGTGGTGTTAAATGTATACCGGTCAACGTTAGTGTTATATGTATACCAGTCAACGGTAATGATAAATGTATACCGGTCAATGCTAGTATTAAATGTATACCGGTCAACGCTTGTGTTATATGTATACCGGTCAACGCTAGTGTTTAATGTATACCGGTCAACGGTATTGTTAAATGTATACCGGTCAACGCTAGTGTTAAATGTACACCGGTCAACGCTAGTGTTAAATGTATACCGGTCAACGCTAGTGTTAATTGTACACCGGTCAACGCTAGTGTTAAATGTATACCGGTCAACGCTAGTGTTAATTGTATACCGGTCAACGCTAGCGTTAAATGTATACCGGTTAACGCTAGTGTTTAATGTATACCGGTCAACGTAGTATTAAATGTATACCGGTCAACGGTAGTGTTAAATGTATACCGGTCAACGCTAGTGTTTAATGTATACCGGTCAACGCCAGTGTTAAACGCACACCGACCAGCGCCAGTAATATTAAATTCAGATTTATTTGAATCGATTTACATTTTTTTTTAAATTTATTTCAAATGTATTTATAATTTCTTAAATGCTTTCCAGTCCAGGCCAGTGTTAAATGCACACCAGTCAACGCCAGCGTTAAACACAGATTTATTTGAATTTATTTTAAAATTTTAAAATTTATCTTAAATTTATTTTTGAATTTATTCAAACTTGTAAAGAATGAAGTGTAGTAAGGGACGATAACTCGTTATCGTTCCTTACGGAACGTAATGATAGTATGAGCTAATTCGCCATTTTTGCCGGCTATTGTAGCGATTTGGGAGCGGAAAAAATGGCACATACAATTTTGATGGTCTTTTGAACCGTTGTAAAACTCGGCTCGATCTAGGTCTGGATGTATTTGGTATCCCTGTGGAAATTCGTATTTATGAGATATTTTGGGTCAAACATGCCAAAATCGTCACTTTGACCGGTAGCTTCTGTTTAACAGGTCCTTAAAAATCAGCGTTTTAATCCAAAAATCTGAAACTCCAAACAAAACAAGAAGAGATAGTTCTAAAGAAAAGCTTATCTTTAGTTTTTCTATATCTTTCATAGAACGGACACAATAGGGTTTTGAAAAAGGGTCGTATTTTATTGAGAGGTGGCGGATGTTACGTCAACAGTCACCTAAATATCCAATCAGTAGGCCCGGATGCATTCACCTTCCTATTAAATCTTCTGCCCAAACGGGAAAAACCCACAATCTATTTTCGATTTGGTTGGGTGGTCCCTAGAAGCCCTGATTTTGACATCATAATGATATAGATGACATTTGTTTTGATCTTTTATCGTATATGTAATTATTTATCGATTAGAATACCGCGAGTACATCTGTTACTAAGATGAACTTAGGGTTGATTGTTTGGTTGTTTTATCAACACGTGTATATATTGCAATCAGGATCGTTTTGAGTCTGGGTCTCCTTATAGTAGTGGGTGACTACCTCACTGAACAACAACACACGAGAGACCATAACGTATGCTTGCATAGATGCCAATTGATGTCTCATAATCAATTAATGTGTCATATTCCAGAAAACTGAAGAATTGTGAAAATTATTACAGTGGTAACCCTCAAACCTTCAATTTCCTCGCGCCAGTATTAATTTGTAAACGTATTTTTGAGTTTTAAATGTCGCGGGAATAAATTAAGTGCAAGTCAGAAAATTAAGTGAAAGTGAGGAAATTAAGAGCAAGTGAAGGTATTTATGCTAAAGGAAAGGAAATAAAGGTTTTTGGGGTTACCAGTGTTATAAGATAACCAATAATCTATTTAGTAGCCAACTTAAAAAAAAATTGACACAAATGTTCTTCAATGTCATGGGGTTTGCAACTGATCTTTTATTTTCCGATCGGTCAGCCAAGATGACCGCCACAGACTTATTTGCCTCTGACTGGTAAAAATTTAGATATTGTTTGATTTCGATTATCATTGGTATATGGTATATATTGGTATTAGGGGACTGCGAATTCCATTGCATGGGTATCATTGCCATATCAAGGTTTCTGATTTGTCGAAGTTTAGACAATGGATTTGGATGCAAAATGGTACATTTTTGTAAATAGGGGAATTCGAATTCAACCACATGGGATTCATTGCCATAGCAACCACATTGAGGAATTCAATCGGTCAACTTTTAGATGCAAATTCAACCTCACGGTTTTTCTTGCCATATAACCACGCTGATGCTTCTTATTTGTCGAAATATTGACATTGAACGATTTTGATGTAAACCAGGACTCGTGCATGGAACCTCTGAACTCAAGACGGACATTTCTGTATCACTCTCAGCATTTATTTTTTTCTGTCTTTCATGCTCATCCAGAGTTATCTTCCCTAACTACACTTCATTCTTTCTGTGACACTCCTTTAGGTGTCACCCCACTAGTATACCGTACCACAGTAATGACGTACGGGGACAGTCCCGGGGTCACAGGTAACACTCCCTCCGAATGTATAATGTATATAGATATAAAATATACCGTACCACAGTAATGACGTACGGGGACAGTCCCGGGGTCACAGGTAACACTCCCTCCGAATGCAGAACTGTTCTGTTTGATTGGATATTCTACGTCATCAACAATGGTATTGAATGCATTATCACGTATTTTTATTATGATGTCTTCTAGCGAGCCGATTACAATATCCTTACATCCATCTGAAGTAACTTTACCAAAGAAAACAAAAATCATATTTTAGGATTATTCTGAAAAAGCAGGTCAGTAAATATAAGCGACACTTCAGGGTAATCAGAACGTTAGATAATCTTGGTCGGACACCAGTTAAAATATCGAATGAAATTAGAAAGAAGAAGTGCATTGTGATCAAGTATAGACATACAAAATCTACTTCAATATATATACCTCTATAATGTGTTATGAAAGAAAACTTTAACGCAATACATGAAATTGTTTATGTTGAAAATCTGTAGGACATTATTATCGGTAGGATAATAATGAGTTGGTACCGAAAATAATGAGTTGGTACTGATAATAATGAGTTGGTACTGATAATAATGAGTTGGTACCGATAATAATGAGTTTACCGATAATAATGAGTTGGTACCGATAATAATGAGTTTACCGATAATAATGAGTTGGTACCGACAATAATGAGTTGGTACCGATAATAATGAGTTTACCGATAATAATGAGTCGGTACTGATAATGATGAGTTGGTACCGATAATAATGAGTTTACCGATAATAATGAGTTGTTACCGATAATAATGAGTTGGTACCGATAATAATGAGTTGGTACCGATAATAATGAGTTGGTAGCGATAATAATGAGTTTACCGATAATAATGAGTTGTTACCGATAATAATGAGTTGTTACCGATAATAACGAGTTTACCGATAATAATGAGTTGTTACCGATAATAATGAGTTTACCGATAATAATGAGTTGTTACCGATAATAATGAGTTGTTACCGATAATGATGAGTTGGTACCGATAATAATGAGTTGTTACCGATAATAATGAGTTAACCAATAATAATGAGTTTACCGATAATAATGAGTTTACCGATAATAATGAGTTGGTACCGATAATAATGAGTTGTTACCGATAATAATGAGTTGTTACCGATAATAATGAGTTGATACCGATAATAATGAGTTGGTACCGATAATAATGAGTTGGTACCGATAATGAGTTGTTACCGATAATAATGAGTTGTTACCGATAATGATGAGTTTACCGATAATAATGAGTTGTTACCGATAATAATGAGTTGTTACCAATAATAATGAGTTGTTACCGATAATGATGAGTTGGTACCGATAATAATGAGTTGTTACCGATAATAATGAGTTAACCAATAATAATGAGTTTACCGATAATAATGAGTTGTTACCGATAATAATGAGTTGTTACCGATAATAATGAGTTGGTACCGATAATAATGAGTTGTTACCGATAATAATGAGTTGGTACCGATAATAATGAGTCGGTACCGATAATAATGAGTTAACCAATAATAATGAGTTTACCGATAATAATGAGTTTACCGATAATAATGAGTTGTTATCGATAATAATGAGTTGTTACCGATAATAATGAGTTGTTACCGATAATAATGAGTTGGTACCGATAATAATGAGTTGTTACCGATAATAATGAGTTGTTACCGATAATAATGAGTTGGTACCGATAATAATGAGTTGGTACCGATAATAATGAGTTTACCGATAATAATGAGTTGTTACCGATAATAATGAGTTGTTACCGATAATGATGAGTTGGTACCGATAATAATGAGTCGGTACCGATAATAATGAGTTAACCAATAATAATGAGTTTACCGATAATAATGAGTTGTTACCGATAATAATGAGTTGTTACCGATAATAATGAGTTGTTACCGATAATGATGAGTTTACCGATAATAATGAGTTGTTACCGATAATAATGAGTTGTTACCGATAATAATGAGTTGTTACCGATAATGATGAGTTGGTACCGATAATAATGAGTTTACCGACAATAATGAGTTGTTACCGATAATAATGAGTTGGTACCGATAATGATGAGTTGGTACCGATAATAATGAGTTGGTACCGACAATAATGAGTTTACCGATAATAATGAGTTGGTACTGATAATAATGAGTTAGTACCGATAATGATGAGTTTACCGATAATAATGAGTTGATGGAAAACAATCGTCATTATCTCCTTAATTACAATTATCATGGTGAAAACAAAACAATGAAAGCTATTTTTTTAATTCGTTAATTCAACTTAAAATTCATTTCTCTGAAAGCTTTACATATATCATTTCAACTAGTTAGATTTTGTGTTGCCTCTTTCGATGTATTACGGAATGCATGTTTAATAAATGCTGCTAAATGATATGTGTGTCTAGTGAACTTCTGAATTGTAAAATATCTTAGACTAAATTGACTACATTGATTTGCAGTCTGTATGATAAATATAGCACCTTAAACATGTCGATGTTACGTCGGGCCAATCAACTAAATCTAAAAGAACAACACGCTCTCTGTTTATTTCTATATACCAAATGCAGTGAATCCCCGCCAACATTCGGGATAATAAATCATGGAGCTCTGACAGAATTCGACATCTAGGAAAACATATATTACTCACATCTTGTAGCGTCGCATGTGAAATCTGAAGAAAACCCAGCTGTTTCTATGTTGGTAGAACGTCTTCGTCTGTTAGCTAAGCATTCTGTCACGTCAATATTCACCAATGTACAAGACTCGTCCTGTTGACAAGTTATTGACTGGGTAGCCTCATACACTACTGTTTTTATCTTCTTGGTAACAAGTTCAAAGTTGTCCTCGTTACACGTTAAATCTTCATACGAAGTCCTGTATGTCCAGTCTATTTTACTGCCCTCGGCGATTTCTGAAATGTTAAGTCACCGGTGTGTACAAAACACTGAAAAATAAAGTATTTAGTACTATAGGTTATTCTGCAGTGAATGGGTATAACCCTTAAAGCCATTGATAAGTTTAAATGCGGGGAGGCCTCAACAAGAAACAAGAACGTGGTGTAACTAAACTTTACTTGTGCATGCCGGAAGTCGTCCATAAGGGTTGTCATCGGTTTGGAAATCCCATAAATAAAATGTGTCCGGTCCGCATTGAAAGACCGTCTTTGCAGCGTGATCAAAATTGTAACCATGGTTACAGGAAAGAGTACAGTTAATGGCCTCCTCGGTAGTATTCCAGATACAGTCGAGGATAGAATTATCTGGGGCTGTAAGCTTTTTACAAACTGAAAAGGAAACAGAACTATTATCAATTCCAATAGTGATTTAAATAAGAGAAAATTGAAAACAACAGAGAATACCGACATAACAACGAAAACATCATAAAGAAAACGTAAATCCTTATCAGAAGCGATAAATATAACTATTTATGTTCATTTGAACAGAATTCTTTTCTCATATCAATTAAAATCTTATCTTTGATACATATTTCATTTTCACGTAGAAACCCTATACAACATCAACATCAAAATACACAATGATCATTGGTGGATAGAAATACTCATGTATATAGAGAAATACAAATGTTTATGGAGAAATACCCATTTATATAGAGAAAGACCCATGTATATAAAGAAATACCCATGCATATAGATAAATACCCATTTGTAAAGAGAAATATCCATGTTTATTATACCTTTCCTTAGTTTACACTGTATCAAAAGTAGACAATATAAATGCTATTTGAACCACATCCTTCAAAACTGCTATTAACCAGGTCAATTGTGAAAAGTGATATTTACCCAGAATGAGCGCATTCATATTTTCGCGTTTTTATTTTTTGATACATTGTATTTTGCTTCTCGTTCATTCTGATTGGAAAATGCATTTGTCTTTTAGCTTCGGATCGTCTCTACCGCCATCTTTTGTATCACAATAAAGTCCGAAAGCGCTTTCGAGAACGTAAACATTCGAAGCAGATACCGTTTGCTACATCTACATATTTCGATAATCTGGATCAAAAAGTGCTGGAAAAGATTTTTTTTTTTCCTGAAAATGACAGCGCTAATACACAACAAGAAATAAAAACGGCAGTTAAACATACTGAATGAATATCTTATTCTTCGGGGGGAGAAAATAAGCCCCAGGGAAAACTGGAGGTTACATGAACACTGGTTCGAGAGGTGGACTAAATTATATGTTTGTATAATAAAACAGTTATTGTATGGGTATTTCTGGAAATAACACTTTATTGACCCTTTGACTTTAACTATTTCCCTCGGCTTCGCCTCGTGAAATAGTTACTGTCTCGGGTGACAATAAAAGTGCTGGTTTCCTCACACTCATACAATAACTGTATAATATAGAAAAATACCATTTATAGAGAAATACCCAGGTATATAGATAGATTAAATGACATGAAATATATAAGTTTCAGTTGAAAATGGAAAACAATTTACTGATTTATAAAATGCAATAACCAAAATCTAAATGTTGATTATGTCCTTTTGCTGGTAATATTTGTTAAGCGTTCAAATAAAGTAGTTGAACATATTACCAGGACAATTTTCCATGTTGCAGAACACAGTTTCAAAATCTTCGCCAAAACAATCCTTGCCGCCGTGATCCGGTGTTGGGTTATTACAGAGACGCTTCCTTGTCGATGTTCCATTGCCACAGGTAGAGGAACATTCGGACCAGTTGCTCCACACACTCCAATTCCCGTCAACTAAAGAATAGGATCACCTAGTATAATCTAGCATAACTAGTATATAATGCTGACTATCGTGTTATCGTTACTAATAAAGAAACGATTTAGAACTACTATGTTTGGTCACAAGTTTCCCTGTATGTTTTGTTTCATGCAGCAAAAACCTGTTTTTGTTTTTTTAGGTATAGTGTAGTTTCCAATGTTCCATAACTGATATGTAAAGCGTTATTTAATATTTTCCAGATATACATGTATTCATCAGTTGACAGTTGAACAATTGTCTTTACTTTTTAAAAAATATAAATAAGGTGTAAGCTCTGGTAGTATATATATCTGTATATAATAACACATAATATGTTAGCTTTTGAAGTATATATAATAAACACTTATATCGTTTTTAACATTTTACCAATTTCGATTTCACATAAATCTCCTTTACAGTTGATGCCACATTGACAAGTATATCCCCCGATCCCGTCTACGCATGTGGAGTTGTTTTCACAGGAATTGTCTCCACAGTCGTCGGTATTAATTTCGCAGTTGTCTCCCTTTAGTCCTATTGGACAAACACAGGTATGGCTGTGGAGACCATCTATACATTGTCCACCGTTACAGGTACTAACATCGCAGTTGTCATGGTCTGAACAAAATATATATAAAAAGTTATATCTCCATAATATCTTTGTCTCGATAAAGGATAAAGCATTGATTGAACGAGTTAAAAAATGAATTGTGCCTCTTTCTTTTGTGTTAATTATCCTTTCAGACTTCATTATTTTTATTCATCATGTTGATGAAAGCTATTGGTTGTGCCTTAGGGACGTGGAAAAACAAAGTTATAAAAATGGCTCTTGGTGCTCCTTGCTATACTTAAGCGATGCTGAGAAAAGGACCGGTCTGTATACCATGATTGTGTCCATGGACAGTAAACATTTCCCTAATTGCTCTGGATGCCATGCACCGGGCATCTTGCGTGTTGTTCAGTGAGGTTGTTACCAACTACGACAACGAGACCACGCCTCAAAATGACCCTAGCTGTTCACAGGGAGACAAGCCCAGCAAAAAAAATATAACCGCTGTTGTTGTGTTATCATATTGTGTTGGTAGGATATTAATACCGAACGGTAAAAATATACACATTTTTGTTACACCTGGAATTCTCCGTTCGAGTCATTAGTTCTGATCGGAAAAATATCAAAGTACATTTACCATCACATACGCTGGGTATTTGTATGAAGACGTCCTCTCTATCCACATTCTCAAACTCCTTCCATCCTAACAGGTCTCCTTGGCGTGTATGATCACAACGAGAAACTATGCTGAGAATGTCATCTAGCGAATTGTCCTGGGACCAGATATTCAAATGAGCTAAGCTGCCGATAACATTTCCATCTGAAAAAGGGAAAATGTTATTCCAATATATGATGTAAATGTAACTGTACACTTTTGAAAGTCCAACTATTCTTCAGATTCTTTTTCTGCATTTCTATAATGAAAATGCAAAAAAAAAAAAAAAAATCTTACACTGCTTATCCCATGGCTACTGTCCGACTTAACGTGAAGAAATTAAATCCAGTTAGTTTATAGATTGAATGTAATTGCTAATTATAGAATGATTTGTTTCAACTGAATACACATGTTATTATTATTTACCCCTTAAATAATTACTATAAAAACATATGTAAAATTGATATTTATTATATCTTTAATATTCGTATTGGTTATATTACATAATTTTCTCTTAATTACTAAAATGTTGAATTATGTACCCGCAATGACGATGTTTGGTCCTGGAAGCTTTTCTTCGTGATTTCTTATACGGGTATTGTATTGCAAGGCTGATCTGTAACCATCGATATATAACTGAACTTCGCTTTCTTCGACACCTAATACCAACGAATGCCAGAGGGTGTTACCCAACGACACATTTGAAGTGATATGAACACTGAAAGATAGGAAATAAAAAATCTTACCCTCCCAGAACATTTCCTGTTGCTATGATGATATTCCTGTTCCTTTAGAAGCGTTTCAATCAAATGAAGTGCATTCGTACTGTTTTGTTTTTTCCTAATTTGGGTTGAAAATTGAATCTTGTTTACATGAAGGTTGTTGTCGCTTGTACATTTCAAAATGTTTTTAAATGGAAATATTGCACATTTATCGCTTCTTAACTAAAGCCAATCTAACAAATATTGAATAAACACTCTTCCGGACATACATTTTCTGATGATCCCAGTCTATTTACAAGCGTCTATATTGACATTTATGTTTAACCTTTGACCTTGTAAGTTCGATATATATTTCGAAACATGATTACGTGTACAAGTCGGTATTTACTGTTTTTACACACAATCTTTGTCAAGTACAGTATAATAGGATAACATACAGTTTGTTTCACGCGGCCTCGGGAATCAGTACATCGGGTTGATCCCAACACCGAGTGAAAAGCGCTTTGACTGCTGACTGATGTAAAAGGTTTATAACAACTGTTTTGCTCCAGACCTGTCATTGTTTTTTTACGATAACCGTCCAACATATTTGACAGGTTGGTCGGTTTGTTACGATCTTTCTAGCAATTGTTCTTGGTCAGATAACATACAAAAACAATTCTTAATGTCCATTCACAACGATTATACCACTGCCAAATTCGTTCTTCAATCCATTCTTATACAAAACTTATAATCAAAACAGCTCTTTCAACACAAATATGAAGGCCAAAAATGAGGATAGACGGATTTGCCTTGAGACCATTAAGGAATACAATGATAATGTAATGTTCAGGTAAGATGGTTATCGCTACCTTACAACAGCGATACCCGACATGTGGTATTTGCCATCATAATAATGAGCTTGTTTTTAAAGCATTACAATCAGCACATGTGTCTCCCTAATAAAATGTTATGTTAACGTACCTGTTTACAGTAATAATAACCATGCCTTTGACAAAGCTGATATCAACGTATTCACTAATGTTGGGAAAGTTCAACCGAATGACAGAGCCAATCGGAGTTTGTTGAAGTTTCATTCTAAATCCCAAAGTAAAATTGAGTTCTCTGTTTATGGTAGCGCTGTTGATAGGTAAGACAACTTTTCCACTGGAGTTGGAAATCACAAGGTCGAAATCTGCGAAGAAAATGATACAATTGCGTTAGATCCATATCAGTGCAAGCATCACATCGGAAAATAAATCATTTGGGTTAAGCACTGGAACTTGTTGCTCTTTAAAGGTAGGTATATTTCAAAATAACTTCGACACTTTCTATGATGCATGTTTCCATGATAAGAAAAATCTTGTAAATATCTCATTAGATTCCACACAAAATTCTTATTTATTGATTATGCTCAAAGTGAATAAAAGAAAGGAAACAATTCGTTATAAATTTGGATGTAATAGTATATAATGAGTAATAAGTTTACAGAGCATATGGAATAGTATATAGTGTTCACTAAGTTTACGGAGTATGTGGAATAGTACATAATATTTACGAAGTTTACGGAGTATATGTAATAGTATATAAGGTGTACAAAGTGTACGGAGTATCTGTAATAGTATATAATGTGTACAATGTGTACGGAGTATATGGAATAGTATATAATGTGTACAAAGTGTACGGAGTATCTGTAATAGTATATAATGTGTACGAAGTTTACGGAGTATCTGTAATAGTATATAATGTGTACAAAGTTTACGGTGTATATGTAATAGTATATAATGTGTACAAAGTGTACGGAGTATCTGTAATAGTATATAATGTTTACGAAGTTTACGGAGTGTATGTAATAGTATATAATGTGTACGAAGTTTACGGAGTGTATGTAATAGTATATAGTGTTTACAAGGCTTACGGAGTATATGTAATAGTATGTAGTGTTTACAAGGCTTACGGAGTATATGTAATAGTATGTAGTGTTTACGGAGTATATGGATTACCTTTGCAGTCCCGCTGCCGATATGTACCCTCTGTCAATGTAGTTGAGGACACGGGACAGGCCATACATGTCTCCGAGCCATACCCGTCTGTATATGTACCTACCGGACAAGGTGTACATGGCGGCAACCCATCCTTCGAAAAAGTTCCTAATGGACAAGCATCTGTAAACATATTATCACATTGATTTAGCAGTGTATAACTTGCTCAGTAATTTCAATATCAACACAAATCTCTGTTCCCTTATGCTATTGGATGACATCCGAATACCAGTCACAGCCCACAGCATGATCGATAGAATCAACAAAAGAAGTTATTTGGCTTCGTGTTCAGGATTGGAAACATAAATTTAAGTAAAATATTCAGCGGAATACAATATTTACTATATTTTTGTTCTCTTAAATTCATTATCAAACAGATGTTTTTATATTCATTGTGTTCATTGAATTCACAGTTTATGTTACTGATCTCCATTATGTATTTACCACAAGACTAGTTCACGCCTTAAGAACAAAGAGAATACGGTGAGTATGCAATAATTTATAGTATGGGAATCTATATACGTGTACCTGTAATCATCCGTAAATGAAGGTAAGATAACTAAATATATGCAGCTTATGTGAGTGATTAATCATGTGAGAGCTGATACAATTTGATAAAGTTTTACCTTCACATTCATCGATTGAGGTTGCCCCCTCTCGCCGTGTAGTCTGTGAGTTTGGACATTTGATACAACTTGCGCTATCGGTTGACGGTCGATATTCTCCAATAGCACACATCAGACAGGATTTGGTATCTTTATCATAGTATGTTCCGACGGGACATTCCACTGGAAAATAAGAGCGTAATTACAAGATTCACACAGTGTAGTGCTGTACGCCTTTTATTAACTCGTCCTCAATTGATCTTAATTGTTAGTGGACATAAAGTTACATATATATTTCCCATCGAAAATTAAAATGTAACATATCTGTATTATCTGTATATACCGGCTTCATATAGTCTTCACCAGTCAAAACAAATTTCTCATCTTACAGACTGAACTTCAAGTTATCATTCGCTGTATATAACGGCTTTATATAGTCTATCACCAGTCAAAACAGAATATTTTATCTTACAGACTGAACTTCAAGCATACGAATATTATCGGAACTCAAATAGTATAAGAAAAACAGTCTGTCCAAGGTCGAAATCAAGAAAGGGTAGCGAGAGTATACATTGTAAAATATGATTTTACAGAGACACACAGATAGAGACCGTCAGTAATTCAGACAGAAGTTTACAGAGACACACAGATAGAGATCGTCAGTAATTCAGACAGAAGTTTACAGAGACACACAGATAGAGATCGTCAGTAATTCAGACAGAAGTTTACAGAGACACACAGATAGAGATCGTCAGTAATTCAGACAGAAGTTTACAGAGACACACAGATAGAGACCGTCAGTAATTCAGACAGAAGTTTACAGAGACACACAGATAGAGATCGTCAGTAATTCAGACAGAAGTTTACAGAGACACACAGATAGAGACCGTCAGTAATTCAGACAGAAGTTTACAGAGACACACAGATAGAGATCGTCAGTAATTCAGACAGGTGTCGCTTGATCCAGTCTGTCACGTATATACATATGTATACCCACCACATGATTCACTGACGTACGACGGAACCAAGTTCCCATCACAGATGATTCGGAGTCTGTCAAAATGGAAATCCTGAACAGTAATGACTGAACCGTCTGGTAAGTCCGGTATCTTAAATGTTCCATTGTCAACATTAACCATTAGTGATGTAATGTTTTGATTTAATTTCCCGAAGGTCTTGTTTCCGAACGGTGATCTGACAGTGATTTCCATATCGAATTGGATGTTGAGATTTGTGGATCGCTTTCCAGACTTATATCCACATTGAACCTGCGGGACAGAAAGAATATGTTTAGTGTTCAATGGTATATAATGTTACAGTTACCCAAAATGACCCCTTATGAACCTACCACTCAGTCCATTTAGTTGCGAGAGAAATTAGTGAAACACCAAAGAAAACGCTTAAAAACCAAAATGTATTGTCATTATATATATTGTATGATTCATCTCTAGCATTATCTTACTTGGACATTTCCAGGGTAACAATTCTCGCATTATCTTACTTGGACATTTCCAGGGTAACATTTTTCAGCATAAACCTCGCAAGCATCCTTGAATAGAGAGGTCTTCAATGCGTTAATAAACTTCACTTTGATATCCTCAATCACGTCGGCGTCATTACAATCACCGTCAAAATAGTAATTCACGCCCATACGCAAAGCTGAGGTGTGACTGCTAAATGATTCTGCAACATAAGTAAATTAAATAATATTGAACATATTTCCTACAGATTCATTAAATTCTGAAGATCTCTCTACTAGACACCTGACCATGTTGGAATTAGTCGAGATTATTGTGCAGCATTAAGCAAGATCCAGGAACTGTTTGATTTTGTTCTTGTTTCTTGTTGTAATTCTTTAATGTGACATCACATGGATTTAAGAAGGGATAACCATTTCGAATAGTGAAGCGAGATACGTTAACCTATCCGTAACACCAGGAATAATAGAATCTTTCACCCCCTTGGGGGATAGACCGGGGAATCTCAACCCGAGGGGAAGATTCTTAAGTTGCCAAACACTAGGTTTGCCGAGTGTTTGGCAGCTTAAATTATCTGACCCCGACGGTTGCGATTCCCCTGTCTCACTTCCATGTGGGTGAACGATTATTTTTCTCTTACCCTAATTACCCTCTTATACCATGTATTTAATATTGACATTACATCAATGCAAGGAAATGTTGACGAGACGTGATTGAATTGTCGACGTGACGTCATTGTACTGTTATCGTGACGTCATGATATTGTTGACGTGACGAAATGCAATTGTTGAGAACTTGCAAAGAGCACGTGTAGCTTGTCTTTTTCCTAGGGTGAGATTATCCAGTAAAACTGCGGATATCACTGTCCAGGGAAAGAGAATGTTTTTTTCTTTTCTTTACTGGATCGTCTGTTCCAAAATCTATCTTCGTTCATATATTGTCATTGTTATGTACATTTGGAGTTTTACGATCTCGTTCCCACCTCATCCGTCTCTAGTTGGTGAATATATATACATCCACTTACACAGCTGGATCAATCAGACTTAATAGGCTTAATATCTCTAGGTGTATACGCACGTACTTACTCGCACAGTTAGGTAAATCGGGCCCGGGTAGCCACTGTCCTGATTCGCCACACACGTACATATCAGAATGGATGTACCCTGGTGGAATATCGTATCCTTTCTTGCACAACATCTGACAGAACTTGCCACCGAACCAGTTGTCGCACGCTAAGGCTCCATTATCTGGAGGCCGGAGATCATCTTCACATAGCTGAACAACTATCAACAGAAAGGAAACAATATCATAAACCTTATTTAGAGTGACTTGTCAGAAGATATTCTGACATAACCACTTACCTAATTAATAACGTAAAAGTTTCCCAACATATAACGGTTGTTTATCTTGTTTATCTAACTCGAGTTAGTTAAATTTCAAATTTAGAAAAGACACGTGTGTCTTTGATCAATATGAAAATTAACTAACGGGAGTTAGATAAATATAATAGACAACCGTTACTCATTTAAGAACGTGTTTATCTCGTAACGTCTTTACTTACAAATATAACCTTGTCGAGTTCAAATTCTCTCAACGTACGAACTTGATTCTGTGAACCGAATCACTACGGACAAAATATAGCTCATAATGAAGGAAAGCTTATTTTTCACCACGAAATTTGTAAAAACGACGTTTTTTTTACCGGAGGAATTGTCATAAGATAGAAAGACTATCCTCACTTTGTACATGTTCCAGCTTAATTCTATTTCCATAATACTAACTTTATGAAGTTACTTGTTAAAATGACTTCCCTCAAATATATTCAAAGATGATACCATCACCGCAAAGTCAAACGTAGATTTTTTTTTGTTTTGTTCTGTTGGAAACAGTATTCCAACCGGAAGACACCGAGCTTAACTGCAGTGGCTACATTATAGGCTTACCGGGGAAAGAGAAGCTCGAGGCTAATTAACATTTATAGAGGTGTCTGGTCTGAACTATTTTCTCGTACATTCGTGATATCTTTTTTACGATACGATTGATAACTCATCATGTGATAAATATCTTTGCATAGATACATGATTCCAACTACGTCACTAGCACGTAAAGAGAGGATCATATCAAATAAGTTTTGCGACAAATTGAAACAGTCTGGGGGATTTGATTTTGTAATGCTGTAGTTTCACCCTTTGTCAATCCGTTTGTTCCAAACAACTTTTTTGGTGGTGGTGGTGGGGAGGGGGGGGGGGGGGGGCTACAATTTTAATTGAACACATTTTTGGGACATTACATCAATATTAGGTAAACGGTGTCAATGCTTAGATGTTGTTGGTTTTGGTTTGATTTTTGATGAGCTCCATTCAATTCATTACAAGAGAAGGAACAAACATATCTCATAATTGATCTTCCTGCATGATAAATATGTTTTGCATTGGAACTTAAACATCTGTGTGAATATGTACTTCGGATTAAACCTTAACAGGAAACTAACCATTGCAGAATGGTTGGTAGTCTCCCCATCGCCAGGAAACATACTGCCCCGTACTTTCCCTTTCACAGCTAGCTACCTCCGTGCCATTAATCAGAGACCCATTAGCACATTTGAAGTAACACTGAGATCCATACTTATATCCGTCTGGACAGTCGACCGTCTGGTGAGGAAGGCTGTGTATTGGTGGACATCTAAGCACTGAAACATCACAAAATATTTCGAGTTAAAATTATCACAAGACATCTGAAATTTGCATAAATGCAATGATTAATGGCGTAGTGAATGTAAGACGATAGTATAATCTACAATAGACTTGCTGGATTTTAAATCCTGTAAGTCGGCTCTTTATTCCACCTGTGTGTATGGTGTTTCGTCGTTTTGTTATTTTTTTCGAGTTTTGGCGGTTTTAATATAAAATATGTGAAACAATGTACAATATGGATTATATTTACATAGAATTACTTACAGTGAATTGGCTCTGGCTCTCTATGTATGTTCAATGTGAAAATCGAAACCTTGACTTTTTTTATCTGATCTATCATGAATTGGAATTAAGGTTTCTTATGAAGGTTTATTTTCTGTGTCGATATATATAGTAGAACAAATAACAGTGTCCTCGTGGAATAAAAAAAAAAACGACATAGACACATGATGGAACGAAAGCGAAAGCACTAATTTGTGTCTTTGTCAGTTTTTACAATTTTGAAATATATAGATATCTATAATATAAATTAATCTAAAAGTAGTGGTGACCTTTTAACGCCAACCTTCATTCGACTTAGGGCAGTTTCATTGCCAGATTTTCTCTCTATATATATTACCATTTTAAAACTATTTACTTTTTACGACAATCTTCATTTGACATGGAACGGCTTCATCGCCAGACTTTTCCCTTATAGTACCATAATAAAAATTTTTTTTTTTTTTACGACAACCTTCCATCGACATGGAACGACTTCAATGCCAAACTTTTTCTATATAGTACCATAATAAAAATGTTTACTTTTTACGACAACCTTCATTCGGCATGGGACGGCTTCATTGCCAGACTTGTCCACTGCTGTATACGTTACGTCATACGTTCCGGCCTCCAGACGTTCGTCACTACTCGGGCCTGTACGATGTAACCGTATTGTTTTATCAGCGTTATCATACACAGACGGCTCCGCCCAATGTAGACTCCCAGATGTACTTCCTCTGTCGGCAAACCCGTACACAGCCCTGGTACAGTTTGTGATCACAGGACGCGTAACGTCTATAAAAAATCAAATATTTAAGGTTATCTTTAGGCTGACAGTTTAACTTACTTGAGTCATTCCTTTCCAGTCTATTTATATCAGACACGCACTCGGGGTACTTCAGCACGGGCAGACATTACGTTTGTTATGTGTTTACTTAGTTATAAGCCGGATTGGTTCAATCATTGTCATTTTACAGCCATCGATCAAGCAACCAACACCTCATATTTTCTTCAAGTGGAGAAAACCGGACACCGCATATGAATAAATATCAAACATTCAATAACAAGGGTTCTCTAAATACAATTTGTGTGGCGCATTAAAAACAGTTAAAAACCTGTCATCTCGAACACTGACAACTAAAAGACCCTACTTTACTCAAAGCGAACATTTAGTTCAATCGGAAAAAATAAACACGCTTACCTTGGATACTCTGTATATCGAAGGATTATCATTACCCCAAACACTTCGAGATGACAAAGGTTTTTCATTATCCCAATTAATGATAATTGAACATTTAGTTATATCGGAAAAAAAGAACACGGTTACCTTGAATACTCTGTATATCGAAGGTTTTTCATTACCCCAAACACTTCGAGATGAGGAAGGTTTATCATTATCCCAATTACTTCGTGATGACGAAGGTTTATCATTATCCCAATTACTTCGTGATGACGAAGGTTTATCATTATCCCAATTACTTCGTGATGACGAAGGTTTATCATTATCCCAATTACTTCGTGATGACGAAGGTTTATCATTATCCCAATTACTTCGTGATGACGAAGGTTTATCATTATCCCAATTACTTCGTGATGACGAAGGTTTATCATTATCCCAATTACTTCGTGATGACGAAGGTTTATCATTATCCCAATTACTTCGTGATGACGAAGGTTTATCATTATCCCAATTACTTCGTGATGAGGAAGGTTTATCATTACCTCAATGACTTCGAGATGAGGAAGTTTTTCATTACCTCAATCACTTTGAGATGACGATGTTCGAATGTATTTAAAGGTGCTTACTATACGTGAGTCTTGTGTACAGTATTATGTGTTGGATTTGCTAATATAACAGTTTTTTTAATGTTTACAGTGATGCCCTACATACCTGTACATTTCGGTTCGTTTCCCCTCCACATTCCGTCTTTTGTACACACCCGTACCCGTGTCATGCCTGGTTTGACATCAAATCCATCTGCGCAGGTGTATGAACACTTGCTGCGATAGAAATTCTGATCTGAACACTGCACGGTTGTTTCACCCGTACCTGTTAAAGGGGGCTCGCATTTCCGTCCTGAATAAAACATTGAAATTCAACAACATAGGATTTCCCTAGCACTGAAATCACTGTCATAGCTAATTAATTATAAGATATCATAAATGTCTACCACTAGTGACTTTGGGCGATCAGGGGTATCGTTACGCTGCATATGGGTGTTTTACAGCTTGAGACAAGGTATTTATTTTCAAGATAAAACACAAGTAATTTCTTCCATTATTCATTTGTTTTAAGGTCAGATGTTCAAAGTAATCGGTAAACAGACATAGCATGTGTAAGATTTCACTGAAATGCTTCTGAATACATGCTATAACAAAGGGAATCATTTCTAGATCTTGAAATTAGCCTGAATTAACATATTTAAGGCCGATTGGTAAGTCATTGGTTTCAAGAATCACTTTTTATGCAATTCAATGTTTATTGTGGGAACATTTAATGAAGCAAACTGATGATATAAATATGTGTACAACCTAAGTGTTATTGTTCTGGTGCGCAATTAATCATCTTACTACTGATGGGTCATAGAACGGTACAAAAACGAAACACAAAACAACAAAGAATACGGAGATAATAACGAAACCATAGCTCAATTTCGGTATCGATTAAAAGGGGGCTCGGTTTTGGTATGTTTTTTCTATTAACAGCCAGGGTCATATAAGGACGAGCCAGGTTTTGAGATGGAGGAAAGCCGGGAGTACCCGGATAAACACCACCGGCCTATGACCAGTATCTGGCAACAGCCCAACGTAGGTTTCGAACTCGCAACCCAGAGGTGAAGGGCTAGTGACCAGGAGTTCCGAAAGAGTAAGCGTCTTCTGTTTCATCGACTTCACCCGCAAAACAAATCAATCCGGTTTAATTTCAGAATAACCCGATGAAAAAAACTTTATTCATTATTCTTATATTCCAAAGGAGAAAAATCCACTTTTTATTACGACAGAATACCAAACTCAGGCTTAGTGTATGACCTTTATTTACAATTTGTATGTCCATGAATTGATGTTCTCACGAAACTCACCATGGCTAACTTTATGAAATTACGTTCGCGCTATGTACATATATTATAACAATACATGATATATCACTTAGTCTAATGTCTAGCATTCGTCGAAAAAACTAACGATTGCTAATCTTGTAAACTTACGTTCGCACTTTGGGATATTGTTTGTCCATGTTCCGTATTCTGTACATCTTGTTGATCGATCTCCTACAAGCCTGTGTCCGTTATAACATCCAAACCGACATACAGTACCCTTCACCATATCCGAGCTCGGGTGACACATGTAGTAACCATCCGCTAAGGAGGGAAGGTTTTCGCACCGCGGAACTAAAATTTTCAAAACGAAAATTAATTACACATACTGCAACATACAATTATTTCATATATTTGACACTTGTGTTCTTTGATGTTACATGTATCGAAAGGGTATTAATTTGGAAGTTGGACAACTAAATAATATCAGAGAAGAAAATAATAATTACGTAAAGCGGGTAATTTTAGCGAGGTACAAATTTTAGCGATTGAATTTGAAAAGCTAAAATATGAATCGCTAAATATAAGCGTTTCTGAAAATCAGCTCACCAAACTTTACACATTTCAATTAAATCGTTCTCAACTAGAATCGGCCACATCAGGTACAGATGTTTATATCGGAACATGAGACATAACTGATCATTGACGAACATTTGCGGTAACATATAATCGTTCAAAATATCGCCAAAATCTTACCCTTGAATTTTGATGTTAAAATACAAAATTTCTCTTTTCGCTAAAAACATACAATATTTTGCATATCGAAAAAGAAATATTCTGTATCCACTTTGTTTTTACTTTCGGCATCAGTGTTCACTATCGTGTAAACATACAGCTGGTGAGATTCGTATTGTTGACTAGCAATACAATGACATTATCAAAATCAGGATATCACGAAAACAAAACAAGAGAAGTAGAAGGATGTATTATTATATAGCGTGTAGATAACTACCTTCCACGACGATCCTAAAGGAACATCTCGCCATGTTTCCACTCTTATCTCGTGCGTAATATCCAATAACAGTTGTACCTTCCGAAAAGGGAAGCCCTGGGCCACGTCCATTACGATGTACCCTGTAATAATGATTATAATTACACGTTAATCGCCTACTTTTTTGGAGAAAACAACAACCAAATTAAAAGGTCTGATATGAATATTACCTCAATCTTATCTCTTAAATGATAGATAAAGGTTCCCCAACGAGTGGAGATTGTTTATCATTTTTATCCAGCTCGAGTAAGTTAATGTTTTAATTTTGAAAACACACGAGCTTTAGCGAGTGTTTATTCGTTGATGTTTTTTCCTGCTGGTAGCCAGTGGTAGGCCTACAATACCGTACCGAATGACACCCAACTAAAAGCTAGGGAAGCTGCCTAACAGTTAACGACCGTTTCATTCAAATGCTACGATTAGAGTCAGCGATTTAACCATTTTGTATTACATTTGTTCATTGTTTTGATCATTCATCCATGGCTATCGGGGTCCACTGCAATCTAGGATCATTATCAAGGAGGGGGGGGGGGGGGGGGGGGCAGTTTCGGTTCGCTAGGCCTATAATCGATGCAATATCTCGCTTCCGTGCGTCGTCTATTTTACCATCATCGAATTATATTTCGTACGACTCAAACCACAGATTAATCGACATTTCCATGAGGACACCCCTCTCACCCAGTTATGCTAATATTAAGCACCGACAAATCCACAAAACGCGTCCATGCTGATCTTTGAAGACAGACGACAAAACAATGAGGGTAATAAAAATAGTCCGTAGTCAAAGGCCAGAGGTTAGCCGATCAGATTTGTTGTAGGTCACAAATGACCAATCGGAGGCTTAGAAAGTGGTTACACACTGCGGTGTGTAAACAAAAACAATAACACAATGCTACGAATTTTATCACGTGCCATTTCAGTTGTGAAACAAGCGTAGTTATGGGATAAACCTCTTTCTTCTGGTACCTTTGCACCATCAGAACTATTTTGGTTTCATGAAGAAGATGTCAGTGATAACAGGGTCAGTTCAACTGAATTGGATATCCCATTTACCCTTTTTACTTAGAACTGGTGCGAGATAAGACTGACTAGTTCTAAATAATCTACCTCGATTGGTTGTCAGGTACACATCCTTGCCAAGAACAAAACAACAAAGATTACCGATATAATAAATCAGTCCAAATCCACAATAAAAACTAAAAAAACGAAGGCAACAGCAACACAAACATAGCGTTACAAGGACTCTGCTGGGGGAAAAGTATAATGATAATAGGAAATGGTGCTCTGAAGATAGTTAGCTATCATTTGGCTTAATGACACCCGCCATGAAAAATAGGTCAAATCCGGGTTAAATCATAAAATAAAAGAATCTCAAATGAAAGTTAAGGTGGTGAAACGTAACAAAAGGCATGTACATAAGCATCAAACAAATCTGACTTTATACCGCATGAGGGAATATATTTTTTTCCAAATCATTTCAGTCAAAAGTCGGCATATTTGAGGATCGTGATAATGGAAACAGGCCCTTAAATACCGAATCATGAAAACATAGAAAATGCCTATATGTTGTTACCAAACGAAAAATGTAACTGTATAGGAATAAAAATAATGACAATACAGAAATAAAAATTATCATGTAACTAAGTGTAAAGCTCTCGCTGCTTGTAAAGATCGAGGTACGTGTCCGCTTCGGGAACACCTAATTTTATTGTCTTCAAACCGTTTGTTAGCATTATTACTATTGTGTTGTTGATCGTGAATGACACTTACAATTTCTTTTTATGTCGGTAATAATTTGTTCAGTTATAAATGGTTGTTAGATTAATGTAATGTCGGTTTCCATTTATTTCATTCATAGCTGGCTGATTGATTGATATAATATCGGTATCCATTGTTTAAGTCATAGCTGGCTGATTGATTGATATAACATCGGTATCAATTGTTTAAGTCGTGGCTGAGTGATTGATATAATGTCAGTATCCATTGTTTACGTCATGGCTGGCTGATTGATTGATATAATATCGGTATCCATTGTTTACGTCATGGCTGACTGATTGATTTAATGTCAGTATCCATTGTTTAAGTCATAGCTGGCTGATTGATTTAGTGTCGGTATCCATTGTTTAAGTCGTGGCTGAGTGATTGATGTAATGTCAGTATCCATTGTTTACGTCATGGCTGGCTGATTGATTGATATAATATCGGTATCCATTGTTTACGTCATGGCTGACTGATTGATTTAATGTCAGTATCCATTGTTTAAGTCATAGCTGGCTGATTGATTTAGTGTCGGTATCCATTGTTTAAGTCATAGCTGACTGATTTATTTAATGTCAGTATCCATTGTTTAAGCCATGGCTGGCTGATTGATTGATATAATGTCAGTATCCATTGTTTAAGTCATGGCTGGCTGATTGATTTAGTGTCGGTATCCATTGTTTAAGTCATAGCTGACTGATTGATTTAATGTCAGTATCCATTGTTTAAGTCATGGCTGGCTGATTGATTTAGTGTCGGTATCCATTGTTTAAGTCATAGCTGGCTGATTGATATAATGTCAGTATACAGTGTTTACGTCATGGCTGACTGATTGATACCTTACGTGTCCATCTCGGTCATCTCTAGCTGTTGGCTCGGTCCAATGAACTGTGGCAGAATCTTGCAAATCATCAGACAGCGTCCATTTATCTGACGGACAATGGAGAGAAGGAGGGACCGTATCTCCTGTTGATTGACATATATTGAAAGTTAAGGAATGAGTTGAATATAGACTTACAGTATCACCAATCAACACTCAAAGTTATATGAAAATAACATAAAAAGACACTTATAAAAAGTTAGGATTTATAAACATAATTTCTATCACTAAATTAACAAAGGTCTGAAATGCTATCAAAATCACATATGAAAATATCCATACGATTTTATTTGGTGCAAATATCATTACTGAGATAAAAACATAGCAATAGCAGAGACATGTCTCTGGCAATAGCCCGTATTATGACTCTGTTGTTTTGAATTTCCAACGTCACAATTCAAACTAAATAGTCAATCACAACCCTAAGAGGTATTTAATGATTATAATAAATTAATGGTCAGAACGGTACACCTTCTACTTTTGATTAATTATTACCATCGATAGGTGTGATCAAGAGATCAGTCGACCGTATCAAAACATAACGGTGAGGCACCTTATATTTACCGAGATCGCAATTCGTCAATTAGGCCTAGTTCACCTGTAAAAACAGGGGCCATAGGTAATGAGTATCGGACGCTATAGAAACGGGTCAGTTTTCTGCTTGAAATCGATACAAAATAGGGGTGTTAGGTAACAATTACATGCGTGGCGGATCGAGTGAATTTGGTTGTGTAAGCGTGGCGGTACCCAGCTAAGGGTGGCGGGCCGCCACGTTAAAACAGGCAATGGTGATCATTTTAATAACAGGGAAGTCCGGGTTTTAATATTCTTACAGCTTCAGCTGTCGTATTAAAACCAGTGACTGTCGTGATAAGAGGTGAGAGGAAACAGGACCACTTTTAAATCTTCACACGGCGTAGACACCTATGCCTGCGGATATCCTTTGATAGACGTACCTTATAATGGTTTACTCTCATTCACGTTCCTGTCATTTCAAAATACTTAATGATTTAGTATTCAGCCATTCAATACCATGACGCTTGATACGCGATTGAAACAACATCTAGATAGAAGTAGTTAATGAATGAAACCCCTGTAATATATAAAATGTAGAACATACGAGGCCGCCTCAACTGTATTCAGGTCTAATTTTATCACGTGCTTACTCAGTATTGTAATGTATGTTGTATATGTGTATTTTTCCTAATCTATCTTTATACTAATACATGTAAACAGGAAGTTAACGGTATCAGTGACATTCCAACACCAGTTGTTTAATGAGGATAATTGGCGCTAAATCAATGAATCATGTACGATGAGTTGTTTCGACGTTTAACTACTGTAGTAATACAGTTAGTATGTAGTGGTAGATGGATATACTAACAGTATAATGGAGTGGTATATATACATACAAACGGTATAATGGAGTGGTAGATAGACATACTAACAGTATAATGGAGTGGTATATATACATACAAACGGTATAATGGAGTGGTAGATAGACACACTTACAGTATAATGGAGTGGTATATATACATACAAACGGTATAATGGAGTGGTAGATAGACATACTAACAGTATAATGGAGTGGTAGATGGACATACAAACGGTAAAATGGAGTGGTAGATAGACACACTAACAGTATAATGGAGTGGTAGATAGACACACTAACAGTATCAAGGAGTGGTAGATAGACATACTAACAGTATAATGGAGTGGTAGATAAACATACTAACAGTATAATGGAGTGGTAGATAGACATACTAACAGTATAATGGAGTGGTAGATAGACACACTTATAGTATAATGGAGTGGTAGATAGACAAACTAACAGTATAATGGAGTGGTAGATAGACAAACTAACAGTATAATGGAGTGGTAGATAGACATACTAACAGTATAATGGAGTGGTAGATAGACACACTTATAGTATAATGGAGTGGTAGATAGACAAACTAACAGTATAATGGAGTGGTAGATAGACACACTAACAGTATCAAGGAGTGGTATATAGACATACTAACAGTATAATGGAGTGGTAGATAGACATACTTACAGTATAATGGAGTGGTATATAGATATACTAACAGTATAATAGAGTGGTAGATAGACACACTTACAGTATAATGGAGTGGTAGATAGACATACTAACAGTATAATGGAGTGGTAGATAGACATACTAACAGTATAATGGAGTGGTAGATAGACATACTAACAGTATAATGGAGTGGTAGATAGACACACTTACAGTATAATGGAGTGGTAGATAGACAAACTAACAGTATAATGGAGTGGTAGATAGACACACTAACAGTATCAAGGAGTGGTAGATAGAATTACAGCATTATGGAGTGGTAGATAGACATACTAACAGTATAATGGAGTGGTAGATAGACATACTAACAGTATAATGGAGTGGTAGATAGACACACTTACAGTATAATGGAGTGGTAGATAGACATACTAACAGTATTATGGAGTGGTAGATAGACATACTAACAGTATAATGGAGTGGTATAGACATACTAACGGTATAATGGAGTGGTAGATAGACATACAAACAGTATAATGGAGTGGTAGATAGACATACTAACAGTATAATGGAGTGGTAGATAGACATACAAACGGTATAATGGAGTGGTAGATAGACACACTAACAGTATTATGGAGTGGTAGATAGACATACTAACAGTATAATGGAGTGGTAGATAGACATACAAACGGTATAATGGAGTGGTAGATAGACATACTAACAGGTATAATGGAGTGGTAGATAGACACACTAACAGTATTATGGAGTGGTAGATAGACACACTAACAGGTATAATGGAGTGGTAGATAGACACACTAACAGTATAATGGAGTGGTAGATAGACATACTAACGTATAATGGAGTGGTAGATAGACACACTACAGTATAATGAGTGGTAGATAGAACACACTAAACAGGTATAATGGAGTGGTAGATAGACACACTAACAGTATAATGGAGTGGTAGATAGACATACTAACAGTATAATGGATTGTAGATAGACAAACTACGGTATAATGGAGTGGTAGATAGACACACTAACAGTATAATGGAGTGGTAGATAGACATACTAACAGTATAATGGAGTGGTAGATAGACATACTAACAGTATAATGGAGTGGTAGATAGACACACTTACAGTATAATGGAGTGGTAGATAGACATACTAACAGTATAATGGAGTGGTAGATAGACACACTAACAGTATCAATGGAGTGGTATATAGACATACTAACAGTATAATAGAGTGGTAGATAGACATACTTACAGTATAATGGAGTGGTATATAGATATACTAACAGTATAATGGAGTGGTAGATAGACACACTTACAGTATAATGGAGTGGTAGATAGACATACTAACAGTATAATGGAGTGGTAGATAGACACACTAACAGTATAATGGAGTGGTAGATAGACATACTAACAGTATAATGGAGTGGTAGATAGACATACTAACAGTATAATGGAGTGGTAGATAGACACACTTACAGTATAATGGAGTGGTAGATAGACAAACTAACAGTATAATGGAGTGGTAGATAGACACACTAACAGTATCAAGGAGTGGTAGATAGACATACAGTATTATGGAGTGGTAGATAGACATACTAACAGTATAATGGAGTGGTAGATAGACATACTAACAGTATAATGGAGTGGTAGATAGACACACTAACAGTATAATGGAGTGGTAGATAGACATACTAACAGTATAATGGAGTGGTAGATAGACATACTAACAGTATAATGGAGTGGTAGATAGACATACTAACGGTATAATGGAGTGGTAGATAGACATACTAACAGTATAATGGAGTGGTAGATAGACATACTAACAGTATAATGGAGTGGTAGATAGATATACTAACAGTATAATGGAGTGGTAGATAGACATACTAACAGTATAATGGAGTGGTAGATAGACATACTAACAGTATAATGGATTGGTAGATAGACATACAAACGGTATAATGGAGTGGTAGATAGACACACTAACAGTATAATGGAGTGGTAGATAGACATACTAACAGTATTATGGAGTGGTAGATAGACATACTAACAGTATAATGGAGTGGTAGATAGATATACAAACGGTATAATGGAGTGGTAGATAGACACACTAACAGTATAATGGAGTGGTAGATAGACACACGTACGGTATAATGGAGTGGTAGATAGACATACAGTATAATGGAGTGGTAGATAGACACACTAACAGTATAATGGAGTGGTAGATAGACATACTAACAGTATAATGGAGTGGTAGATAGACACACTAACAGTATCAAGGAGTGGTAGATAGACATACAGTATAATGGAGTGGTAGATAGACACACTAACAGTATAATGGAGTGGTAGATAGACATACTAACAGTATAATGGAGTGGTAGATAGACATACTAACAGTATAATGGAGTGGTAGATAGACACACTTACAGTATAATGGAGTGGTAGATAGACAAACTAACAGTATAATGGAGTGGTAGATAGACACACTAACAGTATCAAGGAGTGGTAGATAGACATACTAACAGTATAATAGAGTGGTAGATAGACATACTTACAGTATAATGGAGTGGTATATAGATATACTAACAGTATAATGGAGTGGTAGATAGACACACTTACAGTATAATGGAGTGGTAGATAGACACACTAACAGTATAATGGAGTGGTAGATAGACATACTAACAGTATAATGGAGTGGTAGATAGACATACTAACAGTATAATGGAGTGGTAGATAGACATACTAACAGTATAATGGAGTGGTAGATAGACAAACTAACAGTATAATGGAGTGGTAGATAGACACACTAACAGTATCAAGGAGTGGTAGATAGACATACAGTATTATGGAGTGGTAGATAGACATACTAACAGTATAATGGAGTGGTAGATAGACACACTTACAGTATAATGGGGTGGTAGATAGACATACTAACAGTATTATGGAGTGGTAGATAGACATACTAACAGTATAATGGATTGGTAGATAGACATACAAACGGTATAATGGAGTGGTAGATAGACACACTTACAGTATAATGGAGTGGTAGATAGACATACTAACAGTATAATGGAGTGGTAGATAGACATACTAACAGTATAATGGAGTGGTAGATAGACATACTAACAGTATAATGGAGTGGTAGATAGACACACTAACAGTATAATGGAGTGGTAGATAGACACACTACAGTATAATGGAGTGGTAGATAGACACTAACAGTATAATGGAGTGGTAGATAGACACACTAACAGTATAATGGAGTGGTAGATAGACACACTAACAGTATAATGGAGTGGTAGATAGACACACTAACAGTATAATGGAGTGGTAGATAGACACACTAACAGTATAATGGAGTGGTAGATAGACACACTAACAGTATAATGGAGTGGTAGATAGACATACTAACAGTATAATGGAGTGGTAGATAGACATACTAACAGTATAATGGAGTGGTAGATAGACACACTAACAGTATAATGGAGTGGTAGATAGACACACTAACAGTATAATGGAGTGGTAGATAGACATACTAACAGTATAATGGAGTGGTAGATAGACATACTAACAGTATAATGGAGTGGTAGATAGACACACTAACAGTATAATGGAGTGGTAGATAGACATACTAACAGTATAATGGAGTGGTAGATAGACACACTAACAGTATAATGGAGTGGTAGATAGACATACTAACAGTATAATGGAGTGGTAGATAGACACACTAACAGTATAATGGAGTGGTAGATAGACATACTAACAGTATAATGGAGTGGTAGATAGACACACTAACAGTATAATGGAGTGGTAGATAGACATACTAACAGTATAATGGAGTGGTAGATAGACACACTAACAGTATAATGGAGTGGTAGATAGACACACTACAGTATAATGGAGTGGTAGATAGACATACTAACAGTATAATGGAGTGGTAGATAGACACACTTACAGTATAATGGAGTGGTAGATAGACATACTAACAGTATAATGGAGTGGTAGATTAGACACACTACAGTATAATGGAGTGGTAGATAGACATACTAGCAGTATAATGGAGTGGTAGATAGACATACTTACAGTATAATGGAGTGGTAGATAGACATACTAACACTATAATGGAGTGGTAGATAGACACACTTACAGTATAATGGAGTGGTAGATAGACATACTAACAGTATAATGGAGTGGTAGATAGACATACTAACAGTATAATGGAGTGGTAGATAGACACACTAACAGTATAATGGAGTGGTAGATAGACACTATACAGTATATGGAGTGGTAGATAGACATACTAACAGTATAATGGAGTGGTAGATAGATATACCAGCAGTATACTGGAGTGGTAGATAGCAGACTAACAGTATATGGAGTGGTAGATAGACATACTAACTAGTATAATGGAGTGGTAAGATAGACATCATACAGTATAATGGAGTGGTAGATAGACACACTTAACAGTATCAATGGAGTGGTAGATAGACATACAACAGTATAATGGAGTGGTAGATAGACATACTAACAGTATAATGGAGTGGTAGATAGACATACTAAACAGTAGAATGGAGTGGTAGATAGACACTACTAACAGTATATGGAGTGGTAGATAGACACACTAACAGTATAATGGAGTGGTAGATAGACATACTAACAGTATAATGGAGTGGTAGATAGACACACTAACAGTATAATGGAGTGGTAGATAGACATAACTAACAGTATAATGGAGTGGTATATATACACACTAACAGTATCAAGGAGTGGTATATAGACATACTAACAGTATAATGGAGGGTAGATAGACACACTAACATATAATGGAGTGGTAGATAGACATACTAACAGTATAATGGAGTGGTAGATAGACATACTAACAGTATAATGGAGTGGTAGATAGACATACTAACAGTATAATGGAGTGGTAGATAGACACACTAACAGTATAATGGAGTGGTAGATAGACATACTTACAGTATAATGGAGTGGTAGATAGACATACTAACAGTATAATGGAGTGGTAGATAGACACACTAACAGTATAATGGAGTGGTAGATAGACAAACTAACAGTATAATGGAGTGGTAGATAGACACACTAACAGTATAATGGAGTGGTAGATAGACACACTAACAGTATAATGGAGTGGTAGATAGACATACTAACAGTATAATGGAGTGGTAGATAGACATACTAACAGTATAATGGAGTGGTAGATAGACACACTAACAGGTATAATGGAGTGGTAGATAGACAACTAACAGTATAATGGAGTGGTAGATAGACAACTAACAGTATAATGTGGTAGATAGACATACTAACAGTATAATGGAGTGGTAGATAGACATACAGTATAATGGAGTGGTAGATAGACATACTAACAGTATAATGGAGTGGTAGATAGACACACTAACAGTATAATGGAGTGGTAGATAGACAAACTAACAGTATAATGGAGTGGTAGATAGACATACTAACAGTATAATGGAGTGGTAGATAGACACACTTACAGTATAATGGAGTGGTAGATAGACACACTAACAGTATAATGGAGTGGTAGATAGACACACTAACAGTATAATGGAGTGGTAGATAGACACACTAACAGTATAATGGAGTGGTAGATAGACACTACTAACAGTATAATGGAGTGGTAGATAGACATACTAACAGTATAATGGAGTGGTAGATAGACACACTTACAGTATAATGGAGTGGTAGATAGACACACTAACAGTATAATGGAGTGGTAGATAGACATACTAACAGTATAATGGAGTGGTAGATAGACATACTAACAGTATAATGGAGTGGTAGATAGACACACTTACAGTATAATGGAGTGGTAGATAGACATACTAACAGTATAATGGAGTGGTAGATAGACACACTAACAGTATAATGGAGTGGTAGATAGACATACTAACAGTATAATGGAGTGGTAGATAGACACACTAACAGTATAATGGAGTGGTAGATAGACATACTAACAGTATAATGGAGTGGTAGATAGACATACAGTATAATGGAGTGGTAGATAGACATACTAACAGTATAATGGAGTGGTAGATAGACATACTAACAGTATAATGGAGTGGTAGATAGACATACTAACAGTATAATGGAGTGGTAGATAGACACACTAACAGTATAATGGAGTGGTAGATAGACACACTAACAGTATAATGGAGTGGTAGATAGACATACTAACAGTATAATGGAGTGTAGATAGACATACTACAGTATAATGGAGTGGTAGATAGACAACTAACGTATAATGGAGTGGTAGATAGACACACTAACAGTATAATGGAGTGGTAGATAGACACACTAACAGTATAATGGAGTGGTAGATAGACATACTAACAGTATAATGGAGTGGTAGATAGACATACTAACAGTATAATGGAGTGGTAGATAGACACACTAACAGTATAATGGAGTGGTAGATAGACATACTAACAGTATAATGGAGTGGTAGATAGACATACTAACAGTATAATGGAGTGGTAGATAGACATACTAACAGTATAATGGAGTGGTAGATAGACATACTAACAGTATAATGGAGTGGTAGATAGACAAATTAATGGTATAATGGAGTGGTAGATAGACATACAAACAGTATAATGGAGTGGTAGATAGACATACTAACAGTATAATGGAGTGGTAGATAGACATACTAACAGTATAATGGAGTGGTAGATAGACATACTAACAGTATAATGGAGTGGTAGATAGACATACTTACAGTATAATGGAGTGGTAGATAGACATACTAACAGTATAATGGAGTGGTAGATAGACATACTAACAGTATAATGGAGTGGTAGATAGACAAACTAACAGTATAATGGAGTGGTAGATAGACATACTAACATATATGAGTGGTAATAAACATACGGGGGGAGTAAATGGGAGTGGTAGATAGAATACAAATAAAATGGAGTGGTAGTGACAACTAAAAGATAAGGGGGGGGTAATGACAATTGGGGATAATGGAGGGTAATTTGAATACAAAGGTAAAATGGGGGTGGTAATAGCATTTCAGTTTAAAGGAGGGGTAGATAGACATATAACGATAAGGAGTGGAATAGAAACAAAAGGATAAGGGTGGGTAAAAAGACCTACAAAGTATTAAAGGAGTGGTGTAGAACCCAAATAACCTATAATTGGAGTTGGATGAATACAAAAGGTAAAATGGAGTGGTAGATAACCACTAAAACATTAATGGGTGGTAGATAGACACACTTTCGGGTTAAAGGGGTGGTAGATAGACATAACCCAAAAATGGGGTGGGATAGCACCCAACGTATAAGGGTGGTAATAGGGAATAAATATAATGGAGTGGTTTGATAACAATAACAGTATAATGGAGTGGTAGATAGACATACTAACAGTATAATGGATTGGTAGATAGACATACTAACAGTATAATGGAGTGGTAGATAGACACACTTACAGTATAATGGAGTGGTAGATAGACATACTAACAGTATTATGGAGTGGTAGATAGACATACTAACAGTATAATGGAGTGGTAGATAGATATACAAACGGTATAATGGAGTGGTAGATAGACATACTAACAGTATAATGGAGTGGTAGATAGACATACTAACAGTATAATGGAGTGGTAGATAGACCACTCCAGTATAATGGAGTGGTAGATAGACATACTAACAGTATAATGGAGTGGTAGATAGACACAGTAACAGTATAATGGAGTGGTAGATAGACATACTAACGGTATAATGGAGTGGTAGATAGACATACTAACAGTATAATGGAGTGGTAGATAGACATACTAACAGTATAATGGAGTGGTAGATAGACACACTAACAGTATAATGGAGTGGTAGATAGACACACTAACAGTATAATGGAGTGGTAGATAGACATACTAACAGTATAATGGAGTGGTAGATAGACGTACTAACAGTATAATGGAGTGGTAGATAGACATACTAACAGTATAATGGAGTGGTAGATAGACATACTAACAGTATAATGGAGTGGTAGATAGACAAATTAACAGTATGATGGAGTGGTAGATATACATACTAACAGTATAATGGAGTGGTAGATAGACATACTAACAGTATAATGGAGTGGTAGATAGACGTACTAACAGTATGATGGAGTGGTAGATATACATACTAACAGTATAATGGAGTGGTAGATAGACACACTAACAGTATAATGGAGTGGTAGATAGACACACTAACATTATAATGGAGTGGTAGATATACATACTAACAGTATTATGGAGTGGTAGATAGACATACCAACAGTATAATGGAGTGGTAGATAGACACACTAACAGTATTATGGAGTGGTAGATAGACACACTAACAGTATAATGGAGTGGTAGATAAACATACTAACAGTATAATGGAGTGGTAGATAGACGTACTAACAGTATAATGGAGTGGTAGATAGACATACTAACAGTATAATGGAGTGGTAGATAGACATACTAACAGTATAATGGAGTGGTAGATAGACAAATTAACAGTATGATGGAGTGGTAGATATACATACTAACAGTATAATGGAGTGGTAGATAGACATACTAACAGTATAATGGAGTGGTAGATAGACGTACTAACAGTATGATGGAGTGGTAGATATACATACTAACAGTATAATGGAGTGGTAGATAGACACACTAACAGTATAATGGAGTGGTAGATAGACATACTAACAGTATAATGGAGTGGTAGATAGACACAGTAACAGTATAATGGAGTGGTAGATAGACATACTAACTTTTGAATCATTACGTGTTTAAATGTAATAGACCCACATTGATTCTCCACACGCGAATTCCTTCCTACTGAATCACTGATGTGTATTTTAGTAGCTCTATGATCGATAAAGTAGTCGGTTTATTGATCTACTTTACTGTGTCCTAGATACTTAATCTCGGATGATATGAAGTTTGTCATTAGTTTATGGTAGTTTGAAGTTTGTCATTAGTTTATGGTAGTTATGTTTGTCGGTAAGTTTAAATTGGTGTTTGGTTCTATAAATGAATTATATAGTCAATTCTAACTTTATATTTTAATAGGAATTTCGCTATTTATTTAACGTTTTAATCGAAATATAGAATGTGAAAAATGTTTTTAAAACGCATGTAATACAGTCTTCTGTTCTTCAATATGATTACTGTCCAACACCACGTTTCTCTTATCGAAGACTGACATAATATGCATTTTGATAAAATTATAATGCCGTTTGCTGAGGAATAAAATATACTTGGTATGTTAAAGATACTTTACTCCGAAAAAGCTTTTGACTCAGTTCCTGGACATTTCTTGACATATTTTGAATTATTTTATCTTTTGGCTAAAATACAAGAAAATGGGTCAAAGCTATTCATAACAATGTAAATGTATAATTAATCAAGTTGGCAATATTTCCAAAAATACCAACATTCAACGTGGATGCTAGCAAGGCAATCCTTTATATTTCATTCTCTGTACTCTAAAAATTAAAGACAATAATCACATATGCATTGAGATATTAAAGTGAAAATACACCAATGTTAGATGTTCAGTAGGCTGATGACACGGGGATGTTTCTGGATGGGGCCAACTCATCGGTAAGAGTTATATACACACTTGTAACTATGCAAAAATGTCATATTTAAACATAAACACCAGCGCAGGACATTTGGATAGGAAGTCCGAAATACGGTGATCAAATTTGCCTGCCAGAACTGAATTTACAGTTTATAAAACAAAAAAGGTGCAGATTTTGATTATTGATTAAGTCTGGCGTATCAACAAGCATTGATTAAGTCTGGCGTGTCAATAAGCCTTGATTAAGTCTGGCGTATCAACAAGCCTTGATTTAGTCTGACATATCAACAAGCCTTGATTTAGTCTGACATATCAACAAGCCTTGATTAAGTCTGGCGTGTCAACAAACGTTGATTAAGTCTGGCGTATCAACAAGCCTTGATTAACTCTGGCTTATCAACAAGCCTTGATTAAGTCTGGCGTATCAACAAGCCTTGATTAAGTCTGGCGTATCAACAAGCCTTAATTAAGTCTGGCGTGTCAACAAACCTTGATTAAGTCTGGCGTGTCAACAAACATTGATTAAGTCTGGCGTGTCAACAAACCTTGATTAAGTCTGGCGTGTCAACAAACCTTGACTAAGTCTGGCGTGTCAACAAGCCTTGATTAAGTCTGGCGTATCAACAAGTCTTGATTAAGTCTGGCGTATCAACAAGTCTTGATTAAGTCTGGCGTATCAACAAGCCTTGATTTAGTCTGACATATCAACAAGCCTTGATTAAGTCTGGCGTATCAACAAGTCTTGATTAAGTCTGGCGTATCAACAAGTCTTGATTAAGTCTGGCGTATCAACAAGTCTTGATTAAGTCTGGTGCATCAACAAACCTTGATTAAGTCTGACATATCAACAAGCCTTGATTAAGTCTGGCGTATCAACAAGTCTTGATTAAGTCTGGCGTATCAACAAGTCTTGATTAAGTCTGGTGCATCAACAAACCTTGATTTAGTCTGATATATCAACAAGCCTTGATTAAGTCTGGCGTATCAACAAGTCTTGATTAAGTCTGGCGTATCAACAAGTCTTGATTAAGTCTGGTGCATCAACAAACCTTGACTAAGCCTGACATATCAACAAGCCTTGATTAAGTCTGGCGTATCAACAAACATTGCTTACGTCTGGCGTATCACCAAGTCTTGATTAAGTCTGGCGTATCAACAAACCTTGATTAAGTCTGGTGTATCAACAAACCTTGATTAAGTCTGACATATCAACAAACCTTGATTAAGTCTGGCGTGTCAACAAACCTTGATTAAGTCTGACATATCAATAAGCCTTGATTAAGTCTGGCGTATCAACAAGCCTTGATTAAGTCTGACATATCAATAAGCCTTGATTAAGTCTGGTGTATCAACAAACCTTGATTAAGTCTGACATATCAACAAACCTTGATTAAGTCTGGTGTATCAACAAACCTTGATTAAGTCTGACATATCAATAAGCCTTGATTAAGTCTGGCGTATCAACAAGCCTTGATTAAGTCTGACATATCAACAAGCATTGATTAAGTCTGGTATATCAACAAGCCTTGATTAAGTCTGACATATCAACAAGTCTTGATTAAGTCTGGCGTATCAACAAGCCTTGATTAAGTCTGGCGTATTACCAAGTCTTGATTAAGTCTGGCGTATCAACACGCATTGATTAAGTCTGGTGTATCAACAAACCTTGATTAAGTCTGGCGTATCAACAAACCTTGATTAAGTCTGGCGTATTACCAAGTCTTGATTAAGTCTGGCGTATCAACACGCATTGATTAAGTCTGGCGTATTACCAAGTCTTGATTAAGTCTGGCGTATCAACACGCATTGATTAAGTCTGGTGTATCAACAAACCTTGATTAAGTCTGGCGTATCAACAAACCTTGATTAAGTCTGGCGTATCAACAAGCCTTGATTAAGTCTGACATATCAACAAGCCTTGATTAAGTCTGGTATATCAACAAGCCTTGATTAAGTCTGGCGTATTACCAAGTCTTGATTAAGTCTGGCGTATCAACACGCATTGATTAAGTCTGGTGTATCAACAAACCTTGATTAAGTCTGGCGTATCAACAAACCTTGATTAAGTCTGGCGTGTCAACAAGCCTTGATTTAGTCTGACATATCAACAAGAATTGACTAAGTCTGGCGTGTCAACAAACATTGATTAAGTCTGGCATGTCAACAAGCCTTGATTAAGTCTGGTGCATCAACAAACCTTGATTAAGTCTGGTGCATCAACAAGAATTGACTAAGTCTGGCGTATCAAAATAAATGAACGTCTGCCATCATCTGTATATAAAATGTAGATATAACGGGTATTACACCTATCCATTGATATCTGTTGAATCTAACCGTGCAGTAACTTGGAAGTCCTTTTCTACATAATTATTGTGCTGTTGTGTAATTATGTGAGTTAAGCATTGATTAAGAATCATAATTAGAAAGCCTTACTATCACGGCCTCCACACAGGAATCCAAGGGTAAAAATACACTTGAAAAAGTTTCCGATGGCACTCCAAAATCCTCTCTTGACCCGCCGTACAGCTACGCGCTTTTCCAATGAAATGTCCTTCCCTAAACACAAAAAACCGATAAGGTTGTTTTTGTTTTGTTTTGATTATTTGCTTTTTTAACATTTGGGGTTTCAAAGTGTAGGAGGTATATAGAATTGTAAATGTAAGGGCTTGATACATTCTGAGCTAATGCTTTCATAAACTCGTCACTAGTAAGTATGTTTTTAGAAATATAAAATGAATACAACGACCAAATGCATATCTCACAATATTAATTAAGTTGCTACATACGAACCATTTCTTTTGTAAATTTTCCATTTGCCATCCTGGCATCTCTTCCAAGTTGTAAAAGTTTCGTTTGCGCAACGAAAGAAACAAGTGGATCCCTCCATAGCTTGTGACGTACTGATGTACAGTCTCCCCCTCCAATCATTACACTGCATAACATCGCAAAGATCATCTTTCCGCAACTTGCATGGTCCTCCCTGTTAACAAAGCGATCATTATAAATGATATAATCACCTATCAATGTATATATAATGTATATAACGCCGATGTGGCGCAGTGGTATAAGCCGCGGGTATTTCTGGCTAGGCGATTGTGTGCCGTAGATCGTGAGTTCGAGGCCCGGTCAGGTCACGAGTCAAAAAGTTATCTTCCTTCGTCATTTGTGTTGCTAAGTTATCTATATATATATAACCGCCTCAATAAACATCATTTTGTCCATTTCATAAGATACTTACTTAACTTATCGTATATTAAGACTACCGTTTACGACTACAAAAAGATTAGGTTCCGCTATAGTTTTCCCAGGACGACTTCGTTACACAATACTGTATCCAATATAGACGTACATTTGTATGTCCTATACGATATTTATCATTGATAATATGAGACATACTAACTAAGTTTTTAATTTCGGTATTAACAATGATACAACATCTGCTAGGATATTGTGCACCAGACACAAACGATAACAATACTTTAAAACTAAATGTATGTAGAGTTGGATATTACAGAACCAAAATTAATCAGACTGTCCCAAACAGCACGTTTGCCCTTCCAGGACTTCATATTGCGAACAAGATAAACTAACTTATATTATTTATATATAGATCACTGTTGTATCCGACAACCCCGAGAAACCCAATGCCAGGTGACCTCTAACCTTCGCACAACTGATCGGGAAATTGAACCTAGTTAGAAGGTGTCTTATAGGACTTGTAATGCTAAGGGAGGTGATTAAAACCACTAGAAAGGCCAAAATCTAAACGGGAAATACAAAAGATCCATAATTCAATAGATTTCATAATTCACAATATTGTATTTGCATAATAGACAATGTTATCTTCAAAAGAACATAACGCCCCTGAGTATATTCCGAACCGTATTACAATCCAAATGAGTTTAGAGCCTACAATTGGGCTGGGATAAACATCAAGGACTGGAAAATCCAAAAACAGTGTCAACCACCTACATGCAAAGTTATAACCAGAATGAATGAGACTATCATACAGCTGTTATGTCCTTTCAGGTTTCACAAGGTAAAACTATATAGTATTACGGTCTACCACCTACAATCTCAAGTAATTTTACAAGAGACACACACGATATTAGCGCCTTTCAAAACAAATAGAGGGATAGATAGAACCAGAATGTTATGTCCCTCTAGGACTCACTATAAAAAACTATATAATATCAATGTCAGCCGCCAGCAATCTTAAGTAATTGTACTCAAGACACATAGGATAAACATAGAGAGAGCTAGTTAAAACCAGAATGAGTTAGACTGTATTGTACAGCTGATACGTCCTTTTAGGAAACGATAAGAAAACATTATAGTATTACTGTCTTCCGCGTGCAATCTCAAGTAATTGTACAAAAGACACGCCTAACATAGTAAACGAAAATAGGATATGGACCTCCAACATATATGTATTATACATAGAGATTCTTACCTCTCCGTCGGATCCTGTGATCGTTACAACGATAAAAACTAGAACGACCTTGACAAAATCTGGTAACATATCCATGGCATGTACTCTCTTGTAAATAACAAGACGGTCAAAAAATTACACGTTCACTCCTACTTCATAACGATGGCACAGAAAGTAGTTCCGGATCAGAAATTATACACATATGATACAAAATGTATTAACAAAGATCCTTTTTGTGTCTATATATAGACACGCGCGTATTGACGTGTACACACATGCATTTAGTAGGTGCACGTAGTCACAAACCTTGTCAATTCCACATTATAGATACTATAGCTGTCACGTTTGCGTCGAGTTATTTGTATTAAACAATGTGGTTTTTCCAACAATTGGGTTAGGTAGAAACGATAGCTCAATTGCCATTTCAGTATATAGGTGACTGTTCGTCAAGGCCAAGTACAGATTATATTACCAATCGTAAACACATGTTAGGATTGTAACTACATGTGAATACATCGGACGTAACGATTATTGAATATCATGTAAACATACATGTATAAGAATTAGGGATACATGTACGTGGATATATCCTGTACCCACACCGGAAGTAGGCACACTTCAATGTCACCTGTTATCACACCGGAAGTAGGCACACTTCAATGTCACCTGTTATCACGAATGAATAAAGGACGGGTGTATCACCTGTAACTATACCGGGAATAAAGGACACTTGTATCACCTGTAACTATACCGAAAATAATGACACGTGTATCACCTGTAACTATACCGGGAATAATGACACGTGTATCACCTGTTATCACGAATGAATAAAGGACACGTGTATCACCTGTAACTATACCGGGAATAATGACACGTGTATCACCTGTAACTATACCGGGAATAAAGGACACGTGTATCACCTGTAACTATACTGGAATAAAGGACACGTGTATCACCTGTAACTATACCGGGAATAATGACACGTGTATCACCTGTAACTATACCGGGAATAAAGGACACGTGTATCACCTGTAACTATACTGGAATAAAGGACACGTGTATCACCTGTAACTATACCGGGAATAATGACTCGTGTATCACCTGTTATCACACAGGGAATTAGGGCACGTGAGTATCCCCTATTACAACACCGGGAATAAGGGCACGTGAATATCCCTTATTACCTCGCAGGGAATAAGGGCACGTGAATATCCCCTATGACCACACAGGGAATAAGGGCACGTGATTATAACATGTTGCCACGCCGGAAATAAGTTAAATGAAAATTAAGCTTTTTTTAACAATATCCAAAAAAAAAAAAATTTTGATTTTGAATGTAAGTCAAAACATTATCCGAAAACAAAGTATCGAGCGAAATGATATATTTACTTTATTATTTTTCTTTTTGTATAAGATGTGTTGGATGATTACATTAACATTTTTGTAAAATATTGGAGATGTGTTGCATGTGTCTTTTGTTTAAGATTGTGAATGCGTTGGACAATTGCCTTTACACTTTTGTATAAAATTAGGGATGCGTTAGATGATTACCTTTACACTTTTGTATAAAATGGGAATGTATACAGTTTACACATCGAAAGGGTAATATTGCCGCTCTGACATTTGACTTATTTTATATCAAAACCTGTCGCTCAATACATCATTGAATTTGTACTGATGTTGATATCCATATTGTCTCTCTTAACGTCGTTGAGCACCACGTCTTTGTACCTACAGTGTCGAATTCTGGTAAATGAAATGACAATGTTATCACGAAGATATATTACAATTTGGTTATAAAAACGGTTTGATTTCAGGGAAATACATTACAATTCTAATATTGACTTATGTGCTTGTAAATCAGGATATATTGAGGAAAACACTACTATGATGCACTACTCTAAAGGTAACGGTTTTCATTAAAGAAGTGTGCTGTACCCGGCTCTTTCGTCTGAACGTTTAGATTGGAAATTGCCTTCACGTTATATGAAGCTGTTGGCAAAAATCAACACAAATGTACCATTATATTGCAAACTGCGTTACCACGCATCGTGACCGCCCAGATTTAGTCTCATGTTGATGTCTTGATCTTCTAAGCGTTTGTTTTTAGGGGGTTTTCAAGCATTTGTAAGACTGTGATTCTTGATATTGAACGTTCAATGTTTACCACATTTTTACCGAAACGCTTCCCGTGAAATGAATAATGTCATTGAATTATATAACTTTCCATATATAAACGATGATGCATAGTTTTAAATACTTTTGATACTGCAAAGATAATTTCATTGGCTGTGTGAAGTTAGCTCAACATACGACATACGACATACGACATTCAAAACTTCATATCTTGTGTTTTTACCAGCCAACGAGGTAATTTTTGAATGTTCAGCGGCTCAACATACGACATACGACATTCAGATTTTGAATGTTCAGCCGCTGAACATACGACATACGACATTCAGATTTTGATTTTGAATGTTCAGCGGCTCGACATACGACATACGACATTCAAATTTTGAATGTTCAGCCGCTGAACATACGACATACGACATTCAGATTTTGAATGTTCAGCCGCTGAACATACGACATACGACATTCAAAACTTCATATCTTGTGTTTGTACCAGCCAACGAGGTAACTTTTGAATGTTCAGCGGCTCAACATACGACATACGACATTCAGATTTTGAATGTTCAGCCGCTGAACATACGACATACGACATTCAGATTTTGATTTTGAATGTTCAACGGCTCGACATACGACATACGACATTCAGATTTTGAATGTTCAGCCGCTGAACATACGACATACGACATTCAGATTTGAATGTTCAGCCGCTGAACATACGACATACGACATTCAAAACTTCATATCTTGTGTTTGTACCAGCCAACGAGGTAACTTTTGAATGTTCAGCGGCTTAACATACGACATACGACATTCAGATTTTGAATGTTCAGCCGCTGAACATACGACATACGACATTCAAAACTTCATATCTTGTGTTTGTACCAGCCAACGAGGTAACTTTTGAATGTTGAGCGGCTCAACATACGACATACGACATTCAGATTTTGAATGTTCAGCCGCTGAACATACGACATACGACAATCAGATTTTGATTTTGAATGTCCAGCGGCTCGACATACGACATACGACATTCAAATTTTGAATGTTCAGCCGCTGAACATACGACATACGACATTCAGATTTTGAATGTTCAGCCGCTGATCATACGACATACGACATTCAAAACTTCATATCTTGTGTTTTTACCAGCCAACGAGGTAACTTTTGAATGTTCAGCGACTCAACATACGACATACGACATTCAGATTTTGAATGTTCAGCCGCTGAACATACGACATACGACATTCAGATTTTGATTTTGAATGTTCAGCGGCTCGACATACGACATACGACATTCAAATTTTGAATGTTCAGCCGCTGAACATACGACATACGACATTCAAATTTTGAATGTTCAGCGTGTTTAAGCTGCGGGAGTTTTGCTGTAAATGCTCAGCCAGCCAACGAGATCCGGCAAACCGTTTAAAACGTTCATATCTTGTGTTTTTACCAGCCAACGAGGTATATATTGAATGTTCAGCGGCTCAACATACGACATACGACATTCAAATATTGAATGTTCGGCCGCTGAACATACGACATTCAAAACTTCATATTTTGTGTTTTTACCATCCAACGAGGTAACTTTTGAATGTTCAGCCGCTGAACATACGACATACGACATTCAGATTTTGAATGTTCAGCCGCTGAACATACGACATACGACATTCAAAACTTCATATCTTGTGTTTGTACCAGCCAACGAGGTAACTTTTGAATGTTCAGCGGCTCAACATACGACATACGACATTCAGATTTTGAATGTTCAGCCGCTGAACATACGACATACGACATTCAGATTTTGATTTTGAATGTTCAGCGGCTCGACATACGACATACGACATTCAAATTTTGAATGTTCAGCCGCTGAACATACGACATACGACATTCAGATTTTGAATGTTCAGCCGCTGAACATACGACATACGACATTCAAAACTTCATATCTTGTGTTTGTACCAGCCAACGAGGTAACTTTTGAATGTTCAGCCGCTGAACATACGACATACGACATTCAGATTTTGAATGTTCAGCCGCTGAACATACGACATACGACATTCAAAACTTCATATCTTGTGTTTGTACCAGCCAACGAGGTAACTTTTGAATGTTCAGCCGCTGAACATACGACATACGACATTCAGATTTTGAATGTTCAGCCGCTGAACATACGACATACGACATTCAAAACTTCATATCTTGTGTTTGTACCAGCCAACGAGGTAACTTTTGAATGTTCAGGAGGAGTTGCCCGGACAAAATGCGTCTACAGACAGACGGACGGACGGACGGACGGACGGACGGACAACCTGATTCCAGTATACCACCCCCCCCCCCCCCCCCCCCCCCCCCCCCCCCCCCCCTAACTTCGTTGCGGGGGTATAATAAATGTACGAAACATAGATAAAAATGATAGACTATGTGATATGGTTATAACAATTACATCCATTTAATTTTTTTCATTAAAATGAAATAATCATTTATACCAGGTGGGTCTCAGTTACATAGCATTATAAAAAAAGTCACGGCCCAAAATATCATAATAAAACCATTATCCAACAAACACATCAAATTTAAACATATTAACAATTTGAATGAAACCTGACAAATGAACATAATTACTTACTAGAGTCCAAGTTCAAAAGTATTGCTAAAGTTATGCAAGTTTCAAATACATCATGATAATACTGTGGTAAGAATCTCTCAATCAAGTACATCATGTACACCGAAAGTATACGTAAGATTTAATCAATATTGAAATGATATATGCTTATAATTGTGGAAAAGGAAATTCTCGGGAACTTTTTCATAAAAATCTTACCAAAATCGTTTAAATTGATATAAACAATGTATCAAATATGAAATCATGATAAAATTGAGATAAAATCATACTTGAGTTATGTAAGATATGTTATGGAATGATATAACATGTCGAATATCAATTGATTGATCATGTCGTATGTTGAGCCGCTGAACATTCAATATCTGAATGTCGTATGTCGTATGTTCAGCGGCTGAACATTCAAAATCTGAATGTCGTATGTCGTATGTTAAGCCGCTGAACATTCAAAAGTTACCTCGTTGGATGGTAAAAACACAAAATATGAAGTTTTGAACGTCGTATGTCGTATGTTCAGCGGCCGAACATTCAATATTTGTAATGTCGTATGTCGTATGTTGAGCCGCTGAACATTCAATATATACCTCGTTGGCTGGTAAAAACACAAGATATGAACGTTTTAAACGGTTTGCCGGATCTCGTTGGCTGGCTGAGCATTTACAGCAAAACTCCCGCAGCTTGAACACGCTGAACATTCAAAATTTGAATGTCGTATGTCGTATGTTCAGCGGCTGAACATTCAAAATTTGAATGTCGTATGTCGTATGTCGAGCCGCTGAACATTCAAAATCAAAATCTGAATGTCGTATGTCGTATGTTCAGCGGCTGAACATTCAAAATCTGAATGTCGTATGTCGTATGTTGAGTCGCTGAACATTCAAAAGTTACCTCGTTGGCTGGTAAAAACACAAGATATGAAGTTTTGAATGTCGTATGTCGTATGATCAGCGGCTGAACATTCAAAATCTGAATGTCGTATGTCGTATGTTCAGCGGCTGAACATTCAAAATTTGAATGTCGTATGTCGTATGTCGAGCCGCTGAACATTCAAAATCAAAATCTGAATGTCGTATGTCGTATGTTCAGCGGCTGAACATTCAAAATTTGAATGTCGTATGTCGTATGTCGAGCCGCTGAACATTCAAAATCAAAATCTGAATGTCGTATGTCGTATGTCGTATGTTCAGCGGCTGAACATTCAAAATCTGAATGTCGTATGTCGTATGTTGAGTCGCTGAACATTCAAAAGTTACCTCGTTGGTTGGTAAAAACACAAGATATGAAGTTATGAATGTCGTATGTCGTATGATCAGCGGCTGAACATTCAAAATCTGAATGTGGTATGTCGTATGTTCAGCGGCTGAACATTCAAAATTTGAATGTCGTATGTCGTATGTCGAGCCGCTGGACATTCAAAATCAAAATCTGAATGTCGTATGTCGTATGTTGAGCCGCTGAACATTCAAAAGTTACCTCGTTGGCTGGTACAAACACAAGATATGAAGTTTTGAATGTCGTATGTCGTATGTTCAGCGGCTGAACATTCAAAATCTGAATGTCGTATGTCGTATGTTCAGCGGCTGAACATTCAAAAGTTACCTCGTTGGATGGTAAAAACACAAAATATGAAGTTTTGAATGTCGTATGTCGTATGTTCAGCGGCCGAACATTCAATATTTGAATGTCGTATGTCGTATGTTGAGCCGCTGAACATTCAAAATCAAAATCTGAATGTCGTATGTCGTATGTTCAGCGGCTGAACATTCAAAATCTGAATGTCGTATGTCGTATGTTGAGTCGCTGAACATTCAAAAGTTACCTCGTTGGCTGGTAAAAACACAAGATATGAAGTTTTGAATGCCGTATGTCGTATGATCAGCGGCTGAACATTCAAAATCTGAATGTCGTATGTCGTATGTTCAGCGGCTGAACATTCAAAATTTGAATGTCGTATGTCGTATGTCGAGCCGCTGGACATTCAAAATCGAAATCTGAATGTCGTATGTCGTATGTCGTATGTTCAGCGGCTGAACATTCAAAATCTGAATGTCGTATGTCGTATGTCGTATGTTGAGCCGCTGAACATTCAAAAGTTACCTCGTTGGCTGGTACAAACACAAGATATGAAGTTTTGAATGTCGTATGTCGTATGTTCAGTGGCTGAACATTCAAAATCTGAATGTCGTATGTCGTATGTTCAGCGGCTGAACATTCAAAATTTGAATGTCGTATGTCGTATGTCGAGCCGCTGAACATTCAAAATCAAAATCTGAATGTCGTATGTCGTATGTTGAGCCGCTGAACATTCAAAAGTTACCTCGTTGGCTGGTACAAACACAAGATATGAAGTTTTGAATGTCGTATGTCGTATGTTCAGCGGCTGAACATTCAAAATCTGAATGTCGTATGTCGTATGTTCAGCGGCTGAACATTCAAAAGTTACCTCGTTGGATGGTAAAAACACAAAATATGAAGTTTTGAATGTCGTATGTCGTATGTTCAGCGGCCGAACATTCAATATTTGAATGTCGTATGTCGTATGTTGAGCCGCTGAACATTCAAAATCAAAATCTGAATGTCGTATGTCGTATGTTCAGCGGCTGAACATTCAAAATCTGAATGTCGTATGTCGTATGTTGAGTCGCTGAACATTCAAAAGTTACCTCGTTGGCTGGTAAAAACACAAGATATGAAGTTTTGAATGCCGTATGTCGTATGATCAGCGGCTGAACATTCAAAATCTGAATGTCGTATGTCGTATGTTCAGCGGCTGAACATTCAAAATTTGAATGTCGTATGTGGTATGTCGAGCCGCTGGACATTCAAAATCGAAATCTGAATGTCGTATGTCGTATGTCGTATGTTCAGCGGCTGAACATTCAAAATCTGAATGTCGTATGTCGTATGTCGTATGTTGAGCCGCTGAACATTCAAAAGTTACCTCGTTGGCTGGTACAAACACAAGATATGAAGTTTTGAATGTCGTATGTCGTATGTTCAGCGGCTGAACATTCAAAATCTGAATGTCGTATGTCGTATGTTCAGCGGCTGAACATTCAAAATTTGAATGTCGTATGTCGTATGTCGAGCCGCTGAACATTCAAAATCAAAATCTGAATGTCGTATGTCGTATGTTCAGCGGCTGAACATTCAAAATCTGAATGTCGTATGTCGTATGTTGAGCCGCTGAACATTCAAAAATTATCTCGTTGGCTGGTAAAAACACTAGATATGAAGTTTTGAATGTCGTATGTCGTATGTTCAGCGGCTGAACATTCAAAATCTGAATGTCGTATGTCGTATGTTCAGCGGCTGAACATTCAAAATTTGAATGTCGTATGTCGTATGTCGAGCCGCTAAACATTCAAAATCAAAATCTGAATGTCGTATGTCGTATGTTCACCGGCTGAACATTCAAAATCTGAATGTCGTATGTCGTATGTTGAGCCGCTGAACATTCAAAAATTATCTCGTTGGCTGGTAAAAACACAAGATATGAAGTTTTGAATGTCGTATGTCGTATGTTCAGCGGCTGAACATTCAAAATCTGAATGTCGTATGTCGTATGTTCAGCGGCTGAACATTCAAAATTTGAATGTCGTATGTCGTATGTCGAGCCGCTGAACATTCAAAATCAAAATCTGAATGTCGTATGTCGTATGTTCAGCGGCTGAACATTCAAAATCTGAATGTCGTATGTCGTATGTTGAGCCGCTGAACATTCAAAAATTACCTCGTTGGCTGGTAAAAACACAAGATATGAAGTTTTGAATGTCGTATGTCGTATGTTGAGCTAACTTCACACAGCCAATTTCATTTATCTATGGAATGAAAATGCTTCCTAGGTAAAGGAAATGTCAAAAATTGACGAATTTGAATGTCGATAAAAAACAACGCTAGGTATTCAATGTTATCACATCATCGCTATCTCATAGTACAATTTTAGAAAAAATAAATATGAGGGTCAGTGTACGAAATAATAGATATGCACATTCATACATTGAATTGTGTGTTAACAAGGATATATAGACACTATATGTCATACTTGACACAGAGAGAACCTAATACTGTCATGAAAAGTACCTCTGTAATATCAATCTGTTGTCATTAGGGATTTAGTTACATCTTGGTAATATGCATACTTTATGTACAGATTCACAAACAATGAATTATGATGTCTTACCCGTGTCAACCCCCAATAATAAATCCTTTTATATAAAAAATTTAGATTTGACGATAATAAAACTGTCGTTCTTTTAGTGATACTCAGGGCCACAGTGAGAACATCCAGAAGGAAAATAAGACAATATGTGAATACCTCTGATAATTTTAGTTGATTAATGTTACTTAACTAATTAATGATAATATTAATTAATATAAGTTAGTTATTTAATTAATGCTGTTTAACTAATAAAAGTTATTTAACTAATCAATGATATTTAACTTATTTAAGTAAAAAGTTATTTAACTCATTTATGCTATTTAACTTATTAGTGTTATTTAACAAGTTAATGCACGTTGAATATTTATTTACATTTCAACGACTAGATCTGTATGTAAAGGCACATTGGGTGTGTAACACAGGGACTATGCTTAGTAAGCTTTATATGATTGTATGGTACAACATTAATTATTCGCTGTTGTACAATGTATTCCCAGAGTATGATATCAATTTATTATTTTTCCGCTTCAAATTTGTGGAAATATTTGGAAAGTGTTAAAAGCATAACGTATCAAGCTTTGGGTATTGAATAAAAATAAATAACAACCTAATCACGACCTGTCCGAATATTGTTGTTTAGAAAGGCCGTGCATACGCTCTACGATATCGCGTGCCGAAGGTTAAGTACTGATTTGACTGCGATATTATCATACTGCTTCAGTTGTAAGGGTAACTCCTTAACTCCCTCTCGAGACCTATTACGTCTACACTGTAAAAGCATGCGTAGCAACACTATTAGTGTTTTAACCCGGAAAACCTCTCCCCATTTCAAAGTAAAGTCTTCAACATGTTTAAATGTTTTTACTTGACCTCAATGCATCCTTGATTTGTGTTCCATACGCCTACTTATATGTATATAACTAAAGCTGTAACAGGATGGACAAACTATCACGTGCAGAACTGTGTTTTAACCCGGGAGATCTCAGAGTTGTATCTTCTGGTTCAGAACAACGACACTTATATTGAAGTACTCGTTCCGGATTGATCGGTGTCATATTAAAGGAGAATAGTGTTTAATTACAAACACGAATAAATATCTAAAACTTTACACTTAAAATAGTCATGTAATACACCAAAATGTTTGTTTAGACATGTTGTTTCTTAAGATCACAAGCAATTTTCTGTATATACTACACTGTATCATTTTCTTCTATAGAGTTACTTTGTTATAATATGTTACTTGAGAATTATTCTAAGTCACACAAATAACCAATCCTGTCCTTGAAATGCAAATGGCGACTCTAAATGAATATAGATAAAAGGGAGTCATTTCAATGGATAAAAATGCACCTACGTTCTATCTTTAAGACATCATACCATATCAAGAATGACTTTCTTAGGACAAATTGCTAAACCGATGAGTTTGGGGCCGTTTTAAGCAATATGCATCTTTTACCCCAACTCAGCGGTTGAATGTTTTCCCCTAAAAGCAGTCTTCTTGCTATGTCTAGAGTTCCCGATAGGGTCTAATAAGAGCATTCTTATCTTTGAAATATCTCATTATATGTCACGTTTGTGTTTCAAGGTCAAAACATTACCAGTGTTTATATACATGTACATATTATAAAGTAAAACCTGATCAAACCAATGTTCCTACTGTGTGATACAGACATGCAATAAACGTTATGGTTCAGTGTACATGTGACATTTTAGTGAGACATAACCCCTCAAAATATCCACGACTACTGTTTGGTTGGATTTTAACACCCTCGCAAAGCTATGGTCATGTCAGGTAGTGTTCTATCATTTACGTGGACTGTTAAGAAACTCTGTGTAACAAACGGACGTAAAACAATACATTACCATCCAAAATCGACAATATCATCTGTCGGCATTACAGATGAACTAGTCAGGAGCTCATTACCGATAACCTTGTGTAGACCTCGTACAATGATAAGACGAAGATAAGACAGCAAATTGGTGTCTGTTTGTCGTTACATACATCGTCATGTTTCTGAATTTTCTGCTGCTCATTTGTATCTCCAGCTGTTTTGGACATCAGAATGAAAAACAAATTGAGGACGAAAATCTGCCCCGACAATGGGATGTCATTGTCAGCTTTGTCACTCGTAAAATTACCGGAATGGAACGCCTCCTAAAGGAAAAGGATGACCGTGTTGACCAGCTGGAATCCGACCTACTGATTTACAAGACACAATTAGCCCATGTAACACAAGAAATGACATCACTCAAAGGTGACATGATGCAGAAAGACACCGTAGTCGATAAATTAGTGAGGAGAATATCTGATATGGAGAACATGGCGATGGACTATATGTCGATGGAACGAGGACCAGACCATGTTAAGTCGAGCATGAACACAAACACATCGCTGACAGATAATTCAGATCGACTGCAGTCTTTTAATCGTGATCAACTAAAAGGAGTCCACTCCACCAGTAATACAACACAAGACAGTTCGGGTAGAAATGGCCAAACATCCCGACGGACTGTCGGAATGACTGTCTACACACCAGACTTTATTGAAACATCACCTAACACTAACAGGAGGAACATGGACATCCATGGTAAACATGAGGATTCGTCGACAGCAAAACGGCCGAGGCAATATCGTAAGTATAACCAGATGCCCTGAAGACGCATGTGTCTTGTAAAATTATACATTTTGAAAATGAGCCTCTTTATCTTAAGTTAACTAGGAGTCCTTCAAAAACTCTAAATGTAGAGGACTCGAAACAGTATTTGCTTTGTCACCTTTGAACTTATCATCGACATATTTATAGCATCAGTTAATGTCGGACTAGAGAAACATGCCTGGGTACTGAGTATCGCTACTGGTACTGTCACCATTAAATCACTACTATAACGTTACTCCTAAATCGTATATTTGGTGCGCTGCTCGAATCTACTTTCTTTCCTCGTATTATTCGTATTATCCTTCTTATTCACTGTTCGATTTTAAGTGATATTTACGGTAAAGTCGGCAGTTTTTATTTGTTTACTTACACCATTGCATTATGGGTATTTCAGGTGTTGCACCTTCTCAAAGTAATAAAACAACTGTGGCCTTCCACGCGACACTTTCGACTACAACCTACACAGCGGATGCCACGGTAGTGTATGGGCAAGAGACGTTAGACCAGGGAGATGGATACAACCCCGGGGACGGGATCTATATCGTTCCGGAGTCGGGGACATATGTCTTCACTTGGACAACAATTTGTGAAAGACATGGTTACTTCCAAACTGTCCTGGCAGTAAACGGGGTGGTAAGAGGTTCGTCATGGACGGAGGCCACCGACGTCAACGACTACCATCAAACTACGGCTGTGGTCATCCTGCTTCTAAACCAGGGAGATCACGTCTTCATCCGAATGGGTCACCATTATGGTCATGGAACAATAGTTAATGATAATACGTTAGGTTCGTCTACCTTCTCGGGCTGGAAACTAGATTGATAGTCCGTAATACAAATAGAATTTTAAAAAAGAAATGAATATCGATTTGTTTCCTTTGTGGTATTAATCCCCATACGATTTTAATATATTAACGTATACCATAAAACAGGGTAATTCATCCTACTGTACCTGTTAACCTGTATAATAAAACAGGGTTATTCCTCCTGATTTTATTGTACACAGACAACCTGGGTCGTAGGGGAACGGGTTTCTATTGTACACAAACAACCAGGGACGTAGAGGGACGGGTTTCTATTGTACACAAACAACCAGGGTCGTAGGGGGACGGGTTTCTATTGTACACAAACGACTAGGGACGTAGGGGGACGGGTTTTTATTGTACACAAACAACTAGGGTCGTAGGGGGACGGGTTTCTATTGTACACAAACAACCAGGGACGTAGAGGGACGGGTTTCTATTGTACACAAACAACCAGGGTCGTAGGGGGGCGGGTTTTTATTGTACACAAGCAACTAGGGTCGTAGGGGGACGGGTTTCTATTGTACACAAACAACTAGGGTCGTTGGGGGACGGGTTTTTATTGTACACAAACAACCAGGGTCGTTGGGGGACGGGTTTCTATTGTACACAAACGACTAGGGTCGTTGGGGGGCGGGTTTTTATTGTACACAAACAACCAGGGTCGTAGGGGGACGGGTTTCTATTGTACACAAACGACTAGGGACGTAGAGGGACGGGTTTCTATTGTACACAAACAACCAGGGTCGTTGAGGGACGGGTTTCTATTGTACACAAACGACTAGGGTCGTAGGGGACGGGTTTCTATTGTACACAAACAACCATGGATGTAGGGGGACGGGTTTCTATTGTACACAAACAACCATGGACGTAGAGGGACGGGTTTCTATTGTACACAAACAACTTGGGACATAGGAAGACGGGTTTCTATTGTACATAAACAACCAAGGACTTAGGGGGACGGTTTTCTATTGTATACAAACAACTTGGGACGTAGGAGGACGGGTTTCTATTGTACACAAACAACAGGGTCGTAGGGGGACGGGTTTCTATTGTACACAAACAACTAGGGTCGTAGGGGGACGGGTTTCTATTGTACACAAACAACGAGGGTCGTAGGGGGACGGGTTTCTATTGTACACAAACAACCAGGGTCGTAGGGGGACGGGTTTCTATTGTACACAAACAACGAGGGTCGTAGGGGGACGGGTTTCTATTGTACACAAACAACGAGGGTCGTAGGGGGACGGGTTTCTATTGTACACAAACAACGAGGGACGTAGGAGGACGGGTTTCTATTGTACACAAACGACTAGGGTCGTAGGGGGACGGGTTTCTATTGTACACAAACAACCAGGGTCGTAAGGGATGGGTTTCTATTGTACACAAACAAATTGGGACGTAGGAGGACGGGTTTTATTGTACACAAACAACTAGGGTCGTAGGGGGACGGGTTTCTATTGTACACAAACAACTAGGGTCATAATAGCCAATTGTCGCGTCGCGACTGACAACATCAGAACAATAGAAGAAAACATATGAACAAATGGATTAGTCGTAGGAGCAACACATATTGGTTTATTGTTTTATCATTAGTATTGTGGGGGATGAATTGTTCGATCGGCATTTAACGTCGTAGCAATGATGATATAAGTACGATCCCATCTTAATGTGCCTGATGTCGGGAGGGTCGCCCCAGTAGTCTACCATCAATATGGAATAAAACAGGTCTTACTTCTCTGGATCTCCAAAGGCACGAAAGCCGGAGCAGCCAATACGTAGCGCCATCTCGTGTTGAGAAGATGTTGTGAGGACCTAACTATATATTCATATTTTTTATCGACAAGAATCAAGAATCATACCTGTAGTAAGGTGACAGTCTAGCCGTTCACTGCTCACTTTAGGTCCAGAATACATTACAAAGCACAACTTTTTTGTTAATATATTATACTGCTGAAGGGACATAACTCGTGCAGACATCATCAAAAAGAATCCAAATGACGATTTCGTTATCCCTGGCTTTCTACGGTGGCTATACACAGGACCGACTTAAGGGCTGTTCACGTGTCATTTACAAGTTATTTTAAGCAGTATTCTGCTTTGTTAAACACAGAAGACGGGCCAAGCATTATAATAGTTTAATATGATGGTCAGGTGAACTGGAATAACGCTACTGCACCCAGTGAAATCTAATCTGAATTAACTGGACATGTTTTGGATATCTACAGAAACTGTGATATCAACCACTATTTAAGGTAAACTTTCATGATTAAATCAAGTAAAGTCACCTAGATGATTGTATCAGTTGACGAACTATACACATGTTTTGAGATACGTGTACAGAAAAAAAAACATGAAATCCAGGAGGCAATGTAAGTTGTTTCGTTAGAATCAAGTTATTCGTAAGATAATGAATCAACCCTGAAAATGGAGTAAAATGCTACAGGTAAACTCTTTTATTGAAGAATCTCCCCAAGTTAGACTTAAAAGACGTGCTAATCAGAGGCGACTGATGTCAATAATAATATCAGAGGCGACTAAGGTGAATAATTATAACAGAGCCGTCTAAGGTGAATAATTATAACAGAGGCGACTAAGGTGAATAATTATAACAGAGCCGTCTAAGGTGCATAATTATAACAGAGGCGACTAAGGTGAATAATTATAACAGAGGTGAATAAGGTGAATAATTATAACAGAGGCGACTAAGGTGCAAAATTATAACAGAGGCGACTAATGTGAATAATTATAACAGAGGCGACTAAGGTGAATAATTATAACAGAGGCGACTAAGGTGAATGATAATATCAGAGGCCAGTTTCATAATTATTCCTTAATGTAAAGAAATTCCTTAACTTCTTAATTTTCCATTATCATTACAGAATTTAAGGAAGGTTCCTGAACTAAGATTTGTTTTCCCTAAATTTTAAGTTAACGATTTTTTTCCCGTTGATGAATCCGGGACCTTCTGTAGTAGTATCTGTATCCCATCACATACCATGTACATTTGTATATCTGGTTCAATTAAAAAAGCGAGTGCTGCTGAAGTAGCAATAAAACCACAAGGCAACCTTATCACTACAATAAACGAGGTCGACCATCATGTAACACACGAAACAATTTTTTGGCTAATAAGATCATCATAACGATTATTCCCGCAGTGGTATGTCTCAAAAACGTTTGTGTTTCTTTGTAAATTATTGCATTCTGATTAGTCCATGTGATGATTAATGCAATGATTTTACCAATAGGAGAGGAGCATTCATAACAATCAAAGGGTCCTCATGACGCTAAAAAGTTAAACAGTTAAGTCGTTCTTTTTTGTCTGGTGGTAGTCGAGATATACTCGATTTCAAGTTCAGTCACATAGTTTCCACCACAATACGCTGCGTTATTCCACTCTCAAGCCATTGTTTAAATGTGCCGACTGTTGGATATTTATTTGTTATATTCCACTAGTGGAATATGACCTTCCGGTCTTTTGATTGGTTAAGAACTCGGACTTTGAACCGAGCTGCAATTGTTATTGACGTCATCAATAATCGAATGACGTCATAACACCGAGTCCCGGCCGTCATCTGTACACTTTATTTGCATACGTGAAATATGACTTGGCCACGTTTCCCTATGAAGCAGGTCACACGACTCATGATTTTTTGATATGCAATTTATTTCACACTCGTATTTTTGCTCGCTAAAGCTCGTGTCTTTTGTAAATTTAAAAAAATATTTTACTCGTGTGAAATACATTATTGTCCAACAACCACTCGTTGTGTAACCTCTATATATATCATCGACGATGTCCGTATATAGTTATTGTTATGTGTATACAAATAACACATCCTGCTGTAACTGGTCAAGGTATAAACTGGACATCACGTAGGGGGGTGTTCTCTGAACGCCAACATTTGTTTTAACAATAGGTAGGTGTTGTTTCAGGAAACAATGAGAGGGTTATTATATACTGCTTCATATAAGCTGTCTTTTTTTTTACCTGTACAGTCACCTGAGATTTACCTGTGTTTTACAAATCATACAGTAGAATTGTATTTGTTTTTTTTCACCCATTTTCTTAGAACACACATGTATGCATTCAACAAAATGAGCAATTAAGTAACATAGAACATATATAGTTTTGAAAAATAGCAACAAATCTATGTAATAACAAAATTTGTTCATAAATGTACTTATATATGCCACTTACAGTTCCATCATAGCACTGAGTAGTTTTTGTTAACTAATTACTTGAAAAGTTTATTTCTCCAATCTCAGCACTAAGAAATCTATATTTATTGATTAATATTGTACACATAAAATACATATTAATATGTTAAATGAACAATGCATGTTAAGGGGCATCTAAACAGCAAATCCAGCCAAAACAGTTGATATTTTACAAGGCTATAAATCCCTACTAGGGTGCAATTTAATAGAAGTAACTTGGTACAATTTTGATATGTATCATGTCAAACTGTGGGCCTTGCTGTTGACATTTAATTTGTTCAGTTGTTTGTAAATTTCAACAAAACATGAGAAAAATGAGTATGTTTCAGGGGGACATTAATTCACTCATATGTATCGCATTTATTGCGCAAAACAGTCATGTCGTTTTGCTCACAAGAGTCTAAAGTACAAAATAGGAGCATTGGTCTGACTAGATTGGACTTTATGATATGTATTAGCACAGATTTTATTTTGACCTTGAAATGCAAATGGCGGTTGTGATTAATATCACACAATTATGGCATATAAGAAGGTATTTCAAACGTCAAAAATGCTCTTATTAGATACTATAAAGAACTCTAGACATGGCAGGAGGACTGTTTTTAGGAAAAATTGTTCATCCGTTCAGTTTGAGGTAAAATATTTATATTTCCGAAAAAGGTCCAAAACTCACCAGTTTGACAATTTGTCTTAAAAATATCATTCTTACTATAATCAGATGTCTTAAAAGTATGATATTGGAGCATTTTTAATGGCTGAAATGCCCCCTTTATGCCATATTTGTGTAATATCATCCACAGCCGCCATTTGCATTTCAAGGTCAAAACAAAATATGTGTTTATACCTACATAAAGTCAAATCCGGTCAAACAAATGCTCCTACCCTGTGCTATAGACACTTGTGAGCATGACAGCTGGGCTATTTTTCAGTTTTGGTTATTTTTGTGACTTAGAATTATTCCATGCTATAACTTACCACAAAGTAGCTCTATAGAAGAAATTGTTAGCATCTACATTAAATTATTTGTGATTTTAAGACACTACATGTCCACACAAACATTTTGGTATATTATATGACTATTTTTGTGCAAATTAAGATATTTATTCGTGTTTGAAATTCAACATTATTCTGCTATATAGATGACCCTTAATATTCAAATGGAAATGATTAAATATATATAATAAAAAGTCTTATATAGAGAAAGTAAAAATATCTTAAATAAAAACTTACATTACTAAAAATCAAGATATCTTAAATAAAAATGTGCATATACAACAATGTAGAAAGTTGAAAATGACTGGACACACATGCATGTACATGTACCTCTCAACAAAGGCAATATAGGAAGCACCTACGGAAAACCAGTCCACGTTATAATCTACGGATGAATTTAAAAGTGCTATAAAGCTTCTGAAGGCATACAGCATTGACAGTCTCAATATTACAATGAAGATTTTATAAATCAAGCCTTGCTTACTATTTTTAACAACTGTATTGGACTCTAGGTGGAAATGGAGGCCTTTTACGAAATGCATTTTTTGACGGAAAGAAACTAGAAATTAACGTAATTGGGTTTTTCTTCCAATTGTGTATACCCAGTATTATAATGTAATTAAGTATTGATTAAAGCTATTTAGTACTAAGAACTGCACGTAGGTATTATTTGTTTTTGTTTAACGTCCTATTAACAGCCAGGGTCATTTAAGGACGTGCCAGGTTTTGAAGGTGGAGGAAAGCCGGAGTACCCGGAGATAAACCACCGGCCTACGGTCAGTACCTAGCAACTGCCCCACGTAGGTTTCGAACTCGCAACCCAGAGCTAGGTGGAGGGCTAGTGTTAAAGTGTCGGGACAACTTAACCACTCGGCCACCGTGGTCACGTGGGTAAGATAACCTTATGACATACATACAATATCACGTACACAATTATACTTGTGTATGGTTATCTACAGAGACATTCAATCACAGGCGTGGTAAGTATACAGAAATATATACGTTCTTACAAATGTTCGTAATCATTTTCACTCATGAAAATACCCAGAAAGCATAGATGAATGGAATGTATGTATTGACACAACGGCTTGTTTTAAATCGGCCATTTTCAATGTTTATTATGTGAATCATTTACGTTAATCAACAGTATAATTTGCATAATTTACATTTCTTCTTTCAGCAACATGGGTGATTTAAGCTACCTGAACAACCCACCTACATCGCCTTACTCATTAGTAACCATTAATGGCATGATTGAGAAAAACGCTGCCTCTATACCAGACACTGATGCGTTCGTCTATCGGCCAGCCTCTGGACCTCGCCAGAGCATCACTTACGCGGAACTGTATGATAGGGCTACAGGAGTGGCCCGATTTCTCGTGACCTCGGGAGTAAAAAGACAAGACAAAGTCGGCCTCTTCGGTCCAAACTCACTGGCTAGAGTGGTGGCGGAATTCGGTAATCCTTTTGTCTGGAGCTGTAGTCCTCCAACTTAACATTGAGTTAAAAAACGCCATGGATGCCGTCAACATTCTAAACAAGAGTGATTGTCGGCTGTTATTTGTTGATCCAGGTAATGACGACAGCTTACTTCCTATAATCGAATCACTGGAAAACAAAAACGAAAATAATCCACAGAATCGACAATACATATTCCTACGAAGAACGGATTTCTCCAACCTTATCCACACAGTCATCGATGATATTCTGAAACCCATTGACGATGATGCTGCCTTACTGGAAAAAGCGTCCTGAAGATGACGCTTTGATCTTTACCACTTCCGGTAGCACTGGAAAACCTAAAATGGTGGTGCATTCTCACTTTTTTGCAACACGGTTAGTGCAGGGAATCCCTGAACAGGTTCTCCACAACAAAATTGTTTACAACGATCGGCCATTTGGTTGGATAGGTGGAACAGCGCTGGTATCCAGCATGCGGGGACATACCAGGGTATTCACCGACTCGAGTCTGATAACAGAGGAGAATGGAATGAAGAAGATCTGGGATATTATGAAGGAGGAGAAGGTCAAGAATGCTTTCATGATGCCATACTGTATACAAGATTTAATCGTGGAGAAAACCAGTATCCCTGATGACGGATTTAGGTTGGAACTGATAACAACAGGTGGACAGATTATGGATAATTTCTACACTCAGGTAGTTGGTAGATTCTGTAGAGTACTTATGATAGGGTATGGGTCATCAGAGTCCGGGGGTGTGGCAGTTTTCAGCCCGATTTTTGAGGGCGACGTTCTTGAAACCGGAAAAGTAGGTCATCCCGCTCCCGGTATGGAGATCAGGATTGTAGATGAAGATGGATGCCTTGTTGCAAGAGGAGAACCTGGTAATATTGAGCTTAGAAGTGCCTATCTGATGAAGCGATATCATGTCGATATGTCTATGACTGATGCTGTATTCTCTGCAGACGAACCACCTTGGTTAAAAACAGGAGATGTTGGACTACTAACAACTTCCGGTGAAGTCATCGTCAGCGGAAGAAGGAGTGAAACCATATCGCGTGGAGGTCGGAAGATACTACCTGGTGCTGTAGATGATGTGCTCAAAGGAATGGAAGGCGTAAATCACGTGACCACGGTGGCTGTACCAGATGCCCGGATGTATGAGGAAGTGTGTGTTTGTTTTGTGTCCTCTACTCTGACTCCTGGGGACGTACAACGTTTCTGTGAACATAAATTCGTGAACAAAGATTCGTTGGACGGTATGGGATACATGCCGGGATACTTCCTCAAGTTTGATGAATTGCCAGTGACGTACACGGGAAAGACTGACATGACAAAACTGAAAACGGAGGCTGCGAGGCGGCTGAATCTTGGCGAGTGAAAATAACATGATGGATTTTAAATTCAAATCGGTGGCTACTATGTGAACAGCCATATTTAAATTGTCTAAACATATGTTTAATTGTCACGATCCCTGGTGCAAATGTATAGATGATAAACTCATAGTTTTTCTCATTCTCTGTGTATTTAAGTCTTTGGCAGAATTATAGATTTTATTACATACACTCAACTACAAAGGGAAACCACTCTCCCCACCTGATTTTATATCTCATCCCTCTGTCTTGTCTGTGGGGTCTCTCTAATGACATGTACTCGTTATATTATTTTGAAAGGCATAAAAAAAAAAAATGTAGAAATACTGGCGGTGTTACTCTCCAACAGCAGCCATGTTTTAGTTATATAAACACGTTCTTAGGTGTGAATATAACAAGGGTCAATGTAGATGATAATAGTGCTGTCTAAATCATTTCGGCAGTCCCCGACATTCATCGTAAGCTTGTCAAGTTTTAATTCATTCTAATAGTGACACGGTTCAAACTATACATATTCACTTAATGTTCTTTTGAAATGCAATATTGAAAATTAAAGAATTCCTTGACGATTATCATTTTTTAATTATGGGCCTTTTGCACCTTCCCATCTTGAGTTTGGTATTTTGTTGGATATATTTGGAGTTTTGTTTTGATAGCCTCCCGTCGTATACACCTTCAGACCCTTATAATCACTGATGAGTCCAAGTCATTCCGTGACCACACTCATTCTAAGCAAGCCAACGCTTCACGGTACTTGCATGCCTAGACGTCTCCGTGTTCCTTAGTGGCGTGCTAGTCTAAACAAGCTAACGTTTTCAAGTGACGTTTTTCCTAGATATGCCACGTTTTCCAAGTCACGTACAAGCATAGAAAAGCCAGCTACCCAAATCACGCACAGACCTACGCAAGCTGATGTTTCCCCAGGCATGCGAAGGCCTTGTTAAAGGTTTCAGGTCAAGTGAAAACCTAGACAAGCCAAAGTCACGTACAGCCCAGCTAAGCCAAAGTTTCCCCCAGGTCACGTTTAAGCCTAGGCTATGAGTCATGTGCAAGACTTTCCAAGGTGCAAATAAGTCGCATGTGGATCTAGGACAGCCAATGTTTCCTTAGTCACGTATAATTACTTTATTTGACCAGTGCTCGAAAAGATGATTGCCTCGAATTCAGGTGGTATTGTTTGACGACGGGTAACATGAGCGGAGATATTTCGCCTTTGTCGATTGTCTAGGCTCTGCTAATCACACTAGTAATATTAACCGTGTAAATGTAAACTTGACTTATTGTAAGATTTCGGAAGCAAGTTATACGAGGCCAGTTATAATGAACAGCTTATCAGAACAGGTCTCATGACCTCCAGAATCCTTTAATTTAACCTAAATTAAACTGATGATATGTTATCGCTATCTTTAAATAAACAGTTGCATCGAGTCTGATTTGACGACGATAACGTTAGCAGGAATGATGTTTCCTTCATCTCTTGCACAGGCGCTTGCATAGAAAATATGAATTTTATTTTATTCTATTTTATTTATATGGCAGTGGTTTGTGTAATGTGGAAATCACAAGGTTGGCAACTTCTTAACTTGCGGAACGGCACCCCACCTCACATCAATCAACTAAAACTCCCATTATTCAAACTGATACGGCGCATACTACAGTATTTACGACCGTCATCAAGAAACATTCATCTTTAACCTACCGTGTCACTCAATACGAATTGTTGCTCAAGATTATGTTGTGTAATTGATTTCCACTCCATACCACAGGCGCTTGCATATAAAATATTAATCTTAAAAGCTCAGCATATGACAGGAGTACTGTGGGGGTACAAGGTTGACAGGGGTACTGTGGGGGTACAAGGTTGGCAACGCCACCAGGTGAGAGACGGCATCCCACCTCAATTCAATCGTCTAAACTACATTAATTAAAACTGACGCTGTGCAAACCACAATGGATATATAACCGTCATCAAGAAACATTCATCTTTAACAGCCGTATTGATAACGCAGAATTTTTACATCAAAGCACAATATAGTCAGTGAAAACATCCCCGAATTCCTCTAAAAAGTACACCGTTTTGTAAACTGCTCCCTCAGCGTGTCCAGATTCTCATTTACATGTGGGGTTGGAAGATCGTAAGTGTATATAATTGGCTGTCGCCAGGTCACTTACCATCAACCTAAAATGGTAAGTCGTCCGGATTTCACGTTGTAAGGTGTATTTTCCTTGATGTTATATAAGCTTATATAACTGACATTGTCCATATATCAAGTGTTACTAACTTTATTTAAAATCAATCATGCCGTCGATTTGTGTGATGGTAACTGGTTATCTGCGATAGCTCTGGACGTAAGACGGACGATTTCTGACAGATGGTCGTCGTCAGAGCTACGATTCCCTTCCATTGACGTTAGAGTTGCAAAACATTCCAATATCATACTACTCGGAGTCGTCGCAGTGATTCGCCATGATACTTCTCAAAAAAAAAAACTCTCGCCGATCCAAATATGGTATTCATGACCATATATGGATGCAGCTACTTGGATAAAAATATGTTATCAGATATTTGTTTTTTATAGGAAGTGCATCTTACTTTTTGTTATGATTCAGTTTCAGAATCACTGACCTAGCTTGATAACAGAGGCATATACCTCAGAATCTGTTTATCTGTTGAAATATCGCGTAAAATATGTTTCTTTTTTTTTTCGATTTCTTTATCAGGAAATTAACCTTGACATTTGTATCGAAGATGGCGGCATTTTTGAACTGATTATCTCTGTGTCTTATTTGGTTATTTAACCATTTATTGTCGAAGAAATGACGTAATGTGAAGGTTTGTGAAGTGAATATTTATAAAAGATACCAGAATCATCAATTTACATATGTTTTTATCCGAGAAAACTATTATCATAGGTTTTATTCACCGGGCTTACTACACTATCGGTAAAAGGACCGGTTTTCGTTACCTGCCGAAGAGCAGTGTAGGCATGGTATACATATTCATCTGGTCAGGGTAGTATTTTATATGTAACACACATTCAGACGTTATCAATGTATACCGTTGGTGTCACATGGAAAAAAGATAACGATATGTCACAAAACATCACGTAGGCATTCTGATCCTTAGGAATGATACGAGGAGGAACACACAACGGGTGAGTGTATAAACTGTCTTCATCTCTCTTTCTCTTCATACCCGTTTATAAGGAGTAAAGGGAGACAAAATCTAAACATGTCTTAACATATGTATGATATCGAAGGGGCGTATATTTTAACTACTGACAAGTAATCTGATTAAGTGCAATAATACCAATTCGCAATCGTATGGTAATTGTTTTGTTTTTCTTTTCAACCATTCAAAATGTTTATCACGACATAAAAGCCATTTAAGGACGAGCAATTACTCTCCCGTGTGGGTATGGTTTAGTATTGTTTAACGTCCTATCAACAGCTAAGATCATTTAAGGACGCCCCTCTGTGTGGGTATGGTTTAGTATTGTTTAACGTCCAATCAACAGCTAAGGTCATTTGAGGACGCCCCTCTGTGTGGGTACGGTTTGGTTTAGTATCATTTAACGTCCTCCTATCAACAGCTAAACAAATTCAAGGACGGCCTCCTCTGTGTATTGTTTAACGTCCATTAACAGCTAAAGTCATTTAAGGACGACCCTCTCCTGTGTTCGAGATGCATGCCTGTGGTGGATATGTGTTTGTAGTTGTCTCGGGTGAGGAACTGATGTCGACCTTTAAGTGCTACCTCACTGAATCATACTGGACACCCCACCTGGTCACATTATACTGAAAACGGGCGAACCAGTCGTCAATCTCCCATAAGGCGGAACGCTAAGCAGCAGTAGCAACTACCATTTTTAAAGAAGGTATATGTTTCGGCCAGGAGAGAGAACTCAAAACTGTCCTCAGTGAGGCAAACGCTTAACATAGGTCAAAAGAGAGGCATCGTCAAGGGACACATCAGGAAGAATAACGTTCTTAACATAGAAGGAAAATGTTAATACCACTTAAAAATATAATTTGAATGAGAGATACATTATATGTCGCCAAATAAAGAAGAAACAAATCCATCATATACCTATTTCGTGCTTCTCTGAGTCCTTATTGGTGTCCAAGGGTCAGACATGGGGAAATCTAAAAGGAAGTCAGAATAATCAAAATGAGTCTCCAACTAGAAAAATGTCAGATATAGTATTGTGCATTACCCCTATAATTTAGTTATATTTAATTTTTGTATATTGAATATTTTGACACATAAAAGAATAAAACCGTGTCTACTATTCATGATTTAGACGTGACAATTAAAATCAAAAAGATATGTTGACAATCAGTTACATACAATTGATACCAAAGATATGATTTATTTTACAGTTTATTTTGTATTGTAAACGTGTTTATTTTGGCGTACTCAAACATCAGTGCCAAACCTAACTAGACCGGATAAGCGGAATGATGAGTTAGCGTATCGACAATGACTTCCATATAAAACATTGCAGATAAACTACCATAAACGCAATCAAAATTTATCAAAATCCGTCACGTGAGAAAATGCCAAAATGGGGTTACCGCTAAAATAAGATTAACACTATATCTAGGTGCGATTACAGTATGTTCATCAACTTTATATCATATTTAATGTCCATCTCCATTATAGCAACATGGACGACTTAAGCTATCTGAACAACCCACAACTGGCGCCATACACATTCGTAACCATTAATGATGTCATAAAGAAAAACGCTGCCTCCATACCAGACACTGAGGCGTTCGTCTATCGGCCAGCCTCTGGACCTCGCCAGAGCATCACTTACACGGAACTGTATGATAGGGCTACAGGAGTGGCCCGATTTCTCGTGTCGTCGGGAGTCAAAATACAGGACAAAGTCGGCCTCTTCGGTCCAAACTCGCTGGCTAGAGTGGTGGCGGAATTCGGTATTCTTTTGTCTGGAGCTGTAGTCCTCCAACTTAACATTGAGTTTAAAAACGCCATGGATGCAGTCGACATTCTAAACAAGAGTGATTGTCGGCTGTTATTTGTTGATCCGGGAAATGATGACAACTTACTTCCTGTAATCGAATCACTGGAAAGCACTAACGAAAATAATCCACAGAATCGACAATACATATTCCTACGGAGAACGAATTTCTCACATCTCGTACATACTGATATCGACGAGATAGTAAAATCCGTGGATGTTGACGCTGTCTTACCGGAAGTGCGTCCTGAAGATGACGCTTTGATCTTTACTACTTCCGGTAGCACAGGAAAACCTAAAATGGTGGTGCATTCTCACCTTTTCGCAACACGGATACTGCAGCTAATTCCTGAACAAATTGCCGTCAACAGAATAACTTATAACGACCGCCCATTTTGTTGGGTCGGTGGATCAGTACTGGTATCTAGTATGCTGGGACATACCAAAGTATTCATGGACTCAAATCTAGCAACAGCGGAGAATGGGGTGAAGAAAATCTGGGATATTATGAGGGAGGAAAAGGTAAAGAGTGCTTACATGATGCCGTATACAATTCACGATTGGATCGCGGAGAAGATGAATATCCCTGATGATGGATTTAGGTTGGAAATGATAACAACAGGTGGTCAGATTCTAAATGGTTTCTACACTCAGGTAGTTGGTAGATTCTGTAGAGTACTTATGATAGGGTATGGGTCATCAGAGTCCGGTGGTGTGGCGGTTTCAAGTCCGATTTATGAGGGCGACGTTTTTGAAACCGGCAAAATAGGTCCTCCTGTTCCTGGTGTGGAGATCAGGATTGTAGATGAAGATGGATGCCTTGTTCAAAGAGGAAGCCCAGGTAATATTGAAGTTAGGAGTGCCTATCTGATGAAGCGGTATCATGCAGACACTGCTATGACTGATGCAATATTCACTACAGATGAGCCACCATGGTTAAAAACAGGAGATGTCGGACTACTGACGGCTTCCGGTGACGTAATTGTCCGCGGAAGAAGGAGTGAAACCATATCGCGCGGAGGTAGGAAGATATTACCTGGTGCTGTAGATGATGTGCTCAAAGGCGTGGAAGGCGTAAACCACGTGACCACGGTGGCTGTACCAGATGCCCGGATGTATGAGGAAGTGTGCGTTTGTTTTGTGTCCTCTACTCTGACTCCTGGGGACGTACAAAGTTTCTGTGAACATAAATTCGTGAACAAAGATTCGTTGGACGGTATGGGATACATGCCGAGATACTTCCTCAAGTTTGATGAATTCCCAATGACGTACACAGGAAAGACTGACATGGCAAAACTAAAAATGGAGGCTACGCGGAAACTGAATCTTGTAGAGTGAAAATAACATGATGGGTTTTAGAAAACTCAAAAGTCAGGCCGGTGGTTACTAACAATCAACTGACATATTATATATATATAAGAATTGTTTAGGTGTCACGATCCCCTGTATAAATATAGATGATAAACTAATATTTTTGTCATTCTCCGTATATCAAAATAGTTTGCAGAATCATGGATGTTTATCTCTTCTACAAAGAGAAACCACTCTCGCAACCTGATTTTACATTCCTCTTTCTCATTTGTGAGGTCTGTCTAGTGACACGTACTAATTACATTATAAAAGAACGCCAAGGCAATGAAAACCAAATGTTTTGGTTTGTTTTGGTTTGTTTAACTTCCTTTTAACAGCCAGGGTCATTTAAGGACGAGTGCAATGTTTTGGAGGTGGAGGAAAGTCGGAGTACCCGGAGAAAAACCACCGGCCTACAGATCAGTACCTGGCAACTGCGCCACATAGGTTTCGAACTTGCAACCCAGAGGTGAAGGGCTAGTGATAAAGTATCAGGACACCTTAACCACTCGGCCACTTCGGCCCCTATTGAAAACCAAATGTAGGAATGTGTAGACGAGCATAGTAACAGTTTAGTTACCGAGCTTTATAATTTCAAGTTTTTACATTGAACCAACAATAAACATCTTAACCATTTTATATGAAGGTGATCGTTTAAGGCTTACAATATTATACCAGCGTCTTGTGTATCAAACTTTTATGTTGCTCCATCAAAAATTAGTAAGTACGTTACTCAACGGCGTTAACGGTCATTTTTATGTCAAACGGAAACATGGATCGTAATGGTAAATACTTATAATGAAATTTAAGCTTTCAATTTATATGAAATAAATGTTTAAAAATATTATTAAAACAGATATCCATGAACGACATCATAGAGGAACCCTAGGAGGGGAGTATTTGTACTGGTAAAGAACAACATCATAGAGGAACCCTAGGAGGGGAGTATTTGTACTGGTAAAGAACAACATCATAGAGGAACCCTAGGAGGGGGAGTATTTGTACTGGTAAAGAACAACATCATAGAGGAACCCTAGGAGGGGGAGTATTTGTACTGGTAAAGAACAACATCATAGAGGAACCCTAGGTGGGGAGTATTTGTACTGGTAAAGAATGACATTATAGAGGAACCCTAGGAGGGGAGTATTTGTACTGGTAAAGAACAACATTATAGAGGAACCCTAGGTGGGGAGTATTTGTACTGGTAAAGAACAACATTGAAGAGAAACCCTAGGAGGGGAGTATTTGTACTGGTAAAGAACAACATCATAGAGGAACCCTAGGAGGGGGAGTATTTGTATTCGTAAAGAACAACATCATAGAGGAACCCTAGGAGGGGAGTATTTGTACTGGTAAAAAACAACATCATAGAGGAACCCTAGGAGGGGGAGTATTTGTATTCGTAAAGAACAACATCATAGAGGAACCCTAGGAGGGGAGTATTTGTACTGGTAAAGAACAACATCATAGAGGAACCCTAGGAGGGGGAGTATTTGTACTGGTAAAGAACAACATCATAGAGGAACCCTAGGAGGGGAGTATTTGTACTGGTAAAGAACAACATCATAGAGGAACCCTAGGAGGGGGAGTATTTGTACTGGTAAAGAACAACATCATAGAGGAACCCTAGGAGGGGGAGTATTTGTACTGGTAAAGAACAACATCATAGAGGAACCCTAGGTGGGGAGTATTTGTACTGGTAAAGAACAACATCATAGAGGAACCCTAGGAGGGGAGTATTTGTATTGGTAAAGAACAACATCATAGAGGAACCCTAGGAGGGGGAGTATTTATACAGGTAAAGAATGACATTATAGAGGAACCCTAGGAGGGGAGTATTTGTACTGGTAAAGAACAACATCATAGAGGAACCCTAGGAGGGGAGCATTTGTATTGGTAAAGAACAACATCATAGAGGAACCCTAGGAGGGGAGTATTTGTACTGGTAAAGAACAACGTCATAGAGGAACCCTAGGAGGGGAGTATTTGTATTGGTAAAGAATAACATCATAGAGGAACCCTAGGAGGGGAGTATTTGTATTGGTAAAGAGCAACATCATAGAGGAACCCTAGGAGGGGAGTATTTGTACTGGTAAAGAACAACATAATAGAGGAACCCTAGGAGGGGGGGTATTTGTACTGGTAAGGAACAACATCATAGAGGAACCCTAGTAGGGAAGTAAACACTAGAAAGGGTATACTCAGAAGAGATCACTGTTGACTCTGGGTATTACATCGAATGTTCTTGGACCATCATGGAACAGGGAAAATGTATCCGCGGACCACCCTGGAACACGAAAAATATCTCCGTGAACCACCCTGGAATACGAAAACTGAGTCCATGAACAGCCCTGGAACAGGAAAACTATGTCCGTGAACCACCCTGGAATAGGAAAACTGAGTCCATGAACAGCCCTGGAACAGGAAAAAAATATGTCCGTGAACCACCCTGGAATACGAAAACTGAGTCCATGAACAGCCCTGGAACAGGAAAACTGAGTCCATGAACCACTCTGGAATAGGAAAACTGAGTCCATGAACCACCCTGGAAAAGGAAAACTATGTCCACGGACCACCCTGGAAAAGGAAAACTGTGATAACGAACCACCCTCGAAAAGAAAAACTGTGATCGCAGACCACCTTGGAAAAGGAAAACTATGTCCACGGACCACCCTGGAAAAGGAAAACTGTGCGTCTAGAAATGATTACTCGTCTGACTACAGGCTATAAAGATACAAACATTTTTACGTCAATTTCATGTCATGATAAACTTTATTCCTTAATTAAGATATGGATATGGTGGCATATGTTTTGCCTACGTCCATTATTATCATATATTATCATATCGTATTTCATAACCGAGAGGTGTTTATTTCACCGATATACCTATACAGGCCTAAACAGATCGTATTTTTTCTTTCCATTAAGGCTCGGTTAGTCAGACTTTTAGATAGGTGTTTTGCTAGAGCATTTTATTATGTTAAAAAATCTGGTAATATTGTATAAAAAATGACAGACGATCAAACAACAATCGGACGAAATTATCTTTGACCATTTCCTATCCAATTTCATCTAATTAATAATAACAATACAATTTGTGTAAACACAACCCTGTTAAATGTATGTAGCCCTTGTAGATACTACCCGCAATATACCGCTCGGCTAGGGAGATCTTCTCTTTAGCTCGATCTGTAGAGTGTAAGTCTAGTAAGACAGAGGTTCCTGGTTCAATCCCTAACAGAGGCAATCATTTACATTTGATTAATCAAGTAATTTTAAGCACTCTGTTTTATATGCAAACATTGAATGCATGCGCACAGAGAGTACACACAACAACAAAATTCACCAGATTCACGTTATCATCAATCAATAAATCACAAAAACTTAAATAAGGGCATTGGTGGAAAGGTGCCAAACGCCACACAATTATAGGTAGGCTTGTCAACAAACATATGGCCATGGGCCAAGTACGCGGAAAGGCGGCACCACGGTAAACGGCCAACGTCCAATGAAAAAAGGGATGGACAACCAATGAAAAAAGGGATGGACAACCAATAAAAAAGGGATTGACGACCGATGAAAAAAGGGGTGGACAACCAATGAAAAGACCGCACCACGATAAATGGTCAACGTCCAATGAAAAAAGGGATGGACAACCAATGAAAAAATGGATGGACGGCCAATGAAAAGGCGGCACCACGATTAATGGGTAACGTCCAATGAAAAAAGGGATGGATAACCAATGAAAAAAAGGGATGGACAGCCAATGAAAAAAGGAATTGACGACCAAAGAAAAAAGGGATTGACGACCAATGAAAAAAGGGATGGACAACCAATGAAAAAGATTCATGTTGACTTAATTCCGTAAGGCTGATATAATAACAGACACACCAGTATGGTAAGCCAAGTTGTCACTTATTCGCGGAGTAAGGGTCTGTTTCTCTCACAATGAAAACAATTCGTATTTATTTCAATATTCTGTGATTCTTTAGAAAAAGCTATACAGCAGTGATAGGATTTGTCAATGTCTCAGGTCTATAAACAGTGTTCCCAGTAACCACATGAAGGCAAATCTAGACAAATTACAATAGATGGCAGTAGGTAACAAAACATCACTTTTCAGATAGGAAATAATACTACAGAGTGCGAACCAGAACTTAAACTTTTAGGGGTTACGTTATATTTCAAGTTAAAATTTCACACATGTAGCTAATATCTGAAAACAAGCATCAAGACAATCTAACACACTAAACTACATTGGAAAACACCTAACACCTAACACCCAGACTAGGCAAACTCACTATATATGACTATTTTATCCTTTCAGACTTCAATTTCTGTCCACTCACATGGCACTTCTGAAGAGCAACTAACACACAAACATCGTAACAATCAAGGAAATGCCACTCAGATTCATATATTTATTCGATTTAAACATATTTTTATTTGTAACTGAACTTTACAAAGGGATTGGGCACAAGTTATACAACTTATATAAAGCCCTTTCCCGATATAATCATACATAATCATTACAACAAGATGGTATATTTACATATTCATATATACGACACACATGATGATACTTACGAAAGTTTACCAGACCATTCAAAACTACCATCACTCAGAATCACGAGACTCATGAATTTTGCCACAGAAATCTTCAAAATCACAAATAAATATTAACATTCTTACATATAAAGCATGCACATACCACATTTTGGGACAACAAAATACCGCAAGCATTCTTTTCGGTCAGAAGCACCTAAAATCTGTAATGCCCTACCAGACCACTTCAGAACACACAATTCAAATCACTGACAAATAGCTGGTATGGCCCACACTGTAAATGCAGCACATGCAGACAAAACATATAGATGTACACACAACATCAGACGGTTATTTTTTTTATGTCCGTGAACCACCCTGGAATAGGAAAACTGAGTTCATGAACAGTCCTGGAACAGGACAAAAACTGTATCCATGAACCACTCTGGAATAGGAAAACTGAGTCCATGAACCACCCTGGAAAAGGAAAACTGTGATCGCGGACCACCCTGGAAAAGGAAAACTATGTCCACGGACCACCCTGGAAAAGGAAAACTATGTCCACGGACCACCCTGGAAAAGGAAAACTATGTCCACGGACCACCCTGGAAAAGGAAAACTATGTCCACGGACCACCCTGGAAAAGGAAAACTGTGATAACGAACCACCCTCGAAAAGGAAAACTGTGATCACGGACCACCCTGGAAAAGGAAAACTATGTCCACGGACCACCCTGGAAAAGGAAAACTGTGCGTCTGGAAATGATTACTCGTCTGACTACAGGCTATAAAGATACAAACATTTTTACGTCAATTTCATGTCATGATAAACTTTATTCCTTAATTAAGATATGGATATGGTGGCATATGTTTTGCCTACGTCCATTATTATCATATATTATCATATCGTATTTCATAACCGAGAGGTGTTTATTTCACCGATATACCTATACAGGCCTAAACAGATCGTATTTTTTCTTTCCATTAAGGCTCGGTTAGTCAGACTTTTAGATAGGTGTTTTGCTAGAGCATTTTATTATGTTAAAAAATCTGGTAATATTGTATAAAAAATGACAGACGATCAAACAACAATCGGACGAAATTATCTTTGACCATTTCCTATCCAATTTCATCTAATTAATAATAACAATACAATTTGTGTAAACACAACCCTGTTAAATGTATGTAGCCCTTGTAGATACTACCCGCAATATACCGCTCGGCTAGGGAGATCTTCTCTTTAGCTCGATCTGTAGAGTGTAAGTCTAGTAAGACAGAGGTTCCTGGTTCAATCCCTAACAGAGGCAATCATTTACATTTGATTAATCAAGTAATTTTAAGCACTCTGTTTTATATGCAAACATTGAATGCATGCGCACAGAGAGTACACACAACAACAAAATTCACCAGATTCACGTTATCATCAATCAATAAATCACAAAAACTTAAATAAGGGCATTGGTGGAAAGGTGCCAAACGCCACACAATTATAGGTAGGCTTGTCAACAAACATATCGCCAGGGGCCAAGTACGCGGAAAGGCGGCACCACGGTAAACTGCCAACGTCCAATGAAAAAAGGGATGTACATCCAATGAAAAAAGGGATGGACAACCAATGAAAAAAGGGATGGACAACCAATAAAAAAGGGATTGACGACCGATGAAAAAAGGGGTGGACAACCAATGAAAAGACCGCACCACGATAAATGGTCAACGTCCAATGAAAAAAGGGATGGACAACCAATGAAAAAATGGATGGACGGCCAATGAAAAGGCGGCACCACGATTAATGGGTAACGTCCAATGAAAAAAGGGATGGATAACCAATGAAAAAAAGGGATGGACAGCCAATGAAAAAAGGAATTGACGACCAAAGAAAAAAGGGATTGACGACCAATGAAAAAAGGGATGGACAACCAATGAAAAAGATTCATGTTGACTTAATTCCGTAAGGCTGATATAATAACAGACACACCAGTATGGTAAGCCAAGTTGTCACTTATTCGCGGAGTAATGGTCTGTTTCTCTCACAATGAAAACAATTCGTATTTATTTCAATATTCTGTGATTCTTTAGAAAAAGCTATACAGCAGGGATAGGATTTGTCAATGTCTCAGGTCTATAAACAGTGTTCCCAGTAACCACATGAAGGCAAATCTAGACAAATTACAATAGATGGCAGTAGGTAACAAAACATCACTTTTCAGATAGGAAATAATACTACAGAGTGCGAACCAGAACTTAAACTTTTAGGGGTTACGTTATATTTCAAGTTAAAATTTCACACATGTAGCTAATATCTGAAAACAAGCATCAAGACAATCTAACACACTAAACTACATTGGAAAACACCTAACACCTAACACCCAGACTAGGCAAACTCACTATATATGACTATTTTATCCTTTCAGACTTCAATTTCTGTCCACTCACATGGCACTTCTGAAGAGCAACTAACACACAAACATCGTAACAATCAAGGAAATGCCACTCAGATTCATATATTTATTCGATTTAAACATATTTTTATTTGTAACTGAACTTTACAAAGGGATTGGGCACAAGTTATACAACTTATATAAAGCCCTTTCCCGATATAATCATACATAATCATTACAACAAGATGGTATATTTACATATTCATATATACGAGACACATGATGATACTTACGAAAGTTTACCAGACCATTCAAAACTACCATCACTCAGAATCACGAGACTCATGAATTTTGCCACAGAAATCTTCAAAATCACAAATAAATATTAACATTCTTACATATAAAGCATGCACATACCACATTTTGGGACAACAAAATACCGCAAGCATTCTTTTCGGTCAGAAGCACCTAAAATCTGTAATGCCCTACCAGACCACTTCAGAACACACAATTCAAATCACTGACAAATAGCTGGTATGGCCCACACTGTAAATGCAGCACATGCAGACAAAACATATAGATGTACACACAACATCAGACGGTTATTTTTTTTATGTCCGTGAACCACCCTGGAATAGGAAAACTGAGTCCATGAACAGTCCTGGTACAGGACAAAAACTGTATCCATGAACCACTCTGGAAAAGGAAAACTATGTCCAGGGACCACCCTGGAAAAGGAAAACTGTGCGTCTAGAAATGATTACTCGTCTGACTACAGGCTATAAAGATACAAACATTTTTACGTCAATTTCATGTCATGATAAACTTTATTCCTTAATTAAGATATGGATATGGTGGCATATGTTTTGCCTACGTCCATTATTATCATATATTATCATATCGTATTTCATAACCGAGAGGTGTTTATTTCACCGATATACCTATACAAGCCTAAACAGATTGTATTTTTTCTTTTCCATTAAGGCTCGGTTAGTCAGACTTTTGAATAGGTTTTTTGCTAGAGCATCTTATTATGTTAAAAAATCTGGCAATATTGTATAAAAAATGACAGACGATCAAACAACAGTCGGACGAAATTATCTTTGACCATTTCCTATCCAATTTCATCTAATTAGTAATAACAATACAATTTGTGTAAACACAACCCTGTTAAATGTATGTAGCCCTGATAGATACTACCCGCAATATACCGCTCGGCTAGGGAGATCTTCTCTTTAGCTCGATCTGTAGAGTGTAAGTCTAGTAAGACAGAGGTTCCTGGTTCAATCCCTAACAGAGGCAATCATTTACATTTGATTAATCAAGTAATTTTAAGCGCTCTGTTTTATATGCAAACATTGAATGCATGCGCACAGAGAGTACACACAACAACAAAATTCACCAGATCCACGTTATCATCAATCAATAAATCACAAAAACTTAAATAAGAGCATTGGTGGAAAGGTGCCAAACGCCACACAATTATAGGTAGGCTTGTCAACAAACATATGGCCATGGGCCAAGTACGCGGAAAGGCGGCACCACGGTAAACGGCCAACGTCCAATGAAAAAAGGAATGGACGACCGATGAAAAAAGGGATGGACGGCCAATGAAAAGACCGCACCACGATAAATGGCCAACGTCCAATAAAAAAAGGGATGGACAACCAATGAAAAAAGGGATGGACGGCCAATGAAAAAAAGGGATTGACGACCAATGAAAAAATGGATTGACGACCAATGAAAAAGGGGTGGACAACCAATGAAAAGGCGGCACCACGAGTAATGGGTAACGTCCAATGAAAAAAGGATGGACAACCAATGAAAAAAAGGGATGGACAGCCAATGAAAAAAGGGATTGACGACCAATGAAAAAAGGGATTGACGACCAATGAAAAAAGGGGTGGACAACTAATGAAAAGGCGGCACCACGATAAATGGCTAACGTCCAATGAAAAAAGGGATGGACAACCAATGAAAAAGATTCATGTTGACTTAATTCCGTAAGGCTGATTTAATAACAGACACACCAGTATGGTAAGCCAAGTTGTCACTTATTCGCGGAGTAATGGTCTGTTTCCCTCACAATGAAAACAATTCGTATTTATTTCAATATTCTGTGATTCTTTAGAAAGAGCTATACAACAGTGATAGGATTTGTCAATGTCTAAGGTCTATAAACAGTGTTCCCAGTAACCACATGCAGGCAAATCTAGACAAATTACAATAGATGGCGGTAGGTAACAAAACATCACTTTTCAATAATACTATAGAGTGCGAACCAGAACTTAAACTTTTAGGGGTTACGTTATATTTCAAGTTAAAATTTCACACATGTAGCTAATATCTGAAAGCAAGCATCAAGACAATCTAACACACTAAACTACATTGGAAAACACCTAACACCTAACACCCAGACTGGGCAAACTCACTATATATGACTATTTTATCCTTTCAGACTTCAATTTCTGTCCACTCACATGGCACTTCTGAAGAGCAACTAACACACAAACATCGTAACAATCAAGGAAATGCCACTCAGATTCATATATTTATTCGATTTAAACATATTTTTATTTGTAACTGAACTTTACAAAGGGATTGGGCACAAGTTATACAACTTATATAAAGCCCTTTCCCGATATAATCATACATAATCATTACAACAAGATGGTATATTTACATATTCATATATACGACACACATGATGATACTTACGAAAGTTTACTAGACCATTCAAAACTACCATCACTCAGAATCACGAGACTCATGAATTTTGCCACTGAAATCTTCAAAATCACAAATAAATATTAACATTCTTACATATAAAGCATGCACATACCACATATTGGGACAACAAAATACCGCAAGCATTCTTTTCGGTCAGAAGCACCTAAAATCTGTAATGCCCTACCAGACCACTTCAGAACACACAATTCAAATCACTGACAAATAGCTGGTATGGCCCACACTGTAAATGCAGCACATGCAGACAAAACATATAGATGTACACACAACATCAGACGGTTATTTTTTTATGTCCGTGAACCACCCTGGAATAGGAAAACTGAGTTCATGAACAGTCCTGGAACAGGACAAAAACTGTATCCATGAACCACTCTGGAATAGGAAAACTGAGTCCATGAACCACCCTGGAAAAGGAAAACTGTGATCGCGGACCACCCTGGAAAAGGAAAACTATGTCCACGGACCACCCTGGAAAAGGAAAACTATGTCCACGGACCACCCTGGAAAAGGAAAACTATGTCCACGGACCACCCTGGAAAAGGAAAACTGTGATAACGGACCACCCTCGAAAAGGAAAACTGTGATCACGGACCACCCTGGAAAAGGAAAACTATGTCCACGGACCACCCTGGAAAAGGAAAACTGTGCGTCTGGAAATGATTACTCGTCTGACTACAGGCTATAAAGATACAAACATTTTTACGTCAATTTCATGTCATGATAAACTTTATTCCTTAATTAAGATATGGATATAGTGGCATATGTTTTGCCTACGTCCATTATTATCATATATTATCATATCGTATTTCATAACCGAGAGGTGTTTATTTCACCGATATACCTATACAAGCCTAAACAGATTGTATTTTGTCTTTTCCATTACGGCTCGGTTAGTCAGACTTTTGAATAGGTTTTTTGCTAGAGCATCTTATTATGTTAAAAAATCTGGCAATATTGTATAAAAAATGACAGACGATCAAACAACAATCGGACGAAACTATCTTTGACCATTTCCTATCCAATTTCATCTAATTAATAATAACAATACAATTTGTGTAAACACAACCATGTTAAATGTATGTAGCCCTGGTAGATACTACCCGCAATATACCGCTCGGCTAGGGAGATCTTCTCTTTAGCTCGATCTGTAGAGTGTAAGTCTAGTAAGCCAGAGGTTCCGGGTTCAATCCCTAACAGAGGCAATCATTTACATTTGATTAATCAAGTAATTTTAAGCGCTCTGTTTTATATGCAAACATTGAATGCATGCACACAGAGTACACAACAACAAAATTCGACAGATTCACGTTATCATCAATCAATAAATCACAAAAACTTAAATAAAGGCATTGGTGGAAAGGTGCCAGACGCCACCCAAATTATAGGTAGGCTTGTCAACAAACATATGGCCATGGGCCAAGTACGCGGAAAGGCGGCACCACGGTAACAGCCAACGTCCAATGAAAAAAGGAATGGACGGCCAATGAAAAAAAGGGATTGACGACCAATGAAAAAATGGATTGACGACCAATGAAAAACGGGTGGACAAACAATGAAAAGGCGGCACCACGATTAATGGGTAACGTCCAATGAAAAAGGGATGGACAACCAATGAAAAAAGGGATGGACAGCCAATGAAAAAAGGGATTGACGTCCAATGAAAAAATGGATTGACGACCAATGAAAAAGGGGTGGACAACCAATGAAAAGGCGGTACCACGATTAATGGGTAACGTCCAATGAAAAAGGGATGGACAACCAATGAAAAAAAGGGATGGACAGCCAATGAAAAAAGGGATTGACGACCAATGAAAAAAGGGATTGACGACCAATGAAAAAAGGGGTGGACAACTAATGAAAAGGCGGCACCACGATAAATGGCTAACGTCCAATGAAAAAAGGGATGGACAGCCAATGAAAAAAGGGATGAACAACCAATGAAAAAGATTCATGTTGACTTAATTCCGTAAGGCTGATTTAATAACAGACACACCAGTATGGTAAGCCAAGTTGTCACTTATTCGCGGAGTAATGGTCTGTTTCTCTCACAATGAAAACAATTCGTATTTATTTCAATATTCTGTGATTCTTTAGAAAAGGCTATACAGCAGGGATAGGATTTGTCAATGCCTTAGGTCTATAAACAGTGTACTAATGAGGATCACCTCACTGGTTCGCAGATAACCACACGAACGCAAATCTACACAAATTACAATAGATGGCAGTAGGTAACAAAACATCACTTTTCAATAATACTATAGAATGCGAACCAGAATTTAAACTTTTAGGGGTCACATTATATTTTAAGTTAAAATTTCACACATGTAGCTAATATCTGAAAACAAGCATCAAGACAATCTAACACACTAAACTACATTGGAAAACACCTAACACCTAACACCCAGACTGGGCAAACTCACTATATATGACTATTTTATCCTTTCAGACTTCGATTTCTGCCCACTCACATGGCACTTCTCAATAGCAACTAACACATAAAGATCGTAACGATAAAGGAAAGGCCACTCAGATTCATATATTTATTCGATTTAAACACATTTTTATTTATAACTGAACTTTACAAAGGGATTGGGCACAAGTGATACAACTTATATAAAGGCCTTTCCCGATATAATTACACATAATCATTACAACAAGATGGCATATTTACATATTCATATATACGACACACATGATGATACTTACGAAAGTTTACTAGACCATTCAAAACTACCATCACTCAGAATCACGAGACTCATGAATTTTGCCACTGAAATCTTCAAAATCACAAATAAATATTAACATTCTTACATATAGAGCATGCACATACCACATATTGGGACAACAAAATACCGCAAGCATTCTTTTCGGTCAGAAGCACCTAAAATCTGTAATGCCCTACTTCAGAACACACTATTCAAATCACTGACAAATAGCTGGTATGGGCCACACTGGAAATGCTGCACATGCAGACAAAACATATAGATGTACACACAACATCAGACGGTTATTTTTATCATTATTATTATCGTAAAGTGCTATATTTAAAGCGGAAACTATAAATCGCAATACATATATATTTGCAACAATTGTTTTCTGACGTTATCTGTTTTTACAATGTTTAGGTTCTTTTATTTTAAACATTATAATTACTGTGTAAGTGGAGGCAGCCAGAGCAGACTTCCCTGGTAAGTATCCCCAACCCTAAGACAACTCTGACTGTGCTACATTTTCATTTTTTTACAGACATATTCTATACACTATCAGGTAAATACACAAGTGTGATTTTTTTTTTTTATTATTATTAATTTTCATTTATTTTTATTTATCTTATTTATTTTGTATCTGTGCGTGTCTTTTACTGTTTGAGTCGGTTTTGATAGCGCATTAGAGCTAATGTTGATTTTGCTATGATATGTACCGACTATAGATAAAGTTTGAATATTGAATCGAATTTCATGTGTCGTTAAATCATTGCTGTAACAATGACCGAAATAATTTCGTTTCGTTTCATACCATTAGTTTGTAATATATATTTCGCTTAGCTACTTCCGGTTTACTCATCAGAGTAAGTTATCTAGACTGTTTATGAGACGGTAAGTCGCCGATTTTACCCATTTTTCGATGTTATTATACTCGTTTTGTTAAATTTTATAGAGTTTTAGGAATTATTTGATTTCTGCAGTACTTGTCACCGCATTTGACCCTGTGACAAGAAAGGGCATGTCTTCGATTCTGACGACGTTCAGACGTGCTGCTGTCTGCAGGGAACTTTCCTTTCTATTTTAAGTCCATCGATATTCCCGGAGACTTTTGACTCTGTTTACAAATAAAAGTCATTGACTTTTGTGAGATACTTTACTACTGAGATCATTATTAAAACCACACCTCAAATGAAATGTTCTGGCATTAGGGGTCAGTGATTTTGGCAGATTGCCTGGAAGATTTTTTTTAATTATTAGCTGCAGCTATGATCTAGACCCAGTCACTGTCTGTCGGCCTATCAGTAACTTACCGCCGTTCTATGGAATATGTAGTTAAGAAAGGATCTTGTCATTTCATTCCGTTGGAACAAGTATATAAAAATGGTGTACATGTATCCCACTATATTAACAGAAGGCAGTACTGACAGTTCCGTCCCTGTGTACTTGATCGTGCATCTTGAACATTATGAAGTCATCAGTCAGAGATCCAGGATTGATGGCTAAGTTTCAATATTCGTAGCACTTAATATATACCCACGATATGGCATCCTATATGGTAACGGGTCGTTTCGCAATAAATCCTGTTCGCTCTAATGGTTGTTTCGTGCTAAATCCAGTCCGCCCAAGGTTGTTTCATTTTTCAGTGATTTTTAATTTTTGATTTATCTTTTTTTTTCATTAGGTGGTATTTTTATACAAATTATCAAACAGGTAATTAAACAAACTGAAGTGACATTTCTCTTCAATGTAGCAATATGATTTATTCCAGAAGACTGAGCTATATTCATACAACAATATGGCAATATCATAGTACTTTCCCTTGAATGACGTAAGACGTTATGGCCGCCAATACGCTGGAGGATTTAAGTGTTGAAAAGTTTTTCCAGTGCATATAAGATGAACAAATATTTAAGATTAAATAACCAAAATTGGTTTGTTATGTCGATATGTCTTTTGCGTTTACTTTATTTAAATGTTACTTATACCATATAAAACTTCAGGCTATACCTTATAAAACTTATCAAAAAAAGATCACCTGCAGTTAGGTCAAGCTAAAACAACATGTATGCAAAAACTTGACCCCCTACAAATAGCTAAAACAATACGTACATGTGTGCAGATATCAAGAAATGAAAACATTGTAACACTTTCAATTGATTTTAATGTAAGTTATAGGTAACTTAAAGCTACTAAAATGAAAGGAAAATACCAAACAAGGTTTCACTCTAAAATTTAAGTTTTAGGGTGACACAACCTAAGGTGAAACAACTTAGAGCGAAAGGGATTTAGGGCGAAAACAACCCGGAACAATCCTATTGTAAGAGGAGTGGGAAAATGCACAGCCAGACCGGGGTCTGAACCCAGGACCTCCAAACACTAGTTGAATGCTCTACCAATTGAGCAATCTGGTCCCAATGATCAACCTGGTCCACTTCAACTAGACTCTTCCTCCCTTTTTTAAGTCTTCGACTCCGAAGACCTAACAAATCACAACCCACTGGTTCGGGTATCCTCTTGTCAAATATTCACTTCACTTGAAACAAGCTTTAATCACACTGGCACCAAATGTAAGAGGAGTGGGAAAATGCATGGCAAGACCGGGGTCTGAACCCAGGACCTTCGAACACTTGCCGAATGCTCTACCAAATTGAGCGATCTGGTCCCCGATGATCGACCTGGTCCAGTCCAACTACTATGATGAAATTTTTAGCCAGTTTTGATAAAGTCCAAGGCAGTACTTGATCTCTTGTATGATTGGCATTAATGATATTCTTTGTACATGAATAACCAGCTGAACTGTACATCAGCTGTACAGTACATAGATATGGGAGGCTGTTCAATACCTTCATATTAAAATGTATTTAATGTTGAAGTTCAGGTCATCTTACTGGTTCAGGTTACCAGGAACTTAAGTCTAGTGGTAGCTATAGGATGTCTGTTCGGTGGGGAATGGCTTGTAGCTATATATAGGATATCTGTTCGGAGGGGAATGGCTTGTAGCTATATATCTGTTTGGAGGGGAATGGCTTGTAGCTATATATAGGATGTCTGTTCGGAGGGGAATGGCTTGTAGCTATATATAGGATGTCTGTTCGGAGGGGAAAGGCTTGTAGCTATATAGGATGTCTGTACAGAGGGGAATGGCTTGTAGCTATATAGGATGTCTGTACAGAGGGGAAAGGCTTGTAGCTATATAGGATGTCTGTTCGGAGGGGAAAGGCTTGTAGCTATATAGGATGTCTGTACAAAGGGGAATGGCTTGTAGCTATATAGGATGTCTGTACAGAGGGGAATGGCTTGTAGCTATATATAGGATGTCTGTTCGGAGGGGAATGGCTTGTAGCTATATAGGATGTCTGTTCGGAGGGGAAAGGCTTGTAGCTATATATAGGATGTCTGTTCGGAGGGGAATGGCTTGTAGCTATATATAGGATGTCTGTTCGGAGGGGAAAGGCTTGTAGCTATATATAAGATGTCTGTTCGGAGGGGAATGGCTTGTAGCTATATATAGGATGTCTGTTCGGAGGGGAAAGGCTTGTAGCTATATATAGGATGTCTGTTCGGAGGGGAATGGCTTGTAGCTATATATAGGCTTTTACAGATTTTATTGACATAGGCAAGTCAATCATGACCATTTGTAAATTTAAGTACTTATTATAGTGTATATTGTACTAGATGTTACCGCACCCACCAGGCAATATACCATGGCATGCTGTTTTTAAACAGGTGCCCTGGAGCACATGACTGTGCAGGGTAGTTTCACAGTGTTGTAAATAAGTTACTTCCATTGCCGGCAATAGATAAGTACCTTTTCTATATCTTGTAGAATATTTACCATAGACCGAAATATTTACCAAGGACTGAAATATTTACCAAGGACCACCCTGGAACAGGAAAACTGTGTCTTGTAGAATAAAGAATGGAGTGTAGTAAGGGGCGATAACTCAGTTATCGTTCCTTGCGGAGCGAAATGAAAGTATGGGCTAATTCACCCATTTTGCCGGCTATTGTAGCGATTTGAGGGTGGAAAAAATGGCACATACAATCTTTATGATTTTTTGAACCATTGTAAAACTCGACTCGACTTGGTTCACGTGAAACACAAGCTGATTGGCCGGTTGTGTTCGCAAATCGATAACACACTTTTGGGTGTAGATTTGACCTCTACCCCTGACCCGGATGAATATAATCGGTTTTTGGTGACAGCTGTTGACAGATATCTCCTGATAATGTCCAACATGCTGTGTTGAAACCATTATACTTTTGTCTTTCAGATGTTGATCTTGGCAAAGTGAAATAAAAAAAATTGTAAATCCAATTTCAGGAATTTATGATGAATTTTAATATTACAATGAAACATAAAGCGAAGATTATTGTGAACTCGGTCCCAATATATGATTTTATAACCAGAAGTGATGTTTAGGATTTTGTGTACGCTTATGGAACTGTTTTTTTAGTATTAATACTCAAGAGGTATTTTAAACTTAGTAATAAAAAGACTTAATTAATTAAAAAATATAATGAACAGCAGTATAAGCAACGAAATTGATTAATTATTCATTATTCTACCATATGTTTGCTATGCAACGACAGTTTTGATTGGTTAAAAACCATGTATTATTTTCCAATATACACGCACGTACGTGTCAATATTACACGTTTGTGAGTCACGGCTGTTACAATGCTTTGTATCTATTCTAATATATTCACCCCACTAGTAATACAATTACTGTAGCCGAGTGGGTTAATGGTCTTTCTTCCTCTTTTATCAAGACGTGAGTTCGAATCCTACGAAGGTCTCCTTTTCTTCATCCCGTTTTTTTAGCTCACCTGGACCGAAGGTCCGGTGAGCTTATGCCATGGTGCAGCGTCCGTCGTCCGGCGTCCGTCGTCCGTCCGTCAACATTTGCTTCAAATCGCTACTAGTCAAAAAGTTCTTATTGGATTTTGACCAAATTTGGTCAGAAACATCCTTGGCAGAAGGGGATCCGATTTTGCATAAATGGTGACTCTGACCCCCAAGGGGCCTGAGGGGCGGGGCCCAATAGGGAAAATTGAGGCAATTCCTTTAAATCGCTACTTGTCATAAAGGTATGAATGGATTTGAACCCAATTTGGTCAGAAACATCCTTTGGGGAAGGGGAACAGATTTTGCATAAATGGTGACTCTGACCCCCAAGGGGCCAAAGGGGCGGGGCCTAATGGGGAAATAAAGGTAATTCCTTTAAATCGCTACTAGTCATAAAGTTATGAATGGATTTGAACCCAATTTGGTCAGAAACATCCTTCGGGGAAGGGGATCAGATTTTGCATAAATGGTGACTCTGACCCCCAAGGGGCCTGAGGGGCAGGGCCCAATAGGGGAAATTAAGGCAATTCCTTTAAATCGCTACTAGTCATAAAGGTATGAATGGATTTGAACCCAATTTGGTAAGAAACATTCTTGGGGGAAGGGGAACAGATTTTGCATAAATGGTGACTCTGACCCCCAAGGGGCCAAAGGGGCGGGGCCTAATGGGGAAATAAAGGTAATTCCTTCAAATCACTACTTGTCATAAAGTTATGAATGGATTTGAACCCAATTTGGTCAGAAGCATTCTTGGGGGAAGGGGAACAGATTTTGCATAAATGGTGACTTTGACCCCCAAGGGGCCAAAGGGGCGGGGCCCCATATGGGAAATAGAGGTAATTTCTTTAAATCACTACTATTCATAAAGTTATGAATGGATTTGAACCCAATTTGGTAAGAAACATCCTTTGGGGAAGGGGAACAGATTTTGCATAAATGGTGACTCTGACCCCTAAGGGGCCAAAGGGGTGGGGCCTAATGGGGAAATAGAGGTAATTCCTTCAAATCACTACTAGTCATAAAGGTATGAATGGATTTGAACCCAATTTGGTCAGAAACATTCTTATGTGAAGGGGAACAGATTTTGCATAAATGGTTACTCTGACCCCCAAGGGACCAAAGGGGCGGGGCCTAATGGGGAAACAGAGGTAATATCTTTAAATCGCTATTAGTCATAAAGTTATGAAAGGATTTGAACCGAATTTGGTCAAAAACATCATTGGGGGAAGGGGAACAGATTTTGCATAAATGGTGACTCTGACCTGAGGGGCCAAAGAGGGGCATGGCCCCATATGGGAAATAGAGGTAATTCCTTTAAATCGCTACTAGTCATGAAGTTATGAATGGTTTTTAACACAATTTAGTAAGAAACATCCTTTGGGAAAGGGGAACAGATTTTGCATAAATGGTGACTCTGACCTGAGGGGCCAAAGAGGGGCATGGCCCCATATGGGAAATAGAGGTGCAATTCCTTTAAATCGCTACTAGTCATGAAGTTATGAATGGTTTTTAACACAATTTAGTAAGAAACATCCTTGGGAAAGGGGAACAGATTTTGCATAAATGGTGACTCTGACCCCCAAGGGGCCAAAGGGGCGGGGCCTAATGGGGAAATAGAGGTAATTCCTTCAAATCGCTACTAGTCATAAAGTTATGAATGGATTTATACCCAAATTGGTCAGAAACATTCTTATGTGAAGGGGAACAGATTTTGCATAAATGGTGACTCTGACCCCCGGGGTTTCTTTGCAGTTTTTCTATATCGATCTCTGAGAACTAAATAGTACATGGTAGGGGCTTCTTTGCCGTTTTTCTATACAGATCTCAGAACTAAACAGTACATGGTAGAATAGAAATAATCAACTTTGGCTCGTGTATTGTTGCAGAATAAACAACTCAGACTCGGACATATTGCAATCTTAATTAAAAACTCAGGCCTTCGTTATTAATTTAATTGCAAAATATCCTCGTTATCGTTGTATATCTTGCAACATTAAACGAATCATCGTTAATTATTTCTTAACTATCTTGGTAATGAGATCTCAGGATTCCGATGGATAAATTGACGTTAGAATATTATAAAGAATGAAGTTTGGTAACGGAACGTATTAATTTTCGAAGATTTTAGTTATTGTCCAATTGCAATGAAATTTAAATTTGGTATGTAGGTACATCATGGGACAGTGGTTTAACTCTTGTAACCTCACTTAACAATAATCACATTTTACCGAAAAGGTTGCCAATTTCTCTAGCCTCTGATTGGTCCAAATTTAGATATTGTTTGATTTCAATGAAATAGGGGTATTATGGGACAGCAAATTAAACTTAATGGGTTTCATTTTCTTGGCAGCAAAACAGTTGCACTTATTTTTTAACGTCCTAGTTAATGCCAGGATCATTTAAGGACGTGCTTGGTTTTCGTAGTGGAGGAAAGCTGGAGTACCCGGAGAAAAACCAGCAACCTACAGTCAGAACAAGGTATCTGCCCCATGTGTGTTTCGAACCGCAACCCAGAGGTGAAGGGCTAGTGATAAAGTGTCGGGACACCTTAACCACTCGGCTACGGCGGCCCACAACACAGGTCTTCTTATTGGTCGAAATGTAGATAGTGAGCGGTTTTGATGAAAACTGGTGGAACAGAGTTATCGCCCCTCACTACACTTCATTCTTTCTGTGACATCCTTCAGGTGTCACCCCACTAGTATGTACAAGTATGTTGATTTAACCGTGTGACTGTTGATAATCGATCATATCCTATCGTCAGCAGTGTCTTACCTGAAGTACTTGACTCGCCACAACTTGACTACTAAAAGCTTAATGAAGCTACTTTTCATGTTACGATCGCGACTTCGGTCAGGAGTATAATATAGTGACAGCACCACATACCATGCTCAGTGTATCAGTTATAATTCATTATTTCAATGTGCTCTGAAATCTAAATATTTTGAAATGGAATTTTTAAGTAGGTTTATTATTTTAATTACAACACTGTATTGTCATGTATTTTAATCAGTTATTAGGTCACCTGAGACAAAGTCTCAAGTGACCTATTCTAATCCCCTTTTGTCCGTCGTCGTGCGTCGTCCGTCGTCCGTCGTGCGTCGTCCGTCGTCCGTCGTCCGTCGTGCGTCCGTAAACAATTCACATTTTCAACTTCTTCTCCAAAACCCACAAACCAAATTCTATGAAATTTTGCAGGAAGCTTCTATAGCTAAAGGTCAACCAAAATTGTAAATTATATGGTCCCCACCCCCCAGGGGCCTGAGGGGCGGGGCCAAAAAGGGTCAAATTGACTAAAACTTCAAAAATCTTCTTCTCTACTCTCAGATATGCTGGAATCAAACACTCTTCATAGATGGAAGGGTCTTAAGGTGCTTTACCAAAATTGTAAATTTCATGACCCAGGTGTTTCACGTTTGCCCCTGGGGAGGGGCTAAACTTTACTATAGTTTATATAGGGAAATCACATTTTTGACTTTAATTTATTTTATTTCTATTGGAATTCATTCTAATTTTGTAAACATTGTCAGCATGAGATGACAGTTTGATGGCATGCACATATTGGCCCTGACTGACCCCAAGGGGCTGATGGGCGGGGCTAAAAAGGGCCAAATTGACTAAAACTTCAAAAATCTTCTTCTCTACTCCCAGATATGCTGGAATCAAACACTCTTCATAGATGGAAGGGTCTTAAGGTGCTTTACCAAAATTGTAAGTTTCATGACCCAGGGGTTTCACGTTTGGCCCCTGGGGAGGGGCTAAACTTTACTATAGTTTATATAGGGAAATCACATTTTTGACTTTAATTTATTTTATTTCTATTGGAATTCATTCTAATTTTGTAAAAATTGTCAGCATGAGATGACAGTTTGATGGCATGCACATGTTGGCCCTGACTGACCCCAAGGGGCTGATGGGCGGGGCTAAAAAGGGCCAAATTGACTAAAACTTCAAAAATCTTCTTCTCTACTCTCAGATATGCTGGAATCAAACACTCTCCATAGATGGAAGGGTCTTAAGGTGCTTTACCAAAATTGTAAATTTCATGATCCAGGGGTCTCAAGTTTGCCCCTGGGGAGGGGCTATACTTTACTATAGTTTATATAGGGAAATCACATTTTTGACTTTAATTTATTTTATTTCTATTGGGATTCATTCTAATTTTGTAAACATTGTCAGCATGGGATGACAGTTTGATGGCATGCACATGTTGGCCCTGACTGACCCCCAGGGGCTGATGGGCGGGGCTAAAAAGGGCCAAATTGACTAAAACTTCAAAAATCTTCTTCTCTACTCTCAGATATGCTGGAATCAAATACACTTCATAGATGGCTTGGTTTGAAGGTTCTTTACCAAAATTGTGAATTTCAGGACCCTGGGGTCTCAAGTTTGCCCCTGGGGTGGGGCTAAACTTTACTAAAATTTATATAGGGAAATAACATTTTTGACTTTTATTTCTATTGGAATTCATTCTAATTTTGTAAACATTGTCACCATTGATGTGTTACTATAGTTTATATAGGTAAATCACATTTTTTAATATGCATATGTTGGCCCTGACTGACCCTAGGGGCTGATAGAGAGGGGGGGGGGGGGGGGGGGGGGGGGGGGGGGGGCAAAAAGGGTCAATTAAATAAACTGAAATAATTCAAATCTCAGGTGACCGTTAAGGCCCATGGGCCTCTTGTTATAATAAGTTATTATAATTACATACACCTGTAACTTGTCACAGATTTGCCATACAAATTCCAAAAAGTTCCAAGAAAACCAGGTTGAGTCAATGCTATTTTCAACAAAGTTTTTAGCTCACCTGGACCAAAGGTCCGGTGAGCTTATGCCATGGCGCGGCGTCCGTCGTCCGTCCGTCGTCCGTCGTCCGTCTGTCCGTCCGTCAACATTTGCTTCAAATCGCTACTAGTCATAAAGTTCTTATTGGATTTTCACCAAATTTGGCCAGAAACATCCTTGGCAGAATGGGAACAGATTTTGCATAAATGGTGACTCTGACCCCTGAGGGGCCAAAGGGGCGGGGCCCAATAGGGGAAATAGAGGTAATTCCTTTAAATCGCTACTAGTCATAAAGTTATGAATGGATTTCAACCCAATATGGTCAGAAACATCCTTGGGAGAAGGGGAACAGATTTTGCATCAATGGTGGCTCTGACCCCCGAGGGGCCAAAGGGGCGGGGCCAAATATGGGAAATAGAGGTAATTCCTCTAAATCTCTACTAGTCATAAAGTTATGAATGGATTTGAACCCAATTTGGTCAGAAACATCCTTGGGGGAAGGGAAGAGATTTTGCATAAATGGTGGCTCTGACCCCCGAGGGGCCAAAGGGGCGGGGCCCAATAGGGGAAATAGAGGTAATTCCTTTAAATCACTACTAGTCATAAAGTTATGAATGGATTTCAACCCAATTTGGTCAGAAACATCCTTGGGGGAAGGGAAACAGATTTTGCATAAATGGTGATTCTGACCCCCGAGGGGCCAAAGGGGCGGGGCCAAATATGGGAAATAGAGGTAATTCCTCTAAATCTCTACTAGTCATAAAGTTATGAATGGATTTGAACCCAATTTGGTCAGTAACATCCTTGGGGGAAGGGGAAGAGATTTTGCATAAATGGTGGCTCTGACCCCTGAGGGGCCAAAGGGGCGGGGTCCAATAGGGGAAATCGAGGTAATTCCTTTAAATCACTACTAGTCATAAAGTTATGAATGGATTTCAACCCAATTTGGTCAGAAACATCCTTGGGGGAAGGGGAAGAGATTTTGCACAAATGGTGGCTATGACCCCCGAGGGGCCAAAAGGGCGTGGCCCAGTGGGGGAAATAGAGGTAATTCCTTTGAATCGCTACTAGTCATAAAGTTATGAATGGATTTGAACCCAATTTGATCAGAAACATCCTTGGGGGAAGGGGAACAGATTTTGCATAAACGGTGACTCTGACCCTTAAGGGGCAAAAAGAGCGGGACCCAGTGGGGGAAGTAGAGGTAATTCCTTTGAATCGCTACTTGTCATATAGTTATGAATGGATTTGAACCCAATTTGGTCCGAAACATCCTTGGGGGAAGGGGAACAGATTTTGCATAAATGGTGGCTCTGACCTAAAAGGGGCCAAAAGGGCGGGGCCCAGTGAGGGAAATAGAGGTAATTCCTTTGAATCGCTATTAGTCATCAAGTTATGAATGGATTTGAACCCAATTTGGTCAGAAACAGGGGAACAGATTTTGCATAAATGGTGACTCTGACCCCCGAATGGCCAAAGGGCGGGGCCCAATAAGTGAAATAGAGGTTATTTCTTTAAATCGCTACTTGTCATAAAGTGATGAATGCATGTTCTATAAACAATTCTTGAGGTCTTTCAGACCTTAGAGAGTCTGGACTTCATTAATCTTTAAAGCAGTTCGGATTCCCACACTATAACCATATATAGCATTGTTAGAGTTTTACAAATAAAACAAATTGAATATGAACATTATTTCGACATTTGGTCTAATCCAACCAGGTGAGCGATACAGGCCCCATGTGCCTCTTGTTTAAATGATGGTCTGATCAGAATTGTAATGCTGAAACAATTGTTCCTTGTAGTGATTTATTATCACTGTAATTAAATTTCCTATTATTTCTTCATTTCACCTTAATTCTCCAAGTTTTCTTGGCCTGGCCACTAATAATATTAACACCCAACTGATGGAAATTACACGGGCGTTACTGCCATACTTGTAGGTCGATTTGCCACTGTCTGTAATTTGCGGTTGCATTTAAATTGGTGTATGTAATCAGCACCTTTTGACATGTCTAGTAGCAAAAAAGGCGTTGACGTTCGTAACGTTGTTAACCTTGGCAGATTTCCTTAATTTGATTGTCTGTAGAGATTGGTCGAGAGCGTCATGGGGACAAGTATAGCCTTTTTACCTGTGGCACGTTCACCTTTCTTCCTCAATATATCTTTGAATTTTAAACACACGACAATCGCCATAATGCCTGACAAGAGCTGGCAGCACGTCCTGGTTACTCACTGTGTTTACGATGTTGTGACAGAAACAGGAAGTATATGTTTGAGCTACACTCCCAGCCTCGTATTGACTTTGATACAGCGGTTATTCTTAGGCGCAGCATATGGCGATTGTGAATTGTGTGGTATATATAGATATATGTTGTCTGCTCAGAGAGCAAGAGGTGGTTAGCACAGCTGGCAGGATATCTTTATAATTGTTTTAATTCATACACGCTATATACGAAATGTTTTGAATTATGGGTCATTTGCACCTAACTCCTCACGGAGATTCTGACATTACCTTTGGCCTGTTTCACATTTTTGATAATCTCTCAACGGTTCCCATATCAGTTGGCTTGATGGTTTCCATATTGGACCAGTGGATCATTCCTCTAATGGCCTGGCTGTTTAATTGGTCCTGCTGTTCCCATATTGGCCCTGTTGTGCCCATATTGGCCCTGTTGTTCCCATATCCGCCCTGTAGTTCCCATATTGGCCCTGTTCCCATATTCGCCCTGGCCTGTTGTTCCAATATTAGCCCTGCGGTTTCAGTATTAAATTGGCCCTGTAGCTCCCATATTACCCATATAGTTCCCATATTGGCCCTGTTGTTCCCATATTGGCCCTGGCCTGTTGTTCCAATATTGGCCCTGTGGTTTCAATATTGGCCATGCGCTTCCCATATTGGCCTTACTGTGCCCAATTTCAAACTTCACTATGACCTAATTCTTTGTTTTTGGAATATAATGTATTAAAACTATACATATCAAGGTTGTCATTTAGGACAACTTGAATTTTCTTCTGAAATATGATTGTTGAATATCCACATTCCTACACTCATTGAGAATTTCTTTTTCTTATTTAAAGTTAGAAAGATTTTCAGTTACTTAAGACAAATTTGGACAAACATTTAAAGAATGTGTTCCCTGCATGTGTTGTCCTTGTTTAAACTTGACCCAACTTGAAAGGATGTGCTGGTCACAAGTCATCGGGAATATATACCGCCCGGTCGTGTCCTCACATGTAGTGAAGATTCCTAATATAGAATTGTAAAGGTAAAGAAGAAGGATATACTTGCAATGCGTGTGATAAGGTTTAGAGGTTATACAGCAAATATAGACAATATCTGTAGAATCGCTACATTGACACGCCCAACAGACATCGTAATTTTAGTTTTATTGAATATTTGACCACATCCTTCTCTAACAGGTAAGTCATTCATATCCTCAAATGGACTTTCAAGATATCTAGATTGTGAATGAGATATAGATCTATTCCAATCCTATTGGCTAAGGACATCACAAGTGATGACATCACAAGTGATGTAATGATCATATGATTAGTCTTAATGTGTCCTGTAACACCAGGCATAATGATGACCTCAATGTCAAGGTCGTCCGATCAGGTAAGTTATAAAAGGATGTTATGAAACTATCTCGCATGCTTTTAGCTTTACAGTATAGTACTGGAAAGATGGACCTACTTCAACAGGCAAGCAATACTTACAGCATTAGAGGTATGTCAACACTTACAGCATTAGCAGTATATATATAAAATGGTAACGTCATACATTTTTTTGAATTTACACTCGGTAAATTATGATGTGCAAAGTTAACTTATCAAGCCTTGACAGAAAAGAGCATTTTATGGACTTCCATCAGGCTCTTGACAAACTAACACTTCGGAATTACAATGTATGTATATGTTTTAATGAAGTTCTTTCTGTAGACTAATAACATTTTAAAGTCATGAGCAATGAAATAGCTTTACAACTAATAAATCATGTCTTCCTTCCAAAAGGGGAAGATTTGTAAGTATAATTTGGCCTTGTTTAAAAGTTTGGTGCCGTCAGCTCCCTAAATTACAGCGAGGATAAAATGGTAAGTAATGTTTAAGGGTTCTAATGGTATTGAAGAGTTCCACTCTGTTATGAAATTAAGAATACATTAGAAATATAGATTTTGAAAGTTAATAATACCTACAGAAATATTATTTCTACAAGATCTAATAATATAATACCTACAGAAATATTATTTCTATAAGATCTAATAATGTGATACAAACGGAAATATTATTTCTATAAGATCTAATAATATAATACCTACGGAAATATTATTTCTACAAGATCTAATAATATAATACCTACAGAAATATTATTTCTACAAGATCTAATCATATAATACCTACAGAAATATTATTTCTATAAGATCTAATAATGTGATACAAACGGAAATATTATTTCTATAAGATGACATCTTAGTCAATGTTCCATCACTAAGGAGTTAGACTTCAATGTCTGTGTCATTAATTTATGAACAGCATTAAAAAATAAATTACCTGAAAGCTTGTGTTTAAACCTCTCAGGTCTGGTTGGAGTGCAGAATTGTCCTGTGATTATATAGATCTGTATACATATCTAGCAGAGGAAACTTATGAATAAATTTCAGCTCTAAGTGTATAAAATGCATACATATGCCTGTGTATATTCTCAATCTCCATAGAGGCACACAAACATGTTCTTTGTGCGTCAATCCTCTGCTGTTGAAATTTTTTTTTGAAATTCAGATGTTGTCGGTCAAAGACAAAAAGTGTTTAAGCCTATGAAATTCTCATGGTATGTTAAATACTTGTGTTTGGATTGACTTTAAAGTTGTTGATCTAAATTTGATTATCACAATTCTTTATTGAGCGATGAACAGAAATTATTGAGCGATGAACAGAAATTATTGATCAATGAACAGAAAGGGAAATATATACAAAAACATTGAAGGCATCTGGCTGCTTTAGTTGTATGTTGTTTAAATGCATTTTTATGAAAATGTAATTCATTTTTCCAGTCCGTTCTAAATCCTGAAAATTTCTGTGTTAAGACCCTTTAGGCCCTGATGATGCATTAATGCCTCATCGGGCTGGGGCTGGCCTTTCATGCTTACATTAAGTGACTACCCCCCCATTGGTGCAAGCATTTAACACTTAAGATGTTGTTCATTGTCTTGTTTTCATTTGTTAAATATTACCAGAACTGTTTCAAACCGTGTTTTGCTTCCTGAGTTTTCGTTGCAGTGAGAGTTATCCTTCTTGAAGTTGCAACAGCGTCGTCAAAATGGCGGCTAACAACCAAAATCGAGAAGTTGTTTTCGGTACTGCATACTACTGCAGACTGTTCACGCTGGTCAAGCTGTTCAGAGCAGTTTCCAAATACACATTTCAATCATTAAATTTGTAAATCTCATTTAATTATAATGAATTACTTGTTTCTATGACGGATGAACCTTTTGATCACACTGCAAAACAAAAGTACACATTCCCCAATTGTGTATCGTGCATCATGTAAATCTCCGCTAGAGTTATACGCAAGGCAGGGAAGTAAACAAGCCCATCTTTCGTTCATGCTCGTATTTTGCTCATGTATTAGATCTGTAAGATATTCTCTATTATCCTATTTACTGATGTGCGTCTGTATCATCAATTCTGCAATGCATTTCTCTCAAAAACATGCTTTTAAAAATATTGTCAAATTGAACCGTCAATAATCGTCAGTTAATTCAGGCAAGGAAATTAAAGCCAAGTGCAGATTTTCTTAGGCCCAGAATACCCATCATGCAATTTATTCAATGATGAAAGTGTTAAAGTCAAACCTTGACTGATAATAAAAAATCATGATCGATCAACCATAGTCATCGGCAGTAAAACGACTATTGAAAGATTGAATCTGTAAAAGGAACAGGTTGGTGAGACTTGTACTTAGTCTTTGTCTGTCCGCTGACGTATGTCTGTCCACTGACGTAGTGGGTCGGTGTGACTTGTACTTAGTCTTTGACTGTCAGCTGACGTAGTGGGTTGGTGTGACTTGTACTTAGTCTTTGTCTGTCCGCTGACGTAGTGGGTTGGTGTGGCTTGTACTTAGTCTTTGTCTGTCCGCTGACGTAGTGGGTTGGTGTGGCTTGTACTTAGTCTTTGTCTGTCCGCTGACGTAGTGGGTTGGTGTGACTTGTACTTAGTCTTTGTCTGTCCGCTGACGTAGTGGGTTGGTGTGGCTTGTACTTAGTCTTTGTCTTTCCGCTGACGTAGTGGGTTGGTGTGACTTGTACTTAGTCTTTGTCTTTCCGCTGACGTAGTGGGTTGGTGTGGCTTGTACTTAGTCTTTGTCTGTCCGCTGACGTAGTGGGTTGGTGTGGCTTGTACTTAGTCTTTGTCTGTCCGCTGACGTAGTGGGTCGGTGTGACTTGTACTTAGTCTTTGTCTGTCCGCTGACGTAGTGGGTTGGTGTGACTTGTACTTAGTCTTTGTCTGTCCGCTGACGTAGTGGGTTGGTGTGGCTTGTACTTAGTCTTTGTCTGTCCGCTGACGTAGTGGGTTGGTGTGGCTTGTACTTAGTCTTTGTCTGTTTGTTCGCTGACGTAGTGGGTTGGTGTGGCTTGTACTTAGTCTTTGTCTGTCCGCTGACGTAGTGGGTTGGTGTGGCTTGTACTTAGTCTTTGTCTGTCCGCTGACGTAGTGGGTTGGTGTGGCTTGTACTTAGTCTTTGTCTGTCCGCTGAAGTAGTGGGTTGGTGTGACTTGTACTTAGTCTTTGTCTGTCCGCTGACGTAGTGGGTTGGTGTGACTTGTACTTAGTCTTTGTCTGTCCGCTGACGTAGTGGGTTGGTGTGACTTGTACTTAGTCTTTGTCTGTCCGCTGACGTAGTGGGTCGGTGTGGCTTGTACTTAGTCTTTGTCTGTCCGCTGACGTAGTGGGTTGGTGTGGCTTGTACTTAGTCTTTGTCTGTCCGCTGACGTAGTGGGTTGGTGTGACTTGTACTTAGTCTTTGTCTGTCCGCTGACGTAGTGATTTGGTGTGACTTGTACTTAGTCTTTTTCTGTCCGCTGACGTAGTGGTTTGGTGAGACTTGTACTTAGTCTTTGTCTGTCCGCTGACGTAGTGGGTCGGTGTGACTTGTACTTAGTCTTTGTCTGTCCGCTGACGTAGTGGGTCGGTGTGACTTGTACTTAGTCTTTGTCTGTCCGCTGACGTAGTGGGTTGGTGTGACTTGTACTTAGTCTTTGTCTGTCCGCTGACGTAGTGGGTCGGTGTGACTTGTACTTAGTCTTTGTCTGTCCGCTGACGTAGTGGGTTGGTGTGACTTGTACTTAGTCTTTGTCTGTCCGCTGACGTACTGGGTTGGTGTGGCTTGTACTTAGTCTTTGTCTGTCCGCTGACGTAGTGGGTTAGTGTGACTTGTACTTAGTCTTTGTCTGTCCGCTGACGTAGTGGGTCGGTGTGACTTGTACTTAGTCTTTGTCTGTCCGCTGACGTAGTGGGTCGGTGTGACTTGTACTTAGTCTTTGTCTGTCCGCTGACGTAGTGGGTTGGTGTGACTTGTACTTAGTCTTTGTCTGTCCGCTGACGTACTGGGTTGGTGTGGCTTGTACTTAGTCTTTGTCTGTCCGCTGACGTAGTGGGTTAGTGTGACTTGTACTTAGTCTTTGTCTGTCTGTCCGCTGACGTAGTGGGTTGGTGTGACTTGTACTTAGTCTTTGTCTGTCCGCTGACGTAGTGATTTGGTGTGGCTTGTACTTAGTCTTTGTCTGTCCGCTGACGTAGTGGGTTGGTGTGACTTGTACTTAGTCTTTGTCTGTCCGCTGACGTAGTGGGTTGGTGTGACTTGTACTTAGTCTTTGTCTGTCCGCTGACGTAGTGGTTTGGTGTGGCTTGTACTTAGTCTTTGTCTGTCCGCTGACGTAGTGGGTTGGTGTGACTTGTACTTAGTCTTTGTCCGCTGACGTACTGGGTTGGTGTGGCTTGTACTTAGTCTTTGTCTGTCCGCTGACGTAGTGGGTTGGTGTGGCTTGTACTTAGTCTTTGTCTGTCCGCTGACGTAGTGGGTTGGTGTGGCTTGTACTTAGTCTTTGTCTGTCCGCTGACGTAGTGATTTGGTGTGGCTTGTACTTAGTCTTTGTCTGTCCGCTGACGTAGTGGGTTGGTGTGGCTTGTACTTAGTCTTTGTCTGTCCGCTGACGTAGTGGGTTGGTGTGACTTGTACTTAGTCTTTGTCTGTCCGCTGACGTAGTGGGTTGGTGTGACTTGTACTTAGTCTTTGTCTGTCCGCTGACGTACTGGGTTAGTGTGACTTGTACTTAGTCTTTGTCTGTCCGCTGACGTACTGGGTTGGTGTGACTTGTACTTAGTCTTTGTCTGTCCGCTGACGTAGTGGGTCGGTGTGACTTGTACTTAGTCTTTGTCTGTCCGCTGACGTAGTGGGTTGGTGTGACTTGTACTTAGTCTTTGTCTGTCCGCTGACGTAGTGGGTTGGTGTGGCTTGTTCTTAGTCTTTGTCTGTCCGCTGACGTAGTGGGTTGGTGTGACTTGTACTTAGTCTTTGACTGTCAGCTGACGTAGTGGGTTGGTGTGACTTGTACTTAGTCTTTGTCTGTCCGCTGACGTAGTGGGTTGGTGTGACTTGTACTTAGTCTTTGTCTGTCCGCTGACGTAGTGGGTTGGTGTGACTTGTACTTAGTCTTTGTCTGTCCGCTGACGTAGTGGGTTGGTGTGGCTTGTACTTAGTCTTTGTCTGTCGGCTGACGTAGTGGGTCGGTGTGACTTGTACTTAGTCTTTGTCTGTCCGCTGACGTACTGGGTTGGTGTGACTTGTACTTAGTCTTTGTCTGTCCGTTGAAGTAGTGGGTTGGTGTGACTTGTTCTTAGTCTTTGTCTGTCCGCTGACGTAGTGGGTTGGTGTGGCTTGTACTTAGTCTTTGTCTGTCCGCTGACGTAGTGGGTTGGTGTGACTTGTACTTAGTCTTTGTCTGTCCGCTGACGTAGTGGGTTGGTGTGGCTTGTACTTAGTCTTTGTCTGTCCGCTGACGTAGTGGGTTGGTGTGACTTGTACTTAGTCTTTGTCTGTCCGCTGACGTAGTGGGTTGGTGTGGCTTGTACTTAGTCTTTGTCTGTCCGCTGACGTAGTGGGTCAGTGTGACTTGTACTTAGTCTTTGTCTGTCAGCTGACGTAGTGGGTTGGTGTGACTTGTACTTAGTCTTTGTCTGTCCGCTGACGTAGTGGGTTGGTGTGACTTGTACTTAGTCTTTGTCTGTCCGCTGACGTAGTGGGTTGGTGTGACTTGTACTTCAGTCTTTGTCTGTCCGCTGACGTAGTGATTTGGTGTGGCTTGTACTTAGTCTTTGTCTGTCCGCTGACGTAGTGGGTTGGTGTGACTTGTACTTCAGTCTTTGTCTGTCCGCTGACGTAGTGGGTTGGTGTGGCTTGTACTTAGTCTTTGTCTGTCCGCTGACGTAGTGGGTTGGTGTGGCTTGTACTTAGTCTTTGTCTGTCCGCTGACGTAGTGGGTTGGTGTGACTTGTACTTAGTCTTTGTCTGTCCGCTGACGTAGTGGGTTGGTGTGACTTGTACTTAGTCTTTGTCTGTCCGCTGACGTACTGGGTTGGTGTGACTTGTACTTAGTCTTTGTCTGTCCGCTGACGTAGTGGGTTGGTGTGGCTTGTACTTAGTCTGTCTGCTGACGTAGTGGGATGGTGTGACTTGTACTTAGTCTTTGTCTGTCCGCTGACGTAGTGGGTCGGTGTGACTTGTACTTAGTCTTTGTCTGTCAGCTGACGTAGTGGGTTGGTGTGACTTGTACTTAGTCTTTGTCTGTCCGCTGACGTAGTGGGTCGGTGTGACTTGTACTTAGTCTTTGTCTGTCCGCTGACGTAGTGGGTCGGTGTGACTTGTACTTAGTCTTTGTCTGTCCGCTGACGTAGTGGGTCGGTGTGACTTGTACTTAGTCTTTGTCTGTCCGCTGACGTACTGGGTTGGTGTGGCTTGTACTTAGTCTTTGTCTGTCCGCTGACGTAGTGGGTTAGTGTGACTTGTACTTAGTCTTTGTCTGTCCGCTGACGTTGTGGGTTGGTGTGACTTGTACTTCAGTCTTTGTCTGTCCGCTGATGTAGTGATTTGGTGTGGCTTGTACTTAGTCTTTGTCTGTCCGCTGACGTAGTGGGTTGGTGTGACTTGTACTTAGTCTTTGTCTGTCCGCTGACGTAGTGGGTTAGTGTGACTTGTACTTAGTCTTTGTCTGTCCGCTGACGTTGTGGGTTGGTGTGACTTGTACTTAGTCTTTGTCTGTCCGCTGACGTAGTGGGTTGGTGTGGCTTGTACTTAGTCTTTGTCTGTCCGCTGACGTAGTGGGTTGGTGTGACTTGTACTTAGTCTTTGTCTGTCCGCTGACGTATGTCTGTCCGCTGACGTAGTGGGTTGGTGTGACTTGTACTTAGTCTTTGTCTGTCCGCTGACGTAGTGGGTCAGTGTGACTTGTACTTAGTCTTTGTCTGTCCGCTGACGTAGTGGGTTGGTGTGACTTGTACTTAGTCTTTGTCTGTCCGCTGACGTAGTGGGTTGGTGTGACTTGTACTTAGTCTTTGTCTGTCCGCTGACGTAGTGGGTTGGTGTGACTTGTACTTAGTCTTTGTCTGTCCGCTGACGTAGTGGGTTGGTGTGGCTTGTACTTAGTCTTTGTCTGTTTGTTCGCTGACGTAGTGGGTTGGTGTGGCTTGTACTTAGTCTTTGTCTGTCCGCTGACGTAGTGGGTTGGTGTGACTTGTACTTAGTCTTTGTCTGTCCGCTGACGTAGTGGGTTGGTGTGACTTGTACTTAGTCTTTGTCTGTCCGCTGACGTAGTGGGTTGGTGTGGCTTGTACTTAGTCTTTGTCTGTCCGCTGACGTAGTGGGTCGGTGTGACTTGTACTTAGTCTTTGTCTGTCCGCTGACGTAGTGGGTTGGTGTGGCTTGTACTTAGTCTTTGTCTGTCCGCTGACGTAGTGGGTTAGTGTGACTTGTACTTAGTCTTTGTCTGTCCGCTGACGTTGTGGGTTGGTGTGACTTGTACTTCAGTCTTTGTCTGTCCGCTGACGTAGTGATTTGGTGTGGCTTGTACTTAGTCTTTGTCTGTCCGCTGACGTAGTGGGTTGGTGTGACTTGTACTTAGTCTTTGTCTGTCCGCTGACGTAGTGGGTTGGTGTGGCTTGTACTTAGTCTTTGTCTGTCCGCTGACGTAGTGGGTTGGTGTGGCTTGTACTTAGTCTTTGTCTGTCCGCTGACGTAGTGGGTTGGTGTGGCTTGTACTTAGTCTTTGTCTGTCCGCTGACGTAGTGGGTTGGTGTGGCTTGTACTTAGTCTTTGTCTGTCCGCTGACGTAGTGGGTTGGTGTGGCTTGTTCAGTTTTAAATATGATCTGTTATTCAGCAAACGGAGCGTGCTCGTTTTCCTCAGGTGTTTGAGCTGTGACTTATAATCATTATCAAGCCAGATACCCAAGTTCGATAACTAACAGGACACTTGCTAGGAAATTGTGTTTTTCACTGTTCTTTCACAAAAAGATTAAGCAGAACAATCTATGAGATACATTAGCAGTTTAGCTTGTTGTACCATATACTGTATACTAAAAGATTTAAGAATGTCAGCATAGTCCTGGGGTATCTTTGGTTGTTATCAATATCTGCCCCTTAACCAAAATTCTTTACCAACATAATTTGTATATTGTTTGTGAATCAGACATACATCGATCAGTCTGTAAACCTGGAACCGACACTAATGACCTGACCTGGGGAAAGGAATACTAAATGAAATAGAGTTTATACCTACCGTACTACGTACTAATATTTATCATCATCACACACGGTGATGTTGTCATGCCTATATAGCTGTCTGGATTACTGATAACTGACTCAACAATACTTACAGTGCATTCATTAAATAATTATCCGACAATACACGTAACTACCTGGTAATTGGTAATTAACAAGCATTTGTGTATGGTACTTACATTCATTTGTATCAATGTTTAATATTGTGCACATTAAGAATCCCAGACCACAAAAAGCTTACTATAACATGTACATTTGGAAGTGCAATCCCATCCCTCTACTATCTTCCTTACTTACCTCAAACCCTTAATTGTCTACCCGTCCATTTTTACTCTTCCATCCGACCCCTTCCTGCCTCCACCCATTATATAATATACCCCTCCACCCATTATATAATATACCCCTCCACCCATTATATAATAATATACCCCTCCACCCATTATATAATATACCCCTCCACCCATTATATAATATACCCCTCCATCCGACCCCTTCCTGCCTCCACCCATTATATAATATACCCTTCCATCCGACCCCTTCCTGCCTCCACCCATTATATAATATACCCCTCCATCCGACCCCTTCCTGCCTCCATCCATTATATAATATACCCCTCCATCCGACCCCTTCCTGCCTCCACCCATTATATAATATACCCCTCCATCCGATTCTTCCTGCCTCCACCCATTATATAATATACCCCTCCACCCATTATATAATATACCCCTCCACCAATTATATAATATACCCCTCCACCCATTATATAATATACCCCTCCATCCGACCCCTTCCTGCCACCACCCATTATATAATATACCCCTCCATCCGACCCCTTCCTGCCTCCACCCATTATATAATATACCCCTCCATCCAATTCTTCCTGCCTCCACCCATTATATAATATACCCCTCCACCCATTATATAATATACCCCTCCACCCATTATATAATATACCCCTCCATCCATTATATAATATACCCCTCCATCCGACCCCTTCCTGCCTCCACCCATTATATAATATACCCCTCCACCCATTATATAATATACCCCTCCATCGACCCCTTCCTGCCTCCACCCATTATATAATATACCCTTCCATCCGACCCCTTCCTGCCTCCACCCATTATATAATATACCCCTCCACCCATTCTATAATATACTCCTCCATCTAACCCCTTCCTGCCTCCACCCATTATATAATATACCCCTCCACCCATTATATAATATACCCCTCCATCCGGCCCCTTCCTGCCTCCACCCATTATATAATATACCCCTCCATCCGACCCCTTCCTGCCTCCACCAATTATATAATATACCCCTCCACCCATTATATAATATACTCCTCCATCCGACCCCTTCCTGCCTCCACCCATTATATAATATACCCCTCCACCCATTATATAATATACCCCTCCATCCGTCCCCTTCTACCCTCCACCCATTATATAATATACTCCTCCATCCGACCCCTTCCTGCCTCCACCCATTATATAATATATCCTTCCATCCGACCCCTTCCTGCCTCCACCCATTATATAATATACCCCTCCATCCGACCCCTTCCTGCCTCCACCCATTATATAATATACCCCTCCATCTGACCCCTTCCTGCCTCCACCCATTATATAATATACCCCTCCATCCGACCCCTTCCTGCCTCCACCCATTATATAATATACCCCTCCATCTGACCCCTTCCTGCCTCCACCCATTATATAATATACCCCTCCATCCGACCCCTTCCTGCCTCCACCCATTATATAATATACCCCTCCATCTGACCCCTTCCTGCCTCCACCCATTATATAATATACCCTTCCATCCGACCCCTTCCTGCCTCCACCCATTATATAATATACCCCTCCACCCATTATATAATATACCCCTCCATCCGACCCCTTCCTGCCTCCACCCATTATATAATATACCCCTCTATCTGGCCCCTTCCTGCCTCCACCCATTATATAATATACCCCTCCATCCGACCCCTTCCTGCCTCCACCCATTATATAATATACCCCTCCACCCATTATATAATATACCCCTCCATCCGACCCCTTCCTGCCTCCACCCATTATATAATATACCCCTCTATCTGGCCCCTTCCTGCCTCCACCCATTATATAATATACCCCTCCACCCATTATATAATATACCCCTCCATCCGACCCCTTCCTGCCTCCACCCATTATATAATATACCCCTCCATCCGACCCCTTCCTGCCTCCACCCATTATATAATATACCCCTCCACCCATTATATAATATACCCCTCCACCCATTATATAATATACCCCTCTATCTGGCCCCTTCCTGCCTCCACCCATTATATAATATACCCCTCCACCCATTATATAATATACCCCTCCACCCATTATATAATATACCCCTCCACCCATTATATAATATACCCCTCCATCCATTATATAATATACCCCTCCACCCATTATATAATATACCCCTCCATCCGACCCCTTCCTGCCTCCACCCATTATATAATATACCCCTCTATCTGGCCCCTTCCTGCCTCCACCCATTATATAATATACCCCTCCACCCATTATATAATATACCCCTCCATCCGACCCCTTCCTGCCTCCACCCATTATATAATATACCCCTCCATCCGACCCCTTCCTGCCTCCACCCATTATATAATATACCCCTCCACCCATTATATAATATACCCCTCCACCCATTATATAATATACCCCTCTATCTGGCCCCTTCCTGCCTCCACCCATTATATAATATACCCCTCCACCCATTATATAATATACCCCTCCACCCATTATATAATATACCCCTCCACCCATTATATAATATACCCCTCCATCCATTATATAATATACCCCTCCACCCATTATATAATATACCCCTCCATCCGACCCCTTCCTGCCTCCACCCATTATATAATATACCCCTCTATCTGGCCCCTTCCTGCCTCCACCCATTATATAATATACCGGCCCCTCCACCCATTATATAATATACCCCTCCACCCATTATATAATATACCCCTCCATCCATTATATAATATACCCCTCCATCCGACCCCTTCCTGCCTCCACCCATTATATAATATACCCCTCCACCCATTATATAATATACCCCTCCATCCGACCCCTTCCTGCCTCCACCCATTATATAATATACCCCTCCACCCATTATATAATATACCCCTCCACCCATTATATAATATACCCCTCCATGCGACCCCTTCCTGCCTCCACCCATTATATAATATACCCCTCCACCCATTATATAATATACCCCTCCACCCATTATATAATATACCCCTCCATCCGACCCCTTCCTGCCTCCACCCATTATATAATATACCCCTCCACCCATTATATAATATACCCCTCCATCTGACCCCTTCCTGCCTCCACCCATTATATAATATACCCCTCCATCCGACCCCATCCTGCCTCCACCCATTATATAATATACCCCTCCATCCGACCCCTTCCCGCCTCCACCCACTATATAATATACCCCTCCATGCGACCCTTTCCTGCCTCCACCCATTATATAATATACCCCTCCATCCGACCCCTTCCATTACATTATAATACCATATGTATAGATATTAAATCATGTTTTCCCTACAAATGTCTAAACAGCTTAATTCCACTTCCTTATACATGTTCAAGCATATAAATAATTTTGGTTTGAAATGTAATTTAAGGTGCAATACCAAGAAGTATTTTCAATTCCAAGAAGAGGTGTACAAGGTATGTTATTGGATGTAAAGACACTTACGAGGTTGAATACAATTTCAGCTTTGGGAGATTACGGAATGAATATGTTTACATGTCATCAATAGAGTGCTTTATATTAACTGTAAACCTGTACACTGTAATATCATGTAGATATAGAGAAAAAGCTGATGTAATAAGCTACAGACAGCTGTCACTGTGTAAGTCACTGTTACACAGTAACTGTAGGTGATGACCTTAAGTGTGAATCATCTGGATACTTAAACATTGACAAGGATGTAAAGATGTGTAATGTCCTCACAATTTAGTTGTTCTTAAAGTGAAGATTAAGATTCTAAAAGTTCAAGTATTGAAGAGTCAAGGTTCTAATATTTAAATTATTGAAGATAGGTTCTAAAAGTTAAATTATTGAAGATAGGTTCTAAAAGTTAAGTTATTGAAGATATAAAAAAGGTTCGATATATATCTCTAAGTTAGATTATTGAAGAGTAATTTAAAGGTTCTCAAAGTTAAATTATTGAAGAGTAAGGTTCTCAAAGTTAAATTATTTGAAGAGCTATGGTTCTAAAAGTTAAATCAATGAAGATAGGTTATCAAAGTTAAATTATTGAAGAGTAAGGTTCTAAAAGTTGAATTATTGGAGATATGTTTTAAAGCTAAATTATTGAAGATATAGTTTCTTAATATTAAATTATTGGAGGTTAAGGTTCTAAAAGTTAAATTATTGTAGATAGTGCTGTAGGTTCTAAAAATTATTAGAATAAGGATCTTAAAGTTAAATTATTGGAGGTTAAGGTTCTAAAAGTTAAATTATTGAAGATTAAAACTCTAAAAGTTATTTTATTGGAGGTTAAGGTTCTAAAAGTTGAATTCAGTTAAATGTTTAAGTTAAATGTGTGGTCTTAAAAATAAATTCATAGATGATGTGTGGTCCATGATCATGAAGTGAAATTATAAAAGGATTTGTGGTCCTCACAGTTTAGTAGTTAGTTAGAAGCAATGTATAGTCCTAAAATAGACTTATTGATGAATATACCTGCAAGTAAGATATATCTTCAATTTTCTTCTTTAGACTCAGACCTGCTAGACTCTATTATTGGATAAATATTAGTGAATTTGATTGATTTTGAGCACTTTAAATATTATTTGTATTGAAATGGTACTGTTTAAAAAAAAGTCAACTATATTTGTACATAATTGATATCAGAATACAGGTGAGCATTAAGGCCCATGGGCCACTGGTTTTTTATGACAGTGTATACGTACTTACATAAGTTTAAACCTTACATAAGGTGTCACCGTTTGGACAGAAGACAGATGTTGATAGCTGTGGGCCATACTACAGTTTATTACTTATATAAGTCAAAATAAAATCTGGCTTCTGGTAAAAAATGTTGGTTATATTTCGAGGGTGAAATTTTATTTTCAAATGAAGAAGATATAGAGACATATAGGGATGGAAACAGGTCTGTATTTCTTAAATATAAATGAGATGATCGATGTTGAGGTATGTAAATGAGTGATAAGCCAGGTACTGGTTTATATCATTGCCCTATATTTTATTTGTTGATTTTGAATTTTTTGACTATGAAGAAAAAGTCATTTATAAAATTAGATTATATATGGCTAACAAAAGAAGGGATATATACTAGAAAGGAAATGTATTTTAATCCTACTTTGAGGGAAAATGATGGAGTTTGCTTAGATATATATATATTTTTATCAATGCTTTCAAAACTTTGCAAGAAATATGGCACGTACTGCTTGTATGACATCTTAACACTTTAGTGCTCAAGGCAATAATTTGGTTTTCTTGTAACTGTTAACAGGCCATGCCTACAGCAGACAAACATACTGTACTGCCAAATGTACAAAAAATGTGCTCGTTACTTCCTGGTAAAAATCGGCCAAGTTTTTATAACAAGGCCAGAACATCTTACTGGTATACATTGAATATGTAACCTAAGCTGTCACAGAATTCAGAGATTTTAAAAACAAATGCGTGCTTCATGCTAAAATTTAAATGCTATTTAACTGTAAGATCTAGAAGTGGTGCAGTTTCCATATTTATCAGAGGATAATGATCTCTTGCTGTTTCCAAAATAAGCTGAGCAGTTGATATTTTCTATTAGATATGAATGTATTTCACTTAAAAAACAAGGAGTGGTTGGCAATTTAACAATTCCATTCAAATATGTTGATAGGATATTTGGTTTGGGGCATTTTAGGTTTGAAGCATTTTATATTCATCTAACTTTAACCAGCCTGTAAAGATAAGTAAAGTAGACTTTGAACATTTAAATTTTAAAATGAAATTAGCCGTCACCTTACCTCACCATCCAAACATCAATCATATAGTTAAAACGGATCCTTATAGGGAAGAAATAAAATTAAGTTAAGGTGATGTATATATTTTCACTGATGAAGTACTATACCACAATGTTCCCACTCTAAGGAATGTGGTCCACAGAATGTACCATAAATACCCTGTAAATTATTACCCAGGGGCTAACACAGATTGTACCATAAATACCCCGTAAATCATTACCCAAGGGCTAACACATATTTTGACTCCAAGTAGATCCAGGATGGGCTCTATCAAAATATGCATGAAGCTTATCCTGTATATACATCCAGGGGCATAAACACCTATAATTATCTTGTGTACTTCTAGGGGCATACAAACAAATTTATTATCTTTTATAGAATGGACTGATTGCAGGATAAAGAAGTAGCATTCATTAATACTTCCAGAGGCAAACACACAAAATTATTATCTTTTATAGGATGGACTGATTGAAGGTCATAAATAATTAGCATTCATTGATAATTCCAGAGGCATACACTCACAAATTTATTATCAGTAATTGGAGTGTTGACATATAGCCTTAATACAATGATAAGTTACACAACTCTTGATAAAACTGCATAGAGTGATGACATACATGTATAGCCTTAATACATTGATAAATATAAGTTACGTACACATCGTTTGATAAAACTAGAGTGGTGACATATAGCCTTAATACAATAAGTTACACAACGCTTGATAAAACTAGAGTGATGACATATAGCCTTAATACATTAATATGTTACAGGCATCGCTTTGATAAGTTTTCTGTTATTTCATAGATTTTGCGTGTGGTTCAGTTAGATATCAGTGAATCAGATGAAGTGGCTTCAATTTCATCAACTTAGTTAGTTTTGAAAAATATTTCACAAATGAAAATGTTCTTTAATTCTTTTTCTAAAATGCTTTCCTATAGAAAATCTGAAGTAAAAAAAAAATTCTTCAAAGGCTATAAATGAATATTTATGTTTAGGCCAGAGGCATATAATGATTTATGAGGTGCTGTACACAATTTTATTTTGACAAATCTCTGTTGTAGGGAACTCTGATTCATTTAATGATGTACATGTATGAAAAGATATTATATTTTTACAAATCTAGAGTTTTTTTGTTTTTGTTTTTTTTTGCTTTGGGCTTAAGGTAAAAACTTTTAAGTGAATTCTTCCCCAGAAATCTAAAGCTCTAAATTTTGTTTATGTGATACAAAACATCTATTTATCAAAACAAATACAGGGACAGTCCAAACTATACTTAAAAAAACTTATATTTTGACAAATCTCTAAAACAATATTTGTTTATGTGTGTCCTATATGGTCTACCAAAACAGTCTGGGATTCAAATTCAAACATTTTTGTAAATTTTGTTTGTGTGGAATTTACTACGTTGTATATTACAATGAGCAGGACACTGGAACTAAACATTGTGCCTTACAGCCATGACACTCCTGACCTGTAAGTGTATGCATGGTTTTACCTCATACTTCCAGGTATTCAGGGATTGACTGGAAGGAAAGTGAAACCTGGCTGGTATTGTGTGGAATGATTGAGGAAGATTGGGAACAATTTACCTGGTGTTTATATAGGTGTGTCTGAATAAGTCATTTATACCTTAATTAGGTTTATAGATTTATTTACCACAAAGTAGTAAGTATTTAAAGTTTTATTGATGTAAACATAGAATGTGAATCTGTAGTAAAAGTATTTACTAATCTATGGCACTAATTAATTATAAAACGACTGTAACCTAGCTAAAACATGTATATATTCAGAATATACTGGTGGAAGTACATCAGGTACAAACATAAGTTAGTATATATAAATGATACAGATATTGTATCTAAATTAAAGTACCTGTGACCTGAAATGTTGGAATTCATTAGTCAATCCAGTAAGTGTGAACAGTTATTTAATGAATATTTATAGAAATTACAGAATGTACTCATCTTTGGCACAAGGTAAAGTGCATGTGACCTCAGATATATGTGACTGTGTGTACCGCAGTTACTAATCAGTAATAACATGTGACCTTAGATGTATACGTGTGACTGTGTGTATCACAGTTACTAATCAGAAATAACATGTGACCTTAGATACGTGTGACTGTGTGTTTCGCAGTTACTAATCAGAAATAACATGTGACCTTAGATACGTGTGACTGTGTGTTTCGCAGTTACTAATCAGAAATAACATGTGACCTTAGATACGTGTGACTGTGTGTTTCGCAGTTACTACTCAGAAATAACATGTGACCTTAGATACGTGTGACTGTGTGTTTCGCAGTTACTACTCAGAAATAACATGTGACCTTAAAGATACATGTATATATGTACCAAAGTCATTATTATAAAAATAACAGTTTTATTTATTGATATGAATACTGTAAAACAAGTAATGCAGACATCTCACCACAAATTAAAATACCAGAGCTGTGACCTTATTTACATGTCTATAATGATGCTGATTTATGTATTACAAATCATCTGGGTCCAGTTGTTCAAAAGATGATTAGGCTAATCACATTTTAACACTATTTTTCAAATCCTGATAAAATAATTTCTGGTTGAACTAGCTTGACAAAACTTTAAGAAATTCTGTAATTCTTAATTCTCTTTCAACTGACATAGTTTAAAGATGATATACTCACCGGTTTTGCATTAAATGAGAAATGAAATTTTCACTAATCAAGTGATTAAGCTAATCACCTTTTGAACAACTGGGCCCTGAGGTCTAAAATTCTACAAATTGTGGCCTTATGTTGTGGCATCAGATGGCCATGTTAATGCCACATTTAGATCTACATCTAATCTCTTAATTGTGGCAACATGCAGTGTCCTATTGAACACTTTTTAAATGTTTTTTTTTTATGTTGGGATGTTAGTTCTATAGAGCTCCACACTTTTCCTCAATAGGTAACTGTTTGAAATGTTTCCAAATAGTTTGATAGCTACTTTTGATCTGATAGTTTATCTAAGATGTGGAGATAGTGTTAGGATAACCTCCTTTGTGTCACACACCTAAGTAATTGACACCATAAAAACCTCTTTTAAAAGGCTCCAGTAATTCACACCCTAAAAACCTCTGTTACAAATTAAGGCTCCAATACTGTTGTTTGGTTAACTGTCGGTATAATTGCTCTTATACCTTGAAGACCTTCTGGAAAGTACAGTGAATTTTTAATTGTTCAATTTATGATGTAATTCATTGTCTGTTGTAAAACATGGCCTGTAGGAATGGCCATTGTTAAGGTGTTGTAAAACTTCTGTAATTACTCACCCCAATTATGTAATGTTGTTTAATATTTACTGAGGTAGGGACATATCTCTCAGTCAGTAACCAGTTTAAATCAACACTTGACTTTTAAGTCCACTCACTGCCGGGTGAAAGAGAGAGCCTAAAAATGGGTTTGTATATGTTTTCTCAGATATGTTTTCTAGTTAAAATCGCATAGATATGATGTGAGTGTCTTCAGCTCTGAAATTATCATTATCAAGCATTATAATGTGTGATAATGAATTTTTAATATAGTTTAATTAGTATTGTGCAGTGTGTTTTCTATTAACAAGAAAGTTCCCCATTACTTAAATAATCGCCATTCTAGCTCTGTTATTAGCTAGGGGCGAATTATTGAGCTATTTTACCTCTGCAGTGAATATGTAAAAATTGTATTGATATCAAATACTTCTTCCTATATTATCCAAGTTTGGTTTATAAATATCTTCTTTATGAATTTTGTAAATCTCACCAATTTAGTCACTAGTTCAGATAACCTTAAACCTTGTTTACAAATTTTATAAATCTCACCAATTTAGTCAGTGGTTCAGATAACATTTGACCTTGTTTATAAATTTTATAAATCTCACCGATTTAGTCAGTACTGGTTCAGATAACATTTGACCTTGTTTATAAATTCTATAAATCTCACCGATTTAGTCAGTGGTTCTGATAACATTTGACCTTGTTTATGAATTTTATAAATCTCACCGATTTAGTCAGTACTGGTTCAGATAACATTTGACCTTGTTTATGAATTTTGTAAATCTCACCGATTTAGTCAGTACTGGTTCAGATAACCTTAAACCTTGTTTATAAATTTCATAAATCTCACCCATTTAGTCACTGGTTCAGATAACATTATATATGCCCTATTGATGGTTTATGAATTTTATAGATATTAAAAAATTATTTACTTTAATCCATCAACTTTATTTCACTTAAGTATTTTCTTCCCTGCCAAAAAAGTTGTGAAAGAGCTAGTTTAAAGGCGACGATCGACAGTGGCCATGGATGACATTTGTTAGTTTTACGGTGAAGACAATGGCCATGGATGACGTTTGTTAGTTTTACGGTGAAGACAAAGGCCATGGATGACGTTTGTTAGTTTTACGGTGAAGACAATGGCCATGGATGACATTTGTTAGTTTTACGGTGAAGACTTTTACGGTGAAGACAATGGCCATGGATGACGTTTGTTAGTTTTACGGTGAAGACTTTTACGGTGAAGACAAAGGCCATGGATGACGTTTGTTAGTTTTACGGTGAAGACTTTTACGGTGAAGACAAAGGCCATGGATGACGTTTGTTAGTTTTACGGTGAAGACTTTTACGGTGTCACAATGGCCATGGATGACATTTGTTAGTTTTACGGTGAAGACAATTGGCCATGGATGACGTTTGTTCGTTAGTTTTACGTTGAAGACAATTATTGGCCATGGATGATTATTTGTCTATTGTTATAGGACTAGTTATCGTTCATTTTATGTAATTTTTTTCCCATTGAATACAGTAAGGTATCTTTTCACCATTTTCCCAACAGACAGGAAAACAAACAAAAAAATCAAACAAGTTATTCTGAAAATAATGCTTATCAAGACTAATTTTAGTGAATATTGTGGGGAGTTCTGGTATACATTGTACATGTAGACTGTATATCGTCAACCTAAGAAGGTGACTGTCTAGAATGCTCTGGAATTTATGTTGTCATACACTATGTTTGTACCGTGAATTTATGTAATGATAAGAATACCACGATAACACTCTCGACAGAAGTCATCTTGCACAGGTAAACTAATGGTTGTGGGCACACACACATCTCAGGTAAACTTTGGCCATGGAGACATCAGCACTCAGGTAATCTGCATGTTATTCTGTTTATACAAAAGGTTGTATATTTCTTATTAATGAGATAACACTTTAAGTGTAAGGGTTCAGGGCAGCATGGATAACTCGAGAAAGGTGAGAATTATACAAACAATACATTACGTGTGTCCAGTGTGATATATATACAAAATAATATCAAATGTGGAAGTTCATACTTATATATATCGCATGTGGTGTAAGGTCATACACAACACATCACATGTGATTTTTTTTGTGTAAGCTATATATAGTTCCTACGTATATCACACATGTAAATACCTATTTGTATCACGTGTGTAAGTTCATTATGTCACTGTTCATACTGTAGTTACACGTGTAAATCATACATATATCATACTGTAGTCACACGTCTGTAAATCATACATATATCATACTGTAGTCACACGTGTAAATCATACATATATCATACTGTAGTCACACGTGTATATCATACATATATCATACTGTAGTCACACGTCTGTAAATCATACATATATCATACTGTAGTCACACGTGTATATCATACATATATCATACTGTAGTCACACGTCTGTAAATCATACATATATCATACTGTAGTCACACGTGTAAATCATACATATATCATACTGTAGTCACACGTGTAAATCATACATATATCATACTGTAGTGACACGTCTGTAAATCATACATATATCATACTGTAGTCACACGTGTAAATCATACATATATCATACTGTAGTCACACGTGTAAATCATACATATATCATACTGTAGTCACACGTGTAAATCATACATATATCATACCGTAGTCACACGTGTAAATCATACATATATCATACTGTAGTCACACGTGTAAATCATACATATGTCATACTGTAGTCACACGTCTAAATCATACATATATCATACTGTAGTCACACGTCTGTAAATCATACATATATCATACTGTAGTCACACGTGTAAATCATACATATATCATACTGTAGTCACACGTGTAAATCATACATATATCATATTGTAGTCACACGTGTATATCATACATATATTATACTGTAGTCACACGTGTAAATCATACATATATCATACTGTAGTCACACGTGTAAATCATACATATATCATACTGTAGTCACACGTGTAAATCATACATATATCATACTGTAGTCACACGTGTAAATCATACTGTAGTCACACGTGTAAATCATACATATATCATACTGTAGTCACACGTGTAAATCATACTGTAGTCACACGTGTAAATCATACATATATCATACTGTAGTCACACGTGTAAATCATACTGTAGTCACACGTGTAAATCATACATATATCATACTGTAGTCACACGTGTAAATCATACATATATCATATTGTAGTCACACGTGTAAATCATACATATATCATACTGTAGTCACACGTGTAAATCATACTGTAGTCACACGTGTAAATCATACATATATCATACTGTAGTCACACGTGTAAATCATACATATATCATATTGTAGTCACACGTGTATATCATACATATATCATACTGTAGTCACATGTGTAAATCATACATATATCATACTGTAGTCACACGTGTAAATCATACACATATCATACTGTAGTCACACGTCTGTAAATCATACATATATCATACTGTAGTCACACGTGTAAATCATACATATATCATACTGTAGTCACACATGTAAATCATACATATATCATACTGTAGTCACACGTGTAAATCATACTGTAGTCACACATGTAAATCATACATATATCATACTGTAGTCACACGTGTAAATCATACATATATCATACTGTAGTCACACGTGTAAATCATACATATATCATACTGTAGTCACACGTCTGTAAATCATACATATATCATACTGTAGTCACACGTGTAAAACATACATATATCATACTGTAGTCACACGTCTGTAAATCATACATATATCATACTGTAGTCACACGTGTAAATCATACATATATCATACTGTAGTCACACGTCTGTAAATCATACATATATCATACTGTAGTCACACGTCTGTAAATCTTACATATATCATACTGTAGTCACACGTGTAAATCATACATATATCACACTGTTAGAGCATAATAATCCCATACGATGTGTATTGAAGTTCCTATACTAATATCACATGTGTAAGATCATAGCATGAATTCATTGGAGATAATTTTGAAGTTTAATATACAAACAAAAAGAATTCATTTTGACGACAAAAACAAAATACTAAATCATGTGCAATAAAGTTTTAAGAATTATTGTGGTTTTATATTGATCGAAGGTGTGGGTATAGTGATGAACAGGATTCTATTGTTGGTTTTCAGTAGTAGAGGATTATATTTACTAGGTTAGAAAGAAAATCAAGCTGACTCACTCAACATGACTGATGTGTTTCTTGTGTTTATATTTTCCAGGTGTTCAATTGACCACGGAAAAATTGATCCAGCGCAGAAAACCACAGGATTAGGGATATAACTACGAGAGGTTAGAGGTTAAAGGTCATCTGCTGTTGAACGGGGCATGTGTTAGCGAAGATCAAACAACTTTAAAATAGACTTTCATCAGAGTGCACCTGACAGCTCTCTATATTAGTGTGGATGATTTGAAGAAAACCAGGCAACATTACAATAAAACTTTATAAGATTACAAAAACATCCCTCTCATATATATATATAGAATTTGATCCCCGACAAATAAATCACCAGGCATTGGAGAAAAAACAGTGGAAAAAGTATACGAAAACAAATTGCGTGGTAAGTATAGAATATATATATCAATTTATCCATATCAGATTATATAAGTTCACGAAAATAATGATTGAATATATTTTCTTTATACATTCCATCCAAAAATTTCTTATTAACCATTTTACAACTCAATTTGAAAATATATATCATTTCTGAGCTTATTTGCAATTGGTACAGTGTTCTTAAGCTGACGTCTTTCAGCCAATTGGTTTGTCAACTGATTTCCATATTAAGATACCTAACTCATATCAATACAGGAATATGATATACATGTATCCTGGAGTGAGTTACTACAGACCTTCCCTCATATAATAATAATATAAGGTTATTAATATATAAGCATGTATCCTCCAGTGATATATAAGCATGTATCCTCCAGTGATTTACTATTTACCACCCTTATATAAAATTATTGATATGTCACCATCCATTCTCCAATGAGTTTTACATCTATGCGTGTATATACCCTCACTTATACAAGATTATTGATAATTTCAAGCATGCATCTTCGAGTGAATAATTGTATTATGTACTTAACACATTATCAAGAATACAGTAATTTTTGTACACTTACATAATCATTTAACTCCTGAAATGTTTTCACCTATAAACAATCCTGGTTAGTAATAATTTATAAGGTGTAACCTTAATGTGTTGATTGATTACTGTTTAAATAAATTGCAATGACCGATTATCAATGTAAACAAAATGTTTTGTACCTTATTGAGCAATTAACACAAAAAACTGGGGTGTACTCTGAACAAACCGCGAAGCGGTTTATGAAAAGAGTACACCCCAGTTTTTTGTGTTCAAAACGTACAAAAAATATTACAGTTAATCCTTATAATTTAATTAACAACGATAAGAAACATTTTCATTAAGTTTAACATGTTTATTTTGCTCCAGATATTTAAAAACGCATCGATAAATACAAAATCCCGTGAACAACGATTACTCCGCTGACGTCACAGTTTATTTTTTTATGTTATGAGATGATAACATAATTTTTTAAGCCAATGAAAATGCTTGTTACAAGCAAAATTTGATTATATACTTTATCACCACTCTGTGAAGGTTAATAGGGAGCAGTGATTTTCTTACCCGAGTTATACAGGGGCCTGTACCTTTTCCATTGGGAAAATATAGCCATATCTTTTTAATTTCGGCAAAAATGTACTTTCTTCCAAGTTCAAAAATAATCATCAAGTCAATGGTTTAATATAATTTTGAATAAGCATAATATAGCTATGATCACTCAATTATAGCATTGGCTTGTGAACACATTATGTGAGATGTTATATGATCAACATTTCTTCATATTTATCAACAAACAAGGGAAAATATGAACAAAAAATTGGGAAAATACAGCAAATTTTCTTTAGGGGAAGGGGCCTGTAATCGGCCCCAAATCCATGCCAAAAAAATCACTGAGGAGGATTACATGATATATACTATTGTACATGTTTGAATAACAGCATGACCATTCATAGGTCAAGGACTCAAGGTCACTGTTACTGAAAATATATCATGTGTCCATAAATAGCTACTTGATTTCTCAGTCCACTTCACATGAATACATAATGTAATAACTGTCTGCTAGTCAACATCCAGTGTGACATGATATATCCAAGTTGATAAAACTGAAATTGTCTTTTACCGCAGTGAGTCAGGGAGTTATAACCACTGAGTGAGTTAGGGAGTTACAGCCACGGAGTCAGTAAGGGGTTGTATAGTCAGTTAAGGGAGTATTTCCAGTTTAAATACAAAACTAAATCCTGAACGCAATCCTGCTTTTGTAGCCTGTAATATTACATTAAAGTCTATTTAAAATCGAGTTTGTAAAGGGCAATGTGGTATGTCTGCAAGAATTTTAATTGAAGGTCGTCATGCTGTAATATTTGCAGGTTCAGGGCTAGTAGGTTTTATAATCCCATCTTGTAAATCTATTTTTATTCTGTATTAAATCTTGCTCCATTTAAAGTATAGATAAAAAAAAATGAAAAAATATGAAGCCAGTGATTACTGACCGGTATAGAACCTAGATATGTGGACTTATTAATCATTGAATTATTAAAAATGACCAAGTGGAATCATAAATAGTTGGGAGGGTTATTTATGGCTGTATGAAGACAATTTTTATGGCCGGTAATAAATGACCAGGGATGCTGCAGCTGCTGACTAATAGAACTAAATATGATACCAGACTATTGATTTATACTGTGGTTTAGGTAGCCCAGGCCGTATAGATATATTGTCTCCGGTACAAAGTTGGGGGAACATTGCTGAAATATATTACCTGTCTTTAAATACCTTGCTGGTTAGAAAACTCTGAGGTATAAGTTGTACCCCGAGGTCTCTCATCAGTGTCACATGAAAGCTGTCTCAGGTAAGTTCTAACGTCTCTATAATGTCTGCCAACCATTTCCACTGTCTCAGGTAAGTTCTAACCTCTATATAATGTCTACCAACCATTTCCACTGTCTCAGGTAAGTTCTAACCTCTCTATAATGTCTGCCAACCATTTCCACTGTCTCCGGTAAGTTCTAACCTCTCTGTAATGTCTGCCAACCATTTCCACTGTCTCAGGTAAGTTCCAACCTCTCTTTAATGTCTGCCAACCATTTCCACTGTCTCAGGTAAGTTCTAACCTCTCTATAATGTCTGCCAACCATTTCCACTGTCTCAGGTAAGTTCTAACCTCTCTATAATGTCTGCCAACCATTTCCACTGTCTCCGGTAAGTTCTAACCTCTCTGTAATGTCTGCCAACCATTTCCACTGTCTCAGGTAAGTTCCAACCTCTCTTTAATGTCTGCCAACCATTTCCACTGTCTCAGGTAAGTTCTAACCTCTCTATAATGTCTGCCAACCATTTCCACTGTCTCAGGTAAGTTCCAACCTCTCTATAATGTCTACCAACCATTTCCACTGTCTCAGGTAAGTTCTAACCTCTCTATAATGTCTGCCAACCATTTCCACTGTCTCAGGTAAGTTCTAACCTCTCTATAATGTCTGCCAACCATTTCCACTGTCTCAGGTAAGTTCTAACCTCTCTATAATGTCTACCAACCATTTCCACTGTCTCAGGTAAGTTCCAACCTCTCTATAATGTCTTCCAACCATTTCCACTGTCTCAGGTAAGTTCCAACCTCTCTATAATGTCTACCAACCATTTCCACTGTCTCAGGTAAGTTCCAACCTCTCTATAATGTCTACCAACCATTTCCACTGTCTCAGGTAAGTTCTAACGTCTCTATAATGTCTACCAACCATTTCCACTGTCTCAGGTAAGTTCTAACCTCTCTATAATGTCTACCAACCATGTCCACTGTCCCGTTTCATCAACATACATTCCTTAACTTATGGCAATTCCGTGATTTAAAACTTCCCATAGGAAAGCATTATTGGGTTGAAGGTTCCTTAGATTTTGTAAAGCTTGATTCCTACGGAATATTTTGAAGTCATTATATAAAGAGTCTTTTAATGTTGATTAGGAACATTTGATGAAGCTTGGGACAGGTAAAGTCACATTCTTAGTATGTCTGACTATCATCAAATTGAGGTTTACATCATTAGTGTTTGTTTGTTTGTTTTTATGGGTTTATCTCCTTGTGAACATGCATAACAGCCGTTGGTCATTTTTAGTCGGGGTCTCCTTGTAGTAGTTGGTGACAACCTCACTGAACATACGGGAGGCCTGTCACATACCATAGAGCTATTAGGGTCAATTGTCTTCTCTCGAACATAACCATGACAGAAAAGATTTGCCCATTTCTCTTAGCTTTCAGAGAAACACAAACTGACACGGGTAGAGAGTGTCAAACTACACACCTCAGATCTTCACTGGAGGTTATGTGGCTGGTGCTCTAACCAACTGATCTATTGCCATCCCTTCTGTTAGTGAGAAGGATAAAATGCTTGAGATTCTTTGTAATTTAACCATGTTTTTTAAATCAATTAATCTTCAAAGCTACCTTTACTGAGGCTTATATTAGGTCCCTGATGCCATTCAATTCCATCACAACATGTACAAATATATTATATGAAGGGTCAGGATATGCTTCTGTGACTAAATGTTATTTAGTATCATTAGGGGGGGGGGGGGGGGGGGGGCTATTATTCTCAGAGAAACATGGTGACTTTTGAGGCTATTTAGATGGTCAACATATCCAACACACCACCAACCCTAAGTGTCCCCACACCACCAACCCTAGATGTCCCCACACACCACCAACCCTAAGTGTCCCCACACACCACCAACCCTAAGTGTCCCCACACACCACAAACCCTAAGTGTCCCCACACCACCAACCCTAGATGTCACCACACACCACCAACCCTAAGTGTCCCCACACCGCCAACCCTAAGTGTCCCCACACACCACCAACCCTAAGTGTCCCCACACACCACAAACCCTAAATGTCCACACACCACCAACCCTAAGTGTCCCCACACCAACAACCCTAAGTGTCCCCACACCACCAACCCTAAGTGTCCCCACACCACCAACCCTAAGTGTCCCCACACCACCAACCCTAAGTGTCCCCCCCAACCACCAACCCTAAGTGTCCACACACACCACCAACCCTAAGTGTCCCCACACCACCAACCCTAAGTGTCCACACACCACCAACCCTAAGTGTCCCCACACACCACCAACCCTAAGTGTCTACACACCACCAACCCTAAGTGTCCACACACCACCAACCCTAAGTGTCCACACACCACCAACCCTAAGTGTCCCCACACCACCAACCCTAAGTGTCCCCACACACCACCAACCCTAAGTGTCCCCACACCACCAACCCTAAGTGTCCCCACACACCACCAACCCTAAGTGTCCACACACCACCAACCCTAAGTGTCCCCACACACCACCAACCCTAAGTGTCCCCACACACCACCAACCCTAAGTGTCCCCACACACCACCAACCCTAAGTGTCCCCACACACCACCAACCCTAAGTGTCCCCACACACCACCAACCCTAAGTGTCCCCACACACCACCAACCCTAAGTGTCTACACACCACCAACCCTAAGTGTCCCACACACCACCAACCCTAAGTGTCCCACACACCACCAACCCTAAGTGTCTACACACCACCAACCCTAAGTGTCCACACACACCACCAACCCTAAGTGTCCACACACCACCAACCCTAAGTGTCCCCACACACCACCAACCCTAAGTGTCCCCACACACCACCAACCCTAAGTGTCCACACACCACCAACCCTAAGTGTCCCACACACCACCAACCCTAAGTGTCCACACACCACCAACCCTAAGTGTCCCCACACACCACCAACCCTAAGTGTCTACACACCACCAACCCTAAGTGTCCACACACTACCAACCCTAAGTGTCCACACACCACCAACCCTAAGTGTCCCCACACACCACCAACCCTAAGTGTCCATACAGCACCACCAACCCTAAGTGTCCATACAGCACCACCAACCCTAAGTGTCCACACACCACCAACCCTAAGTGTCCCCACACCACCAACCCTAAGTGTCCATACAGCACCACCAACCCTAAGTGTCCACACACCACCAACCCTAAGTGTCCCAACACCACCAACCCTAAGTGTCCCCACACACCACCAACCCTAAGTGTCCACACACCACCAACCCTAAGTGTCCCCACACACCACCAACCCTAAGTGTCCCCACACACCACCAACCCTAAGTGTCTACACACCACCAACCCTAAGTGTCCCCGCACCACCAACCCTAAGTGTCCCCACACCACCAACCCTAAGTGTCTACACACCACCAACCCTAAGTGTCCACACACACCACCAACCCTAAGTGTCCACACACTACCAACCCTAAATGTCCCCACACACCACCAATCCTAAGTGTCCACACACTACCAACCCTAAGTGTCCACACACCACCAACCCTAAGTGTCCACACACCACCAACCCTAAGTGTCCACACACCACCAACCCTAAGTGTCCCCACACACCACCAACCCTAAGTGTCTACACACCACCAACCCTAAGTGTCTACACACCACCAACCCTAAGTTTCCACACACACCAACAACTCTCTATAAATATCTATAAAGCTGACTTTTGTAGATTTTCTACTACTCATCAATTCACATCTGTGCAGAGTCTGTTTTTACTCTGCATTATAAACATCCACTTGAAACATAAACCATGTCATATGTATAGTATTGTAGTAGGATTTAAATATTGTCACAGCTCAGATCAGCTGACACTATGGACATAGGAAAGCATTGTTAGGTTACAAAAATATAAACAATTGAATTCACCTTATGTTTTCAGAATCCTATGTTTTTTCAATGTTCAGACATTTAATTTATCACTGTTTACTCTGATAAATATTCATAAGACTCCAGGGTTTTAACCTATATGTTTTTGAATGACATATCTTTAAGACATAATTTGTAAGTCAATGTGTCCTAAGGGACATGTTGCCATACATACATGTATATATAGTTCACCGAATTACGCTCAGTACACGATACTACTACACATGTAAAGGTACATCTTTGGTTTGGTTCAATACACCTGGTCACTGATTTAAAGATAGCTACCTTATTGTGATCCTGCATTCATTGTTTGTTTGTTTGTTTGTTTGTTTGTTGGGTTTATTGCCCCGTGAACAGCCAGGGTCATTTTTAGGTGGGGTCTCCCCGCGTCACAACTAGGGTCATTTTGAGGTGGGGTCTCCCCGCGTCACAACTAGGGTCATTTTGAGGCGGGGTCTCCCCGCGTCACAACTAGGGTCAATTTGAGATGGGGTCTCCCCGTGTCACAACTAGGGTCAATTTGAGATGGGGTCTCCCCGTGTCACAACTAGGGTCAATTTGAGATGGGGTCTCCCCGTGTCACAACTAGGGTCATTTTGAGGTGGGGTCTCCCCGCGTCACAACTAGGGTCAATTTGAGGCGGGGTCTCCCCGCGTCACAACTAGGGTCATTTTGAGGCGGGGTCTCCCCGCGTCACAACTAGGGTCAATTTGAGATGGGGTCTCCCCGTGTCACAACTAGGGTCAATTTGAGATGGGGTCTCCCCGTGTCACAACTAGGGTCAATTTGAGATGGGGTCTCCCCGTGTCACAGCCAGAGTGTATGGCCACTTTTTTAAATGAAAATCTGCTGGGGCAGTAGGATAGATACATGTATATGCTGAAATAATATTAAAAATAAATCATGCAATTGATTTTCATTTGTTGATCATAAAGGTATCAATTAATTTGAATATATGGTATTGTCCAGTTGAAGTGATTGATTTTAAAAAGAGCAAAAGATGTTTTTATAGCATCATTGAATATTAGCATTAATGGCAACTATATCAGATGTTCTTGTGACCTTGACCTATATAGTGTAAAAAAAAAGGCTGATAATATTGACTTGATTATATAATTTTCTTGAGGACCTTGGCTGATTTAATGTCCCATGAACAGGCATCATTTTGTGAAAGGGTCTTCTTGTATGTTGTAGTAGCTGGTGGCTATATCGTGATCAATTGGGGAAACTTTCTTATCCAAAGACAAAAGTACATTATATAAAACCACATAACCACATGATGGTCTGTGATCACGATCAGCTTTGTACCAAACACAAACTGCATCAATCAAGGATCAAACATCTCTACTTGAGGTTAATAGGTCCATTGCTCTAATGACTGAGCTAACAATGCCTCTTTATTGTAATGTGACCTTGACCTCTTGACCTCTGTTCCAGACCGTGGTTGGATTTCTTGTGGATCTGGCACCCTGGGAGAGGTGAAAACGGCCGGCTTCAGGCTGACAGTGTGGGACTCTGCCAAAACTAGGGTGTGTTTCAAGGTGAAGAAAAAAATTGGTGAGTATTAAACACAATTCAAGCTGAATATATCGAAAATTAGAGTAGGCTGCTCCCCAGTAAGGAAATGGAAATGTCCCCTCCGTCCCTCTTTCCAAAAAAATGAAAAATGAATTAAAGATAATGAAATAAATTTGCACTCTATGGAATGGCTAGTTATATATCTTAGGTGGTATTTTAAGCTGATTATAAACAGCAAAAAAAAAAATAGATATCATTAACTTTTAAGAATAGTTGTGTCAGCTAGTTATTTTCAATTAAGGTCGCCAATTTGGAACCCACAAATAAAACTGTGCTTCAGAATTGAGGAGATAAACTCATCAATTATGATTGAGATGAGTTTGACCTAAATATTACGAGGTGTTGTTTGTTTACTGGAGATAAAGTGCTGAGTACCTTTCTCTGTGATTTAACCTCACAAGGTCACCAAGGTCACCGAGATTATAGTGGGGATCTGTTGACAGGATGATAAGATAGCTATATATAGGGTTATGTAATATCTCAGTTAGGCTGTATTACACACAGTAAACAATCCACAGGCCCTTCAATACGGAAGCCTTGAGGGAGCCCTTCTTTAATATGGGGCGATATTATAATACCCTGTATGTAGTATATCACAAATGTAAATCGTGGCTTTTCTTCAGTGCCAGCTGACTGGCATTGCCTGATTCTTTAGCCTTTTCCCTTCAATAGATTAAATTCTGATTTAAAATGAATTTGAATTTGGAAATGGTGAGTTTATAAGATTTGTCTATAGATATATAAATCTAATATATATTCCTGAGCTAGATAAAGGCTCCTACACACCTCTCTCTAAAATGCTAATGAAGCTATTAATCAAAACTGTAAACAAATTAATGTCACCTCCATTAATTGCTATACTTTTAATTGGAATTTCTATGTTCTTCAACTGGTATACTCTCCCTACATATCCCAACATCACTGTTGTCATCAGAATAAAGCTACACTGTTGTGTGGCCTCACCATCAGTGGACACTGTTGTGTGGCCTCACCATCAGTGGACACTGTTGTGTGACCCCACCATCAGTGGACACTGTTGTGTGACCCCACCATCAGTGGACACTGTTGTGTGACCCCACCATCAGTGGACACTGTTGTGTGACCCCACCATCAGTGGACACTGTTGTGTGACCCCACCATCAGTGGACACTGTTGTGTGACCCCACCATCAGTGGACACTGTTGTGTGACCTCACCATCAGTGGACACTGTTGTGTGACCCCACCATCAGTGGACACTGTTGTGTGGCCTCACCATCAGTGGACACTGTTGTGTGACCCCACCATCAGTGGACACTGTTGTGTGACCCCACCATCAGTGGACACTGTTGTGTGACCCCACCATCAGTGGACACTGTTGTGTGACCCCACCATCAGTGGACACTGTTGTGTGACCCCACCATCAGTGGACACTGTTGTGTGACCCCACCATCAGTGGACACTGTTGTCATATTTCTGTTGTGTGGCATCCAGATCTCTCTTTGTTTGGCATCCAGAATTTCAGTAATGTCAGGGAAAGGTAGCCCTGTGTTCGCCCCCCTGTACTTTTCTTTAGTATTATGTTATCATTTATTGTCAAATCTGTGTGTCTGGGTAGAGATATCCTCGAACCCCTGATCATGTACAGGTACCCTGTAAATGTGACAGTTTAGGAAGGTGACCAGTATATAAAGGAGTTTGTAATCAAATTCTATCTTTGAAGATTGCATCATTTCCAGGTGAAAAGTATTTTGTTGTGAAGCTTGTACAGGTGATGTGTTTGTAGCCTTCCTCAGCCGGTTACTGGGTGCACCTTAACGGGTTATCACCTGGACCTGTACAGGTAGGAATCTAATCAGAAACTCATCTTTAAGGACGTTTGACTCACGTATATTGATACAAATTCAAAGATAAATGTTTTTACTTTTTAAGATTTGAATATTTATGTAACTTGACTTGACAATGAGAATGATTTCATTTCACTTCCTAAGAAATGATATCATAATGCTTGTGAAAACTTAAAGTTGATACAGTAATATATAGTATATATTTGGTCATTGCCAACATAAGATAATCAGTTTGATAAAATGTCCATTGGGGCATCCCTCCGGGTCAACATATATAGATAGTATTTGACCATCTTGTTGACTAACCGGTGGGGCCCTCTTAAGGAGTCAGATTGATGGGGCCCAGTAGGGTAAATTTAGGAAATGTATAAAATGACCTTTCTAGTACAGTGTGGGGACGGTGCAAATTTGTTACAATAATTTGGTATTAGCTTTATGTTGGCAGGCTCTAGGCAGGCAACATTTATTTTAAAAAGATCCAATAGGTGCAGATTGAGAGACAAAACTAACTCTTTTAATTGAAGTTACCCTCGTTACAGATTTTGACCTAATATGGTATCAAAGAGTGCCCAGATCAGGGGTACTCAGTGCTGTAAAGATATATACATTTTATAACTATTGATGAAAGAATTTGACTTCAAAATACTCCCACATGATCTCAGCAAAGAACCTATCCCTAAATTTCAGCTTGTCATTGTAACACTGTACTTAATGTACCGTTAATTAGTTGGTATTGTCACTGTATGTATAATTTGACCAGTAAGTCAGAATATAAGGTCAGAAGGTTTCATTATTATTCAGAAACCAATATAAAATGTCACCCAGCATATATCATTGGGTAATTTTAAATCAACCATGATTTTTCTCGTTGATAACACAATTCCATTTTAATACGTCTGGTTACTGTCATATTTGATCCCATATTATTGGTTCTGTCCGAATTTAAAACTACTTGAGTTGCTTGACCTCTGTGATTGAAAGCATTCATCGGTGTAAAAGACAGCTCTCGGGTCCTAATGCTACTTTGATGGGTTTGACTATTCAGTATATATAGGTTCACCATACAACTTGTCAGCCTGTCAACACAACTATCTGGGAAGGTAAGGTACGTACATATCATTTAAATTGTTTTCCAAGTATTTTTTTTTTCACACTGCCTGATATTTTGAAGTTGGCCTGGGTGTCTGTAAATAAATGCTGTTTTTGTGATAACCAGTATAGATTACTTGGCAGTTACAGTTATTGACCTGGTAAGTTTTAGAGTTATTAACCTTGTATGTTACACAGGTAAATATCAACTACATCTTGGTCATTTGTTTTAAGCGAATCAGAATGTATAATGTATCCATTTGATGATTTAAAAACACATCCCCAAGAGGTTTATCTCCCTCAGGTAGGCAGACGGATCTGTTGCTGCCTCAATTTTTTCCAACTGGTCAGGAGAATGGGGCTTTTATAGTAAAAAGAGTAGCTAAATAGTGAAATAATGATATCAATAGTATATCATTAACCTAGGGCACTGATAGTTAGAATATCAATTCTTTTAACCTTGAAATTAGATCAAGGACATTTAGTTAATCAAATAAGGTAGTAATTCATCTCAGTATGCATCTGGTAAAATATTGTGACCCCCTGGGAGTTTCTCGGTCCCCAGGAGTCTCTCTGTCCCCAGGAGTCTCTCAGTCCCCAGGAGTCTCTCTGTCCCCAGGAGTCTCTCTGTCCCCAGGAGTCTCTCTGTCCCCAGGAGTCTCTCTGTCCCCAGGAGTCTCTCACTCCCCAGGGGTCTCTCAGTCCAAGGAGTCTCTTGGTCCCCAGGAGTCTCTCTGTCCCCAGGAGTCTCTCTGTCCCCAGGAGTCTCTCTGTCCCCAGGAGTCTCTCACTCCCCAGGGGTCTCTCAGTCCCCAGGAGTCTCTCGGTCCCCAGGAGTCTCTCAGTCCCCAGGAGTCTCTCGGTCCCCAGGCATCTCTTGGTCCCCAGGAGTCTCTCGGTCCCCAGGAGTCTCTCTGTCCCCAGGAATCTCTCGGTCCCCAGGAGTCTCTCGGTCCCCAGGAGTCTCTCGGTCCCCAGGAGTCTCTCTGTCCCGAGGAGTCTCTCTGTCCCCAGGAGTCTCTCTGTCCCCAGGAGTCTCTCTGTCCCCAGGAGTCTCTCTGTCCCAGGAGTCTCTTGGTCCCCAGGAGTCTCTCTGTCCCCAGGAGTCTCTCGGTCCCCAGGAGTCTCTCTGTCCCCAGGAGTCTCTAGGTCCCCAGGAGTCTCTCAGTCCCAGGAGTCTCTCTGTCCCAAGGAGTCTCTCTGTCCCCAGGAGTCTCTCTGTCCCCAGGAGTCTCTAGGTCCCCAGGAGTCTCTCAGTCCCAGGAGTCTCTCAGTCCCCAGGAGTCTCTTTGTCCCCAGGAGTCTCTCGGTCCCCAGGAGTCTCTCGGTCCCCAGGCATCTCTTGGTCCCCAGGAGTCTCTCGGTCCCCAGGAGTCTCTCTGTCCCCAGGAATCTCTCGGTCCCCAGGAGTCTCTCGGTCCCCAGGAGTCTCTCGGTCCCCAGGAGTCTCTCTGTCCCGAGGAGTCTCTCTGTCCCCAGGAGTCTCTCTGTCCCCAGGAGTCTCTCTGTCCCCAGGAGTCTCTCTGTCCCAGGAGTCTCTTGGTCCCCAGGAGTCTCTCTGTCCCCAGGAGTCTCCCGGTCCCCAGGAGTCTCTCTGTCCCCAGGAGTCTCTAGGTCCCCAGGAGTCTCTCAGTCCCAGGAGTCTCTCTGTCCCCAGGAGTCTCTCTGTCCCCAGGAGTCTCTCTGTCCCAGGAGTCTCTCTGTCCCCAGGAGTCTCTCGGTCCCCAGGATTCTCTCAGTCCCCAGGAGTCTCTTTGTCCCCAGGAGTCTCTCTGTCCTCAGGCGTCTCTCTGTCCCCAGGCGTCTCTCAGTCCCCAGGAGTCTCTCAGTCCCCAGGAGTCTCTCAGTCCCCAGGAGTCTCTCTGTCCCCAGGAGTCTCTCTGTCCCCAGGAGTCTCTCAGTCCCCAGGAGTCTCTCTGTCCCCAGGAGTCTCTCTGTCCCCAGGAGTCTCTCTGTCCCCAGGAGTCTCTCACTCCCCAGGAGTCTCTCTGTCCCCAGGAGTCTCTAGGTCCCCAGGAGTCTCTAGGTCCCCAGGAGTCTCTGTCCCCAGGAGTCTCTCTGTCCCCAGGAGTCTCTCTGTCCCCAGGAGTCTCTCTATCCCCAGGAGTCTCTCTGTCCCCGGGAGTCTCTCAGTCCAAGGAGTCTCTCTGTCCCCGGGAGTCTCTCGGTCCCCAGGAGTCTCTCTGTCCCTAGGAGTCTCTCTGTCCCAAGGAGTCTCTCTGTCCCCAGGAGTCTCTCTGTCCCCAGGAGTCTCTCTGTCCCCAGGAGTCTCTCTGTCCCCAGGAGTCTCTCGGTCCCCAGGAGTCTCTCGGTCCCCAGGAGTCTCTCGGTCCCAGGAGTCTCTCTGTCCCAGGAGTCTCTCAGTCCCAGGAGTCTCTCAGTCCCAGGAGTCTCTCTGTCCCAGGAGTCTCTCTGTCCCAGGAGTCTCTAGGTCCCCAGGAGTCTCTCAGTCCCCAGGAGTCTCTCTGTCCCCAGGAGTCTCTCACTCCCCAGGGGTCTCTCAGTCCCAGGAGTCTCTAAATTGTCCCCAGGAGTCTCTCAGTCCCCAGGAGTCTCTCTGTCCCCAGGAGTCTCTCGGTCCCCTTGAGTCTCTCAGTCCCAGGAGTCTCTCTGTCCCCATGAGTCTCTCTGTCCCCAGGAGTCTCTCGGTCCCCAGGAGTCTCTCTGTCCCCAGGAGTCTCTCTGTCCCCAGGAGTCTCTCATTCCCCAGGCGTCTCTTGGTCCCCAGGAGTCTCTCGGTCCCCAGGAGTCTCTCGGTCCCCAGGAGTCTCTCTGTCCCCAGGAGTCTCTCTGTCCCCAGGAGTCTCTCAGTCCCCAGGAGTCTCTCAGTCCCCAGGAGTCTCTCTGTCTCCAGGAGTCTCTCAGTCCCCAGGAGTCTCTCACTCCCCAGGAGTCTCTCACTCCCCAGGAGTCTCTCGGTCCCCAGGAGTCTCTCGGTCCCCAGGAGTCTCTCTGTCCCCAGGAGTCTCTCTGTCCCCAGGAGTCTCTCTGTCCCCAGGAGTCTCTCAGTCCCAGGAGTCTCTCTGTCCCCAGGAGTCTCTCTGTCCCCAGGAGTCTCTCGGTCCCCAGGAGTCTCTCTGTCCCCAGGAGTCTCTCTGTCCCCAGGAGTCTCTCAGTCCCCAGGAGTCTCGGTCCCCAGGAGTCTCTCAGTCCCAGGAGTCTCTCAGTCCCCAGGAGTCTCTTTGTCCCCAGGAGTCTCTCGGTCCCCAGGAGTCTCTCTGTCCCCAGGAGTCTCTCGGTCCCAGGAGTCTCTCGGTCCCCAGGAGTCTCTCTGTCCCCAGGAGTCTCTAGGTTGTTTTACAGCACATTTGACCCCGGAGGGTTACATTGACTTGTTTACTGTCACTTGGTATCTTTTGTGATGTCATTAATTATTAATATCTTGATGTGACAGGGTCAGTGTCATTATTAACTATCTAGTACTGACTTCTTATGTAAAAATGAGAATTTCTCAGATGGTGTTTTGTCAATCAAATTGAGGTTTTGATACTGTTTCAAATGAATTTATATGAGAAAGTTTGCAGTATTTACCATATAAATTTGTTTATAATATCTATGATAAATTTATGTATAAATATATATTGACATCTTTATATCAACATGATTTCAGCATCAGTCAGTAATATTTGCCACATATTTAAGTATTTGCCTTGTTTGTGTATTTGCAGTATTTGCCATCCATAGTTTGCCGATGACATAATGGCCCTGCTTGGGAGGGATAATAGTGAGGACCTTGTAAGTATATACTTTTTGTAGGATTGGAACCATGTAGCACATCCTCTTTCACAACATAAAAACATCCCCCATCAACCATCCAAACACGTATCCCCTAGGTACACACACTAACACCCCTAATGGTCCAGGCACCATGAATCATATGCACTCCCTCAAATTGTGTATTTAATTCCATCATTAAGTGCCATAATGATAGGCATATCAGGACTGATTGCTACATGTATATCAAATGTTGTGTAGATAAAAGTATAATTAAATCAAAATAGATAATTCATCAAACACTACCTGGTACATTTAAAAATGGAAAGCTTAAATAAAAAAAAAATGACAATGAAAATTATGAATGAAGTATCATCCTGAATTTACATTGGTGAAAAACTCAGATTTGCTCCTGAAATATGTTAATTTGTATTGAAATTTATGTTGTAAATGTACATTGGCACATTAAATGTTCTTATATTACATAAGTGATGTGATTTCTCCCTAGAATTATCCGGAGGAGGCTCAACCTCTGACTAGCCCAGGCGCTTTAGAGGATGAGCTGAATATCTCTCATGATGATTCTGTTGTCATCGTACAAGATCCTAGTTCTTCTCACGTCGTTGATATCCATGGAGACCAACTGCGCGCTAAGGAGCGCCAACGAAAAGAAGATTTTAACGACGATGTAGAAAAAATGTTTGAACTTCCCAAGAAGTTTGACATTTCTTCTCTGATATCGGGATCACCGGCAGTCGTCTCTGAGCAGCAAACCCCTGAACATGTCGCCACTACACACGGGGAGACAAGGCTGTATCGTGAAGAGGACTATACAAGTAAGTTGTCTCCCCTTATCTGTAATTGATGCTGTAGGATAATAACAGGTAATGGTTTATGTAAACACCTAAGGTGGGTATCAAACATACAGTGTAAGTTATCTCCCCTTAACTGTGGTTAATACCACAGCATAAGTTATCTCCCCTTAACTGTGGTTAATACCACATCATAAGTTATCTCCCTTTAATTTTGGTTAATACCACAGCATAAGTTATCTCCCCTTAACTTTGGTTAATACTACAGCATAAGTTATCTCCCCTTAACTTTGGTTAATACTACAGTGTAAGTTATCTCCCCTTAACTGTGGTTAATACCACAACATAAGTTATCTCCCCTTAACTGTGGTTAATACTACAGCATAAGTTATCTCCCCTTAACTGTGGTTAATACCACAACATAAGTTATCTCCCCTTAACTTTGGTTAATACCACAGCATAAGTTATCTCCCCTTAACTTTGGCTAATACCACAACATAAGTTATCTCCCCTTAACTTTGGTTAATACCACAACATAAGTTATCTCCCCTTAACTTTGGTTAATACCACAGCATAAGTTATCTCCCCTTAACTTTGGTTAATACTACATCATAAGTTATCTCCCCTTAACTTTGGTTAATACCACATCATAAGTTATCTCCCCTTAGTTGAGGTCAATACTGTATGATTATAAGGTTATGGTTTGTGTTAACACCTAAGGTGGGTATCAACCTACAGCATAAGTTATCTCCCCTTAACTGTGGTAAAATATTATCAAACTATAATGGTCACAGATACACTAAGTCAATTTTAATAATTTCTTTACAACATATGCTTTTAACCCACTGATCTGTATAATGTCTTCAGATCCTTTGTTTTTTTTTAATATCACATATTTCCCTTTATGTCAGATTTTCTTTCAAATGTTACACGACAGAAACTCAGGAATCGGAGTATTTTTGAAATGTTAATTTAATTATGGTAAATAAAGTCTGATTGTAAATGAAACAAAGGAAAATCAAGCCATCCAGTAAAAGGTTGATATGTGATTATATATATGTTCAATGCTACACTTTAATGTTGATTGAGTGAGAGACATAATTTCATGCACTGATACATTAATACATTAATTCAAATTTCAGCACTTTTACATTTTCAGAATTGGAGTATGGTTTAAATTACAATATATGTTCAACAAAACAATACATAGATATTGAAGCTTTAATTGTACAAACTTATCATTTGATGCCATGTTTTCAGGACAGAATTCACTAAAATTAGATTGATACTAAAACATGTCTGGTCACATGACAGGTGAGATTTAAGTGAATTTCTATAAATGGTCGACTTTTGACTACAGGTGGTCTGTCAGTAGAAATGTCGTCCATGGGTAAGTTTGATGTTCACAGCACGTAATGTTGTCATTAATGGTCTCAACATTTCAATGTTTGCTTACAATGTTAACCTCTGTTTTGTGAGATTTTAGGCAGTAGCTATCCAAGACCCTTGTACGATTGAATTGTACCTGATTTTTGTTTTGACGTATTATATAGAAATCTTACATATTGTACCTTGTAATTTTGAGCTTTACCTGTGATTAGGGTAACAAGGTTATGGAAAGCTGAAACCCTTATACTTGCTGAATTTTACCTGAGTTTTGGTAACAGGGTAATAGAAATCCCTAAACCCCCTACACCATCAAGTTCTACCAAAGTTTGGTGACAAGTTCATAGAAGTTTAAAACCCTTATACCCTTGATTTTTACCTGAGTTTTGGTGACAAGTCAGTTATAGTGATTAAACCCTTGTACCGTTGATTTTTCCCTAAATTTTTGTATCAGGGTTATAGAAATCTAAAACCCTTAAGTTGAGTTTCAGATTGATTAGACAGTTAAAATTAAAATCTGAATTTCAGAGATATGTATGAGGCAAAATTAAAAACGTTGAATTTCAGATATATGTTTGTGGCATATTACAGGAGTTTTCAGGATGAGTCAGTAGAAATCCAAGATCCTTTTACCGTTTAAATTTAGTTGAATTTTGGGGATATTAAACCTATTTATTAGCTTTTTATATGGATTAAGTTTTATTGATATAACTGCCTGAGCTTTAGGGACAGTAGGTAGAAATCTCAGGCCCTTAACACATGGTTCAGTAAGATATAATTAAGCTTCCCGATATGAAAAATCAAACAAGAACATTTTGATAATTAAAATCCTCTAATACTGACAGTATTTTACACTATAATGGTGGCATGGCAACAGAATCCAAGGTTTTAATATAATGCTGCTTGATTTTTACCTGAGATTTGAAGCCAACAGAAAACAATCCTGATAACAATGGGCACTATAGAGGATAGAAATGGTGATAATCATTACTGGCGTTCTGTCTAGATCAGTTTCTGGTATTAGATGTGTTTCCAACATCATACTAACGGCTATAAACTCCCATTCCCTTAGTTGGTCCCTAATTTGGGGCCATATCTGTATGGTACCTAGCTGTGTGAAAATTGATTTTGCTTTTCTCATTATTTTCTATAGAATGGATTGAAACTGGAATAACATTTAGTACTGATTGCTTTATCTCTGAATGATTTGATTAGTCACCTGTTTGTGTGGTCATTAAGTATGTATGCTACCTTACACTTTGTACCAGGTCCTGTGTTATTTTTTTCCTTTTGGAGTTATCTCCCTTTATATGCATGCATTGTTGCATAACTTTTATCACCCAGGGTCATTTTGAAGTTGGGTCTTATTGTAGTAGTTGGTAACTACCTCACTGAACAACATACAAGAGGCCCATCACATGCCATCCAGAGCAATGAGGGCAAAGTGTCTTGCCCAAGGACACAACCATGACAGCACAGAACCGAAGAGTTTTAGAACAGTAAATGCAGCCAATTTAAACATCATATAAGACATATTAGTTGAAAACATTTAATTTGTTTTGTATCCATACTGCAAAGAAAAAATCTTACTGTTTTTCATGCAATACAATTGGACTTAAGTCAAGAGTGTATTTTTTTTTAAATTGTCAAGAAATTTTCTCAAACATTCCTGGTATTCAAATTTCCTCAAATGACACCAAATCAGATATAGATATGTATAATCAGGAACTTAAAGACCTTATGTAATACTCAGTTATTGTTAAATCAGGAAAATTATGTACTTTTACAAAAATCAATCCATATTTTACCAAATCCTGACGTTAGACAGAATTATTCAGACAGAAGGGGAGATTATCCATGTTTAGGTAGCATACATCCTTAATACCTTTAATTTACTGAGTTTTGAATTAACAGTTACAAATTGGTTTGTTACATGTTCTGAATTTTAATTTTCTCTCAGATACATCCCTTGTCATGCAGTACTTTAACCAATGTTAGCACGATCTGATGGCTTGTCTCTATATATAGTCCTACCTTGCCCTTTTGACCTTGACCCTAATTTTACCTGTTTGTCTATTTCTGTATCAAAGTTTGAGTATGTGATAACAATGCATCTTTCACTTCTCTCCATCATACTTCATTATTTTCACAATTTTTGTGTTGAAAAATAATTTTGATAGACTAATAAACCCTGGTAACTACACTGATATAATGATAGACTTTACAATAGGAAATGTCATGGACTTCATTAATTGGCAGTCCAAGATCATCTTGTTAAGATCTGATTATAGAGCAAATCTCCTTCTGCATGGATGTAAATATTTATATTAGCATTTTTGTAAGAAAATTATATTTTTAACATCAGATTCTCAGCTTTAAGAAAAGGGTTTGAAAAAATTAAAAAAAACATACATGTGTGATACTATTAACGTAATCTTTCTTTTTTTTATTTCAATGTATACACTTGCTATTTCTTCCAGTTTGGGAGAGAAACTCACCATTTTGGACCCAAAATGAATTCACACATTATCATTAAAACTTGTGTATTGTTCATTATTTTAAAATGTCTAACAAAAAGATCAAGTTGATTAAACTATAGTATATAGTTTTAAGCTTTGTCAAGCAGCAGTTTGTATATTTACTTTTCTTAGCCTTTATTGACAATGCAAGCATTTGCAATTCTTTCCCAATGGATGGAAATTCCCAAGAAGTTAGCAAGTGTATCCAAGACATGTTGTGTTGTTGGTTGTTGTGTGTTGTACACAGATTAGGACTGCCCTACATACCTGGAGGTATCCTAACCTGGCCAGGGTAAAGGACTTCCTACACACCTGGAGGTACCCTAACCTGGCCAGGGTAAAGGACTTCCTACACACCTGGAGGTATCCTAACCTGGCCAGGGTAAAGGACTTCCTACACACCTGGAGGTACCCTAACCTGGCCAGGGTAAAGGACCGCCCTACATACCTGGAGGTACCCTAACCTGGCCAGGGTAAAGGATTTCCTACATACCTGGAGGTATCCTAACCTGGCCAGGGTAAAGGACTTCCTACACACCTGGAGGTACCCTAACCTGGCCAGGGTAAAGGACCGCCCTACACACCTGGAGGTATCCTAACCTGGCCAGGGTAAAGGACCGCCCTACACACCTGGAGGTACCCTAACCAGGCCAGGGTAAAGGACCGCCCTACACACCTGGAGGTATCCTAACCTGGCCAGGGTAAAGGACCGCCCTACACACCTGGAGGTATCCTAACCTGGCCAGGGTAAAGCACCGCCCTACACACCTGGAGGTACCCTAACCAGGCCAGGGTAAAGGACCGCCCTACACACCTGGATGTATCCTAACCTGGCCAGGGTAAAGGACCGCCCTACACACCTGGAGGTACCCTAACCTGGCCAGGGTAAAGGATTTCCTACACACCTGGAGGTATCCTAACCTGGCCAGGGTAAAGGACCGCCCTACACACCTGGAGGTACCCTTACCTGGCCAGGGTAAAGGACCGCCCTACACACCTGGAGGTATCCTAACCTGGCCAGGGTAAAGGACCGCCCTACACACCTGGAGGTATCCTCGCCTGGCCAGGGTAAAGGACTGCCCTACACACCTGGAGGTATCCTTACCTGGCCAGGGTAAAGGACCGCCCTACACACCTGGAGGTATCCTAACCTGGCCAGGGTAAAGGACCGCCCTACACACCTGGAGGTATCCTTACCTGGCCAGGGTAAAGGACCGCCCTACACACCTGGAGGTATCCTTACCTGGCCAGGGTAAAGGACCGCCCTACACACCTGGAGGTATCCTAACCTGGCCAGGGTAAAGGACCGCCCTACACACCTGGAGGTATCCTTACCTGGCCAGGGTAAAGGACCGTCCTACACACCTGGAGGTATCCTAACCTGGCCACGGTAAAGGACCGCCCTACACACCTGGAGGTATCCTAACCTGGCCACGGTAAAGGACCACCCTACACACCTGATGGTATCCAAACCTGGCCAGAGTAAAGGACCGCCCTACACACCTGGAGGTATCCAAACCTGGCCAGGGTAAAGGACCGCCCTACACACCTGGAGGTACCCTTACCTGGCCAGGGTAAAGGACCGCCCTACACACCTGGAGGTACCCTTACCTGGCCAGGGTAAAGGACCGCCCTACACACCTGGAGGTACCCTAACCTGGCCAGGGTAAAGGACCGCCCTACACACCTGGAGGTACCCTTACCTGGCCAGGGTAAAGGACCGCCCTACACACCTGGAGGTACCCTTACCTGGCCAGGGTAAAGGACCGCCCTACACACCTGGAGGTACCCTTACCTGGCCAGGGTAAAGGACCGCCCTACACACCTGGAGGTACCCTAACCTGGCCAGGGTAAAGGACCGCCCTACACACCTGGAGGTACCCTTACCTGGCCAGGCTAAAGGACCGCCCTACACACCTGGAGGTACCCTTACCTGGCCAGGGTAAAGGACCGCCCTACACACCTGGAGGTACCCTTACCTGGCCAGAGTAAAGGACCGCCCTACACACCTGGAGGTACCCTAACCTGGCCAGGGTAAAGGACCGCCCTACACACCTGGTGGTATCCTAACCTGGCCAGGGTAAAGGACCGCCCTACACACCTGGAGGTACCCTTACCTGGCCAGGGTAAAGGACCGCCCTACACACCTGGAGGTATCCTTACCTGGCCAGGGTAAAGGACCGCCCTACACACCTGGAGGTACCCTTACCTGGCCAGGGTAAATGACCGCCCTACACACCTGGAGGTATCCTAACCTGGCCAGGGTAAAGGACCACCCTACACACCTGGAGGTACCCTTACCTGGCCAGGGTAAAGGACCGCCCTACATACCTGGAGGTATCCTAACCTGGCCAGGGTAAAGGACCACCCTACACACCTGGAGGTACCCTTACCTGGCCAGGGTAAAGGACCGCCCTACACACCTGGAGGTATCACATGTATCATATAACTTATAGAACCTGTATAGTTGATCTTCCTACACTTGGATTGCTTCCTTTTGTAGAGTTAAATGTAGAGATGTTTTGATGTATCAAATTAAGCATGTAGTATTGTTGTTGTTTAGAGTGATCATTTTACCTTTGAGGTCAAAACACCGTACTACATGAGTATGGATATCTTTGATTACTTTTATTCTTTTCCTGTTTTGGTCTCTCCGTATCTTATATGAGTTTGAAAGTCTTTTATCCTTTGATTAGATATCTAAACAATAATACATGTCTTTTTTTTTACGACTTATTTTCATGCATAACCTGGCTTAAGCTGGAAAAAAAGGAATTTATAAGTAAATCATTCTAAACTCGAGATAGCAATATAATCTATTTTTCTCAGCAAATGTATGATCAGAATGTATAATTGATTAATTTTGCCTTGACCTTGACCTGTTGGTTTGACTATTGTGTGACAGGTCATCGCCGTGACTCCTTCCCCCACATCCATCACCCTCTCAAGGCACTACGCAGCAGCCGTTCCAGTAAGAGTATCAGGGATGATAAACCAAAGAAGAAGAAGAAGAAAAAGAAGAAGAGGAAGATGCATACTGTTAAGAGTTTCCCATCACGATCCGCCACTCTGTCCCCGCCGATCCCTGAAGTGGAGGTCGAGGAATATGATGTATGTCAGACAGAATATGAATATGTCTATCTCAGTACCTCTCATAATATCATGTGTATATTAATTACAGCCGAACACAAACAAATTTGGACCTATACATTTCTTTTATTTCACCTGACTGAAGGGCATTATATCACGCCAGCAGCATGCTGTGGTGAAGGTTACCAATTTTATGTAGGTTAATGACCTTGACCTTCTGTCTACAGGGGTCAAAAATGGTAAAACCTTTAAGTACATGTAACTTCTGGTTAAAGATAAGGACAAGGGTCATGATACTGGTCCAGTAGCATAATGATATGATTGGCTACAAAGATTGTTTACATAAATGACATGGACCTACTTTCAAATAATAAGAATTATCACACAATTTCTTCTCTGTATATTCAAATGGGGCCAATATATACATAATATGTACGTACAATAGGTGTTATGGAAGATTACAAAATCAATTTGTTCAAATGTATAAATAGATGATTAGCTTTATTGCATTTTTGCCAGTGAAATATAGAAATTTATCAAAACTTATGTGCAGTGAAGATATAAGATTTTGCAGTGAAAATATAAGTTTATTCAGTGAAAATATATAAGTTTTTTGTCCAATCAAAGCAAACTTTTGTATTCACCGCATTGAAACTTGCTGATTTTTCCAATCAAAGGGAAGATAGATAAATGGGTTATTTTGCTGTATTTCTGAAATATTCAGACTAGTTTTTGACAAAATACTCACTAGATGTTAGTTTTCATGCACAGATTCTCCGATAACAGCAGAAAACTCGTGGAGTAACTTCATCATGAATTATAATGTTACTGACTTTTTGACACTAATAAATTTGTTTTCAATTTTGTTTTTTAGCATAAAAATATAATAAAAAAAGTGGTTTGCCTTTGAATATAGCACATATTTCACAAGTATGACAAAATATTTCGATATTTTTCACTCATCGTTCGCACTCGTGGAAATACGGTAAACCTCCGGTTAGTTCGAACAAAATTAAATAAATATTGACAAACCTGTTCGAATTATTCAAAATTATGCTTCAGAAAATAAGCGCGAGTTCGAACTATTCGAGTCAATATCGGCGAAAATCTCGGCAGAGTAAAATCATTAGACACAAACACATCCATCGTAAATCTGATACGTAACAACGGCAGCCTGAACAATGGCACATTTATAAGTAAGTAAAATGATAGTATTATAATTATGATGGTTATTGCGCGAAGCTGCTCGGTTAATGCGTAGCTACAGTACCCAAAACAGTACAGTACATGTTTCATTTGTGACACAAAAGTTTAGCATTTGTACAGTATATTCTCTGCATGGTTATATTTTTTATCTGAATCAGAAACTGTCGCTATGTTATTGTAATAAATGGTCTCTTTAATACATCAAAATCAGTCTACATAACCTGTTGCGTTTACGAAAGCACTACTGTAAAAATAGGCGATATATGTTGGTAAAATTAGGTCAAAACATCAACATGTCTGCTTTTAAATATGCCCAGTCGTATTATCTACCAAACATAGTTGATACCTGCAAAATTATCCATCACTAATTGGGACACCTGTGGATTGTTTTGACTGGATATGAATGCTTTTCACGTCACTCAGCACGATCGGGCAGCCGATCCTTTCAACTTTACCGCAAGCGACACCTCGCGTGGCCTGCTTACCTAGCGTGAGGTCGCAGGTTTTCAGGTATTACCTTGGTTGGCAATACTTAAGAGATGTCTAGTCACAATTAAATAATCATAATGCTAAATTAACACTAGTTATATGTGAAAATACACGGACGATTTCTTAGTTTGCCATACAGCGCGAATACAAATATCGCATGTTATTTATACATTGTCAGGGCCTAAATTTGCAATCAGCTGTCTCGTGCGTGGTGTATTTTGCAATGTAAAAAAAACTGAATTAACGCTAAAATATGTGGCATATATTAAATCACAGACGCATTCTAATGATCACGCATACAATCTTATAACCTAAACGTGCCTGTTGATCAAATTTAAGTCTTGGCATTTTTTCTGGGCCGGTCATTGGGGCCGAGTCGTCGCGAGCTTTCAATGGAGTTTGCCGAAAAAAATCTTACTTTACGTTCTTCATTTGACAAGTTCGAACTATCCGAAATGGTGTCAGTTATAAACAGCCAGAGTTCGAACTATTACTAGCTAAAAAATTATTGTTTTTCTAGAAAAAAATGTGTGTTCGAACTATCCGCGACTTATATTCGAACTATTCGAATTAATCGGAGGTTTACCGTATCGATATTCTGTCATACTCGTGAAATATATATCATATTCAACAGGAAACCATTCAATATCCTCTATTTCTTTCATATTTGTATCTAAGCATCCAGATCTTAATGCTGTATATAATGTTTATCTCTTCGATAGATTTCCCCGCCAGGATCTTCATCTTCATCTTTATCAAGCGATGACTTTGACGACTACAGGGGAGAGGATGAAATTGACACACATCTGCTTGTCCCTCCGGATCACCAGATCAATCTTAAGGAGCAGATTTCGTCTCCATCCTCTAACGAAGACTACAAGGTCGGTTTTTATATCGGTGAGAGGTCAACTTCCCCCATTCACGAGTTAGACAAAGGGAAGAAAGACAAGAAAGAAGAGGCGAAAGCTTCCTCTCCAGATAAAATATTTTATGTCGGAGATTATGCTGATGAACCCCTGCTGTCCCCATCAGCAAATCACGACCGACGCCAAAGTGACTTTGGAATTAGCTATGAAGAGCCGAAGATGAGCGTCAAGTTTTCTATAGGTAAGATCCTTTTCTCCCTCTTACTTCGGACAAGTTTGGCTGTCAATATAAAATCTGTGAATTTGTGGACACATTAAAGTTACAATGTATTACAGGTGTAAATATGAAATCTGTGATTTGTTGACAACCTACAATGTATTACAGGTGCACACGTAGATATGAAATCTATGAATTTGTTGACACAAGTTACAATGTATTACATGTGTAGATATGAAATCTATGAATTTGTTGACACAAGTTACAATGTATTACAGGTGTAGATATGAAATCTATGAATTTGTTGACACAAGTTACCATGTATTACAGGTGCTGAGGACAGTACCCCAACACTGAAGAGTGCTTCCTCCTCTGTTAGTCAGGTTGATGCATCTAACAATTCACTTCATCCTTCAAGTCGGTAAGTTAAAAGGTCAATAATGTCAAGGTCAATAGCACTTGTCAAGATGAACAGAATGATTCACTTCACTGGGAAAATTTAATGTTTAAAATTTGTACACTTTAAAAGTCTTTCTGGCAAATTGAACAAGGCATCCCTGTCTACATGTTTATCACACAGGAGTAAAAGACTGTTACTGTGTGAGGCAATCTCCACAAATAATGTTACATTTTAGTAAGATTCTCTACCATTCTCACCCTTCAGGCTATAGCTTGACAAAGTGCAATTCTTACCCTCCAGCCTTCGGGCTTCATTACAGAGAATCCTTCTCATCCAACATATCAGAGATACTAGGATATGAGAGGGGGAGTATATCATAACACTACTAATATACAGACAATGAGTGATTTACTAGAATAATGCCTTTAAAGTGATTTATATTACATTATTGTTGCCCACTTGATATATAATTTGGATACATCACATGTCAGCTAGGATATCATCATAAGAATGTGTTCACTTCAATCCTACAGATCTGAGCCAAGAATCCATAAACATCGTCACAAACATCACCACGATCCCTTCAAACAGGAAGATCTGCTCCTACGCCGACAGATTGGGAGCGAAGTTAAGATGGAGGACTATATCAGACATGTCCCCACGGAAACCGAGGAAGCCATTTTACTACAGAAAGCTGATTTGGATGACATGTCCAGTATGTTCACATAATTTTGTGACAGTACTGAATACATACTTCATGATATTATTGAAAATGCACAGCAATTGAAAGTGTCAACAACGGCAAATTTAACTTTTTTTTGGCATTCCCGGGGGAGACTGTACATTCGAAGTTAGATTTAAGCCATAACCTGTACATACTTTAGGCATGGTTTTGATAAACTATGTACTGGAATTGAATTATCAATGATTTTTGCTGATTGTTTATGTAAAAATTTGGTTGCAATTGCTTGATTGTTAGGGACATTTCAGTTACTGTTAATGTATAATATAGCTGTTGTGATAGCATTTACTGTTAATGGATAATATCGCTGTTGTGATAGCATTTACTGTTAATGGATAATATAGCTGTTGTGATAGCAGTTACTGTTAATGGATAATATAGCTGTTGTGATAGCAGTTACTGTTAATGGATAATATCGCTGTTGTGATAGCAGTTACTGTTAATGGATAATATCGCTGTTGTGATAGCATTTACTGTTAATGGATAATATAGCTGTTGTGATAGGAACAGGCTGGTATGGCTTGTACATGTAATGTTAAATATGGTCACTCGGCTGACAGAGGATATGCTTCTTTAACTTGGGTTGGTGTCTGCTGATGGAGAGGGTCAGTGTGGCTTTTACATAGTGTTAAATACGGCTTCTGTCACTCCACTGACAGACCAGGTTGGTGTGGTTTTTAATAGTGTTAAATATGGCCTCAGTCAATCTGCTGATGGACCAGGTTGGGGGGGGGGGGGGGGGGGGGGGGGGGGGGTACATGGTGTTAAATATGGCCTCTGTCACTCTGCTGATGGAGAGGGTCGCTGTGGCTTGTACATAGTGTTACAGCCTCTGTCAATCTGCTGATGGAGAGGGTCCCTGTGGCTTGTACATAGTGTTACGGCCTCTGTCACTCAGCTGATGGAGCCTGCTTCTTTGGCTCAGGAGGCACAGAGCTGTGGCTTATCATGCCAGAGTCTGATATCTGTCCTAGCACTCAGCATGAATATGTTTTATCCTGTTTTTCTCATCGTATGGTAAAGAGTGAAGCATTTTTCTTGGAAGCTGTAACCGGTAATTCACAATTAGGAATTGTTTCCTGTGAGTTGAAATAGTATAGAGTATGAAGATATGATGTTGTCATTTTCTCAAAATAAAATTATTGTAATAAAAAAGTATGTTTATTTGACAGGCCATCGCTTTGAGAATGTGCGTGGAATACGACGTCACAAAATAGCCAAGCACAATGCTGTAGCCTCCATAGTCCACATAGGGAAATCTGACAGGGGCAAAAAGAAACCAATCCTGAAGAAAAAGAAAATTGACCACAGTCCTCACGAGGTAACAAATTTGTTTCTTAAAAAATAAAAGAATTATTAATGATCAAGGAGTAATAATAAGTTACGAATTAAACAGGTTGTTATTCACAATTTTGCTGAAGTTCTCATTAAAAATGACTTATATTGTATGGAGATATTTAGTTTTCTCAGGAAGCCTGATGTTCTCATATAGATATCATGATTCATGATACAAAAAAATACCTGCCAGTAATTTAACCGAGGGGGGAGGGGGGGCTATGGGTTAAAATGTCCTCTTCAGTCTAGCATCAAAGTGGCTTCATTAATCCTTGGGGGATTTTTATCAAACTTTATGCACTCAAAGAACCATAATATCTTGGACAATTATGAATTTCTGGGTTTTTAGGTGAAGTCACTGTTACTATTTTTAGGGGTCATGTCTAGTAGACTTTTTTATGAGTAAACGATAGTTCTGAAACAGACTTGACACAAACACTTCGTTGTAATAATCTCTCATTATTCAAGGTAAAGTTTTTTTTTAGATAATACTGAGTGATCCAATGGCATTCATAGACATACCAATTAAATATTTACAGAGCACTTGAAACAAAAATATTCATATACATGTAGACAATTTTTCTAAAATTGTCCAAATTTTAATTCTAAAAAACCGTCTTATTTTTTTGAAAATATGTTCCTTTGAAAAATCTGTACAGAGTATGAAGACAGGTTTTGAAATTTGTATGGGTCATGTTAAAAAAACCAATCCAGTACAAATGAGTATTTCTTCACACCTGTGCAGGTGTTTGTCGAGCTTGACGAGTTATACCTAGGAGATCACAATGACTTTGAATGGCGAGAGAAGGCTAGGTGGATCAAGTTTGAGGAGGATGTTGAAGAAGGAGCGGAGAGATGGGGCAAACCCCACGTCGCCTCGCTGTCATTTCACAGTCTTCTGGAGCTCCGACGAGGGCTAGAGAATGGTACGTCTGGTATTTATATCTCTGTCAATGAATGGCTGAGAGATGGGGTAAATCCCACGTAGCCTCACTGTCATTTCACAGTCTTCTCATGCTCTGAGGAAGGTTGATTGAGAGTGGTATGTCTGGATCGTAAAAGTTGGTTACCTGAGTGTATGCCTTTCACAGCTAAATAGATAGACTGGAGATTGGTATTTCTCAAAAGTATGTGTTTCAATTTGTTTATCACGGTCCAGGGTCGAGGGCAGGCTTTCTGTAATATACTTAATTAAGGGTTCACTGAGGTGGTGTCTTGTATCAAAAATAGGTCAAACTGATCTTACATTTTGACCTTTGACCTACACCAAAGAAAAAGGTTTGTCCTTACTATATCTCTTACTCTACTATAGTCACTGGAGCTTCATACTTGGGGTACAGGTTCACCTTATTTATTACAAATCAATACCTGTGAACTCTTATAGCATATATATAAATTCACGTCTGGTGGGTACACCCCAATTTGTCTTGTTGTTTATAAGCTTATATCATCCTATTGTCTCTACATTGTCCTATTGTCTCTACATTGTCCTATTGTCTCTACATTGTCCTATTGTCTCTACATTGTCCTATTGTCTCTACATTGTCCTGTTGTCTCTACATTGTCCTATTGTCTCTACATTGTACTATTGTCTCTACATTGTCCTGTTGTCTGTACATTGTACTATTGTCTCTACATTGTCCTGTTGTCTCTACATTGTCCTGTTGTCTCTACATTGTCTTGTTGTCTCTACATTGTCCTATTGTCTCTACATTGTCCTGTTGTCTCTACATTGTCCTGTTGTCTCTACATTGTCTTGTTGTCTCTACATTGTCCTGTTGTCTGTACATTGTCCTGTTGTCTCTACATTGTCCTGTTGTCTCTACATTGTCCTGTTGTCTCTGCATTGTCCTATTGTCTCTACATTGTCCTATTGTCTCTACATTGTCTTGTTGTCTCTACATTGTCCTGTTGTCTGTACATTGTCCTGTTGTCTGTACATTGTCCTGTTGTCTGTACATTGTCCTGTTGTCTGTACATTGTCCTGTTGTCTCTACATTGTCCTATTGTCTCTACATTGTCCTGTTGTCTCTACATTGTCCTATTGTCTCTACATTGTCCTATTGTCTCTACATTGTACTATTGTCTCTACATTATCCTATTGTCTCTACATTGTCTTGTTGTCTCTACAATGTCCTATTGTCTCTACATTGTCCTATTGTCTCTACATTGTCCTATTGTCTCTACATTGTCCTATTGTCTCTACATTGTCCTGTTGTCTCTACATTGTCCTATTGTCTCTACATTGTCCTATTGTCTCTACATTGTTCTATTGTCTCTACATTGTTCTATTGTCTCTACATTGTCCTATTGTCTCTACATTGTCCTATTGTCTCTACATTGTCCAGGGTGTCTGCTGCTTGACCTTGATGCCTCTGACTTACCAACAATTGTGAATAGTGTCATTGACTCCATGATTGTACACGACCAGCTACGACCAGAGAACAAGGGGAACGTACTCCGCACGCTTCTTCTCAAACATAGGTTTGTATTTATCACTCATAACTTGATTACTAAACAGTCTTAGTAAGAATGTATAAAGCACTTTATGCTGCTATTTGAATGCTTGATGTTTTCATTACAAATTTTTGTGAAATTTGAATTCTATTTTAGCCGATGTTTATCTGTGCCTATTTTGTTTCTTGTTTCAAGCTGACATAGACATATGATTTTGCCAGTATTTTTCAATTGCTGTGTTTGAGAGCCTATCCCCGGTAGTCTGATGTGTGACGTCCATGCATGGGTGTGGAATGTGAAGTCATTTATTTGACATTACGATCAGATTAAAGGTTTATAGATCAACCAACGTCCTCACTAACTGTGTAGGTTAAGACATATAGTTAAGGTTTTAACCTCAAATATATCCTACGGTGTGTTCAAATTGATGCTTTGCTGTTAGGAAGCTTTCTGCACCTCAATCAAACGTTCTCGTGATTTCTACGTGATGGATTGATTAATATGCACCTCCAATGCACTTTGACATGTCACAATATATGTGTTGATACTGTCAAAGAAATCAAAATCACCGACATATTTTGTCTTTTATCTTTGTTGTTAGAATCCATCTGTAGATAGGTTTGGTTGTATCATATCAATTATGTCAATTACATCAAAAACAGAAAAGGAAAAGTATTATTGATGAAAAAAACAGATATATTTTCACTCACTTTTTTCAATTTTGGATTTTTCAATCCACAAATTCTTATTTTTCACTTTTGTTTCTTTTTCATTCTTAGATATAACTTTCACTCACAAAAAAATGATATATACAGAATTTTGATGTACTTTAGGCATACATCAAAATATTAAAGACAATTTGGTAAAGATGCTAATTGGAAAAAAAGGATGTCACAGATTTGATAAAAAATATAAAATATGTCCCAGCACTTTAGATACAAATATTTATATCAACAAATTATTATTGAAAACAACATATGATTGATATGACACAATAACACAAAAGAATCCCAGTATAACCTAGATCATTTATACCCAAGCTTTCTGCCTGTAGGATGGGGTAGGAATTCAGTATGTTTACAGTATAGGCTGGGGTAGGAATTCAGTATGTTTACTGTATAGGCTGGGGTAGGAATTCAGTATATTTACAAGTTCTGACTGTAGGCTGGGGTAGGAATTCAGTATGTTTACAGTATAGGCTGGGGTAGGAATTCAGTATGTTTACTGTATAGGCTGGGGTAGGCATTCAGTATGTTTACTGTGTAGGCTGGGGTAGGAATTCAGTATGTTTACTGTATAGGCTGGGGTAGGCATTCAGTATGTTTACTGTGTAGGCTGGGGTAGGCATTCAGTATATTTACTGTATAGGCTGGGGTAGGAATTCAGTATGTTTACTGTATAGGCTGGGGTAGGAATTCAGTATATTTACTGTATAGGCTGGGGTAGGCATTCAGTATGTTTACTGTATAGGCTGGGGTAGGCATTCAGTATGTTTACTGTGTAGGCTGGGGTAGGCATTCAGTATGTTTACTGTATAGGCTGGGGTAGGCATTCAGTATGTTTACTGTGTAGGCTGGGGTAGGCATTCAGTATGTTTACTGTATAGGCTGGGGTAGGAATTCAGTATATTTACTGTATAGGCACGGGTGGGAATTCAGTATATTTACTGTATAGGCTGGGGTAGGCATTCAGTATGTTTACTGTATAGGCTGGGGTAGGCATTCAGTATGTTTACTGTATAGGCTGGGGTAGGCATTCAGTATGTTTACTGTGTAGGCTGGGGTAGGCATTCAGTATGTTTACTGTGTAGGCTGGGGTAGGAATTCAGTATGTTTACTGTATAGGCTGGGGTAGGCATTCAGTATGTTTACTGTGTAGGCTGGGGTAGGAATTCAGTATGTTTACTGTATAGGCTGGGGTAGGAATTCAGTATATTTACTGTATAGGCTGGGGTAGGAATTCAGTATATTTACTGTATAGGCTGGGGTAGGAATTCAGTATGTTTACTGTAAAGGCTGGGGTAGGAATTCAGTATATTTACTGTGTAGGCTGGGGTAGGAATTCAGTATGTTTACTGTAAAGGCTGGGGTAGGAATTCAGTATATTTACTGTATAGGCTGGGGTAGGAATTCAGTATATTTACAGTATAGGCTGGGGTAGGAATTCAGTATGTTTACTGTAAAGGCTGGGGTAGGAATTCAGTATATTTACTGTATAGGCTGGGGTAGGCATTCAGTATGTTTACAAGTTCTGCCTGTAGGCTGGGGTAGGAATTCAGTATATTTACTGTATAGGCTGGGGTAGGAATTCAGTATATTTACTGTATAGGCTGGGGTAGAAATTCAGTATATTTACTGTATAGGCTGGGGTAGGAATTCAGTATATTTACTGTGTAGGCTGGGGTAGGAATTCAGTATGTTTACTGTATAGGCTGGGGTAGGAATTCAGTATATTTACTGTATAGGCTGGGGTAGGAATTCAGTATATTTACTGTGTAGGCTGGGGTAGGCATTCAGTATGTTTACTGTATAGGCTGGGGTAGGCATTCAGTATGTTTACTGTGTAGGCTGGGGTAGGAATTCAGTATATTTACTGTGTAGGCTGGGGTAGGCATTCAGTATATTTACTGTATAGGCTGGGGTAGGAATTCAGTATATTTACTGTATAGGCTGGGGTAGGCATTCAGTATGTTTACTGTATAGGCTGGGGTAGGCATTCAGTATGTTTACTGTGTAGGCTGGGGTAGGAATTCAGTATGTTTACTGTATAGGCTGGGGTAGGCATTCAGTATGTTTACTGTGTAGGCTGGGGTAGGCATTCAGTATGTTTACTGTATAGGCTGGGGTAGGAATTCAGTATATTTACTGTATAGGCACGGGTGGGAATTCAGTATATTTACTGTATAGGCTGGGGTAGGCATTCAGTATGTTTACTGTATAGGCTGGGGTAGGAATTCAGTATGTTTACTGTATAGGCTGGGGTAGGAATTCAGTATGTTTACTGTATAGGCTGGGGTAGGAATTCAGTATATTTACTGTATAGGCTGGGGTAGGCATTCAGTATACTTACTGTATAGGCTGGGGTAGGCATTCAGTATGTTTACTGTATAGGCTGGGGTAGGAATTCAGTATATTTACTGTATAGGCTGGGGTAGGAATTCAGTATATTTACTGTATAGGCTGGGGTAGGAATTCAGTATATTTACTGTATAGGCTGGGGTAGGCATTCAGTATACTTACTGTATAGGCTGGAGTAGGCATTCAGTATATTTACTGTATAGGCTGGGGTAGGAATTCAGTATGTTTACTGTATAGGCTGGGGTAGGAATTCAGTATACTTACTGTATAGGCTGGGGTAGGCATTCAGTATACTTACTGTATAGGCTGGGTTAGGCATTCAGTATATTTACAGTATAGGCTGGGGTAGGAATTCAGTGTATTTACAGTATAGGCTGGGGTAGGAATTCAGTGTATTTACAAGTTCTGCCTGTAGGCTGGGGTAGGCATTCAGTATATTTACTGTATAGGCTGGGGTAGGCATTCAGTATATTTACTGTATAGGCTGGGGTAGGAATTCAGTATATTTACAGTATAGGCTGGGGTAGGAATTCAGTATGTTTACTGTATAGGCTGGGGTAGGAATTCAGTATATTTACTGTATAGGCTGGGGTAGGAATTCAGTATGTTTACTGTGTAGGCTGGGGTAGGAATTCAGTATGTTTACTGTATAGGCTGGGGTAGGAATTCAGTATATTTACTGTATAGGCTGGGGTAGGAATTCAGTATGTTTACTGTGTAGGCTGGGGTAGGAATTCACTATGTTTACTGTATAGGCTGGGGTAGGAATTCAGTATATTTACTGTATAGGCTGGGGTAGGAATTCAGTGTATTTACAAGTTCTGCCTGTAGGCTGGGGTAGGCATTCAGTATGTTTACTGTATAGGCTGGGGTAGGAATTCAGTATATTTACTGTATAGGCTGGGGTAGGAATTCAGTATATTTACTGTATAGGCTGGGATAGGAATTCAGTATGTTTACTGTATAGGCTGGGGTAGGAATTCAGTATATTTACTGTATAGGCTGGGGTAGGAATTCAGTATGTTTACTGTATAGGCTGGGGTAGGAATTCAGTATATTTACAAATTCAGTATATTTACAAGTTCTGGCTGTAGGCTGGGGTGGGAATTCAGTATATTTACTGTGTAGGCTGGGGTAGGAATTCAGTATATTTACAAATTCAGTATATTTACAAGTTCTGGCTGTAGGCTTGGGTGGGAATTCAGTATATTTACAAGTTCTGACTTTAGTGATAGCCGATACACATAGAGTCTATAAGAAAATGTCAAACAAAGTGGTGGGAGAAAAGAAGTAAAAACAGTATGTTTTGTACACCTGTTTAATTGATGTTGGCACTTTTAGAAAATCTTGAATCTTTAAAGTTGACAAGACATAAAATTGTAATTAATATATTGTTATGTAGTTTGTTATAGACATGGTCAGGAATAAAGTTTCAGACTTTGAAATTTAAACCCGTACATTGACTTGAACCTATACATTAACATTGAATTTTGAACCCATAACATTGACTTTGAACTTTGAACCGTGCAGTAACTTTGAATTTGGAACCCATTAGATAACTTTGAACATTGAATCTGTACAGTAACATCGAACTTTAAACCCATACATTGACTTTCAACTTTGAACCTGTATACGTACAGTGACATTGAACCCATACACTGACTTTGAACTATGAACCATGCAGTAACTTGGAACATGGAACCCATTCATTTGACTTTGAACTTTGAACCTGTACAGTAAACTTGAATTTTGAACCCATGCATTGACTCTGAACTTAAACCCATTTGTCGTGTACATTGACTTTCAACTTTGAAACTAAACAATGACTATGAACTTTGAGCCCATTCCTTAACTTTGAACTTTGAACCCATACCTTAACTTTGAACTTTGAACCCATACATTGATTTCAGACATGTTGGAGAGGGAGTGAAAACACTAATACGTCGGAATATCTCATATATGAATCTTAGAGCAATGGGATCGGACAATAAAAACAGGTTGGCGTTTATGTTGCCATGGTTACTAAAATCTCTTCCATTGCGGAAGAAATTTATGAAGCAAATGACCTTGAATTTTGAACAGATACAACAATGTTTATCAATCAACAAATTAAAAAAAAAAAATCATTGTGAATTTCCTTTTCTCACAGTTTTATCTCAATATTTATTGAAACTCACAATTCACATTCTTTTATTAAATTATCTGTTCTACATTTTGCACAACCTTCTGTTCATAGTAAATAATTCAGAATTCAAGACCATCTCCTTTATGTGTGAATGTAATGGCCTATTTTAATTCCTTTGTTTTGCTTATTGCTACAGTTTTGTGGTGACGCCACATTTCTTCCTCCTAACTCCTAGCCTACAAATAACATTAACACTGTTGATGCATAGACTTAGCATTGATTGGAATTGGAGATCATTTTCACCAGTTTTGTTTTTGTTCACAATATGATGGATCCAGGAGATGGTAGCTAGATTTTCAAAATTTGTTTCAATTTGTTGGTAAAAGGGGATGTGATATGTCCTGTAGAAAATGTTAAGGATGACCTGGATCCATCTCTGCATGTTAATGGCCTTTTATTTACCAGTATGTAGTGCCTTTTGTGTAACCCTTGTCACCATTTGGTAAAAGCCACTATACATGGCTTTTCAACATTTTTCTTATTAATTGTATAATGTATTTGCTCACCATAACAGTTCAAGGAGTCATCAACAGTGGTAACCTTGGTAACTACAGTTCAAGGGCTCAGCAACCCTGGTTACCTTGGTAACAACAGTTTAAGGGCTAGTCAACCCTGGCTTCCTTGGAAACAACAGTTCAAAGACTCAGCAACCCTGGTTACCTTGGTAACAACAGTTTAAGGGCTAGTCAACACTGGTTACCTTGGTAACAATGGTTCAAGGTCCATCAACCCTGGTTACTATGGTGATTTTGTACTCTTTAGTGAATTTATACACCAAGGTTACATACAAGGCACTACATGGTTCACCAACCTTTGCTTCCACAATTCCCTACTGAGACCAACCTTGATAACTATGATAATATGGCTATAGAGGTACAATGGGGTTCATCATCCTTGGTTGCCATGGTTATAAAAGGTCACCAACATTGGTTGCCATGATTGGGCACTCTGGGCTCACCAACCTTGATTTCAAAGGCTTATTATAGTTCTCACATTCTTTGTAATCATGGTTGCACACCAGTACTCCCCAGTTCTTGGTAGAGGTATAGTAAACAGCCTACAGATTCGCTGACGCTGGAGCCAGTTTCACACGTTGCCATTAAGAAGTTGCTATGGTAATGAATGGCATTGCTAAGCTCTTAGTGAATGTTAAAAACAGGTGATTGATACAATGAGTCTCTAATTGCCTGAAATATTTCAAACTAGAAATTTTGCTTCACTCTGATAGCTATAGTAGTCTCACTAAGGTAGCTTGAATGTTTTGAATTAGTTGTAGTGAATGAAACAACAAAAGCTAGGGCTAATACTTGTCATGTAAATTTACTGAATTATTCAAGTCAGCATATTAGCAAAAAAAGTTTCTTTTATTAGAAATATGATTTTAATGTGTGGTGTATGTATGTCTCCAAGAAACCGAGAGATTTATTGTGCTTCAGTATTGTTTTATTATCTCTTATTAATGCATTGAAGGTATTGTGCAGTGTCTTAAATTACTCTACTTCATACAATGTAGACATTTCACTTATTTCTCTTATTTTCTATCATTTTTTAAAATTCCGTGAAAACGTGGATTTGATGTACTTACCTATGCATGCAACTGGACCTGAGTGATGAACTGTGTCAATGTTGGATTGTTTCCCCCATTCCTTGCTTGTCAATTTTGTTTTTCCTTTGGATTGAGTTATTAAGCCATGCCATTTGTGATATGAGCTGTCTACCCTGTAAAATGAGTTATTCTCCTTGCTATTTGAGTTATCTACCCTGTAAAATGAGTTATTTCCCTTGAAATTTGAGTGATCTACCCTACCTAATGAGTTATTCTCCTTGACATTTGAGTTATCTACCCTACCAAATTAGACATTTGAGTTATCTACCCTACACAATGAGTTATTTCCTTTGACCTTTGAGTTATCTACCCTCCGGAATGAGTTATTTCCCTTAGTTCTTTGGCCCTTTTCCATCATTTTCTGCTTCTTTAAGATATTTACTTCCTTATCAAGGTTAGAAATCTCACCATACATTAAATCTGTACAATCTAACTGACACATTTCTCTGTTTATATAGGAAAAATCTTCTTATCTTTCAGCTTGATAGTTGTAGTGATGTAATCGGTTTCTGTCATTTATACATGTACGATACACATAAAATTATACGACATAACAGATTGAATATTTGTATATCATGTACAAAGAGAGGAATGTTTCTATATGAGAGATGGAAATAATTACATATAAAAAAGGAGGAGAGAAGAGATCTTTAGAACGGCAATTAAGATAATGGTGGTTTTTTTAAAGGGATATTATTACTTAGGAAAAGAATTTATCCCCCAAAAAAAATTTATTAAAGAAACGATTGGATACCTTCACTGTGGGACTTATACCAGATACAACCATGTCCTCAAAACACATCTCAGTTGTTGGTTAATGAATATATTTGAAAGAACATGCTTTTACACCAAGGCCAATACATCGCTATCTGGAAAAAAAAAACAGTTTTATTTTTTTACAAGAAGAACTCACCACTTAATGATTATGAAATCTACAGTGTTAGTCACTTCAAAGCAGATTTTCTCAAAGATATCAGCTCAGAGAGGTTTTGATTTTATGTTTTGAGGATGTAATTGAATGGTCTTAGTCCCACACATCTTCGCTAGCCAAGGCTTCTGATTACGTTACACTCCACGAACCCTTGGCAGATATAGGCGTCAGTTCTGGCCCTCTAGCGGTGATTCGAAATTACCACCCTTCACGCATGAAATTTTCGACCAATCAAAACAAGCGTTACCGATTTACTTCATCGGTGATGTTTACAAACACACATCGAGGTTTGGTGTCATTTCGATGAGATATGTGATCAATGACTTATATGAATTGATCAAACACTGCGAATGTTCCCCCAAAGATTGTGATTTTTGTATTTAGGTAAAATGCCATGACATAGTCGGCAATGTAGCTCTGTACTGGGTGCCACATTTTTTGTTTACTGCGAAACCAAGCCAAAATGTAAAACGCGATTTGATTGGGTGCCCTGGGATTCCAGGGCGCGACGGTTTGAACACGACTATATCCGCCAAGGGTTCGTGTAGTGTAACGTAATCAGAAGCCTTGGCTAGCGAAGATGAGTCCCACAGTTCTTGAAAAAAAGTATTGTTTTACTGTATTTAATCTTTAATTGAAACAATTCAGTACTGCAATTAGAATTTTACTAATTTTGTCTGAAGCAGCTGAAAACTTACAGTTATTAATCTATACCCAGCAATATAAGCCTGGGGAGGTGTGGTTTGTATTGTTTACATCAACAGCTGTTGTCATTTAAGGATGATGTCTGGGGTCAGGTCAACATTTATTTCCGATATTTTCTGTATAAAGGACATTTCATATTATCACTGAGGTTTTTCAATGAAAGCAAAAAAGGATGTTCTCTCAGCATAGTGAATGAAAATAAAGCCTAATAACAGTGGAATGGTATTTCAACTATTTTTTATGCCCCCGCCATGAAAGGGGGTGGGGGGGGGGGGGGGGGGGGGGGGGGGGGGGGCATAAAGTGTTACCCTAGTCAGTTGTCTGTCAAGTGGCAGCGGGGCCATTTGTGTCTGACAGGCATTTTCTAGTTTATCTTAGTTTAACAGATGTGGAGAGGAGTTTGGGCGACCTAATTATTACCAGGCGTGAACCTATTGTCGGATATATTGTGATTATTAATTACAAACTTATAATAATTAATGAAAATAATTTGTTATTTTTTAAAAATAATTTTTAACTTGTGTTGATTTTATAAATTGCATTTATGACATGAGTTGGATTCTGGACAAGCTGTTACCGGTATACCTTCTTTAGACACTGTAGTTGTTTTGGTAGTTTTCTCATTTGAGAAAAATATTTTATGACATTTTTATTATTCACTAACACATGTTGATAAATTAAACTTAGTATGTATAAGCATGAAGAATGTGATATTTTTTTTCTTTTCTTTTCAGAGTATCACTGCTATGACACTGTAGAAATACTGTTTTTAAGTTTCTTAATTTTATATGGGCCATCACAATACAGGCCCAACAGACTTTCTTTTGGCCTGTCACCAACAGGGCTATATAGTGTTATGAAATTGTGTATGCTGCATAAGTTTTATACCCTTTTAAGCATTTTTGACATGGATTTATATTTGCTTTCTTGTGAGCTGAATGCTGAGGGAGGGGGCCAGGGGAGGAAGGGTTTTTAATGAAGGGTGTGTGTGGTTGATGCTGGGGGGGGGGGGGGGGGGGGGGGGGGCTTAATGATGGGCTGGGGGTTATAGAAGGGGGGTTATATTCTTTGGAGCAAGGAAAGCCAGAGAGAGGAATGATGAGAGAAATTATTGGTGAATGGGGAAAGGAAAGGGGGATAAGGGAAGAAAAGCCGTTGGGAAAGGGAGGATAACTCTATAGTGAAGTGTGTGTGTGTGGTGCAGGGGGGAGGACAAGGGGCAGGAAAGCTGTGGAGTCTCAAAGGGGATTACATGTATAAGGGAAGCATGCCAGGGATTAGGGTAGACACCTGTGGAGCCTCTAGGGAGGGGAGGGGACATTATTTGGGAAGGGAAAGGAAAGATGGAGGAGGGCATAGAGAGGGGGATAATTGAATGGAAATGGTAGAAAGCATCAGGTGGAGGGACAGGGACAGGTTGTAGGAAAGGAAAGGGGGGTTTAGCTGTTGAGAAAGACAGAAAAGTTGGAGCTCTGAGGAGGGAAGAAAGGGAAATGCTGTTAGATTTATGGGGTAGATCTTTATTTTCTGGACTATGGTGTTTTCTCTAATATATAGTTATAAGGTTTTATAACTTAGGATAAAATTTCATTAAAATTCTGCTGTTGCATTTGATAATTGTGTTTTTGCAGTTTTTACTTGTATTTATGTATTACCTTATTGTATCACATATATAATTAATCTGTGTCAACTAAAACAACATTTAATTATCACTTTAACCATTCTTTAAATGCTACATCTCACTGTCTACACAGCACCGGACATATACATGTATAGATATAGCATTTGATATCTGATATTGATATAAAAAGCATTTATGTAATATGAACAGCTGAATTAACTGTGTAGCCGGCTTTTTTCACAGATTTAATTTTTCTGCAAATTTCACTGTGTGCTGAAGTTAGCAACGGATTTGTTATTTCGGATTTGAATAACGAAGCCGCTTCCAGCAGAGGATTGGGGATGCAGTTACATATTAGAATTTTTCTTATAATATATGATCCGAGATTCCAATCCCCAATCTGCAGTTAGTAGCGGATTCTATATGATCCGAGATTCCAATCCCCAATCTGCAGTTGGTAGCGGATTCTATATGATCCGAGATTCCAATCCCCAATCTGCAGTTAGTAGCGGATTCTATATGATCCGAGATTCCAATCCCCAATCTGCAGTTAGTAGCGGATTCTATATGATCCGAGATTCCAATCCCCAATCTGCAGTTAGTAGCGGATTCTATATGATCCGAGATTCCAATCCCCAATCTGCAGTTGGTAGCAGATTCTATAGTTGAATCCCCAATAACGAATCTGCATGCTGCTGACTTCAGCCCGCTAAATTTTACCTTAAAAAAAAAAACTGATGCTGATTAGAATTTTGTGATGCGGAACTTTGAATTATAGCCACAGCTGCCCAGTTTTGACGAGCATGTGGTTAAGAGGCAATATATACCCTATGTTCACTTCAGTGATCAGATTGGTCCCCCAAAATGATGATTTCACAAATTAAATGTTTTAATGCCAGTTAAACCGAACAACTGTCTGAATAATGGTCATTCTGGACAGAGCTTGATGTGATAAGTGTACATAGTTTATTGTATTATAGATTACACACTCAAGTTCTCAAAGTCTGAATAAGTAAAATACCATCCCTGCAAAAAGCTGATGCCGGCTATTCAGTAATTGGTCTCGCCTCTTGATGATTTAACACTATACACACAAGCATATTCTGTTTGTTTCCAAATGTTTAATCTTAAATTGTAATCTTATTGAATTGTTTGTTGTATTACTAAGAATTGTGGTTTTCATTTGTTTTTACCTCAAATGAGATTCAAATTCATATAATTTAATAAATCTATTTGTTAATGTTATGTCTTTATTTAAGTGGTTAATTAGTTACAATATATATGTAGAATGATCGGTTATTTCTTGTCTTTTATACACTCTATATGAACCAAAGAGTATAAGTATTTGATAACTAAATCTGTATTATTTATGCTTGATAACATGTTGAGCTGAAAAGCTCGTCTTACACGTGGTCACGATATTGAGACAGCAGTAGACACCTTAATCTCTTTTGAAGTGGACTCAGTTGATGATCGTGTTTTTTATGATTCCCTTCAGACATCGTGTTTTTTATGATTCCCTTCAGACATCAAGGTAACAAGTTGTCTTTGATGAAGTCATTTTCCTCTGCGAGTTTCGGGAAATCAGCATCATCCGCTTCTATTCCAATGTTGGAGCGCAGAGAAAACAAGGCGGACAAAGTGAACGGAAAAGGCAGTAAGATAGAGGCCAAGGACCTACAGTTTGTAAAAGTTGATGTCGACAATAATATGGTAGGTCAAAGGTCAAAGTTTACAATACTTTACAATAACATGGTAGGTCAAAGGTCACAGTTTACAATGCTTTACAATAACATGGTAGGTCAAAGGTCAAAGTTTACAATACTTTACAATAACATGGTAGGTCAAAGGTCACAGATTACAATACTTTACAATAACATGGTAGGTCAAAGGTCACAGTTTACAATACTTACAATAACATGGTAGGTCAAAGGTCAAAGTTTTACAATACTTTACAATAACATGGTAGGTCAAAGGTCACAGATTACAATACTTTACAATAATATGGTAGGTCAAAGGTCACAGATTACAATACTTTACAATAACATGGTAGGTCAAAGGTCATAGTTTACAATACTTTACAATAACATGGTAGGTCAAAGGTCAAAGTTAACAATACTTTACTATAACACTGTATGGTTGGTTAAAGGCTACATTTTACAACATGATAAGTTACACTTTGTCTAGGTTCTAGGTTGATGTTGGAAAATAACTTGGTAGACATACATATTGTTCAGTTTCCTTCCTGGAAATCAATTTCTGTAAAATGTTTTAATATTCATAAATAAAGATGTTGAATTTAGTGTTTCAGAAAAAAATCTTCATTTTAATATGATGCAATTATATATACATGACAAGTATTTTGATAAGATTCTACCTTGTTGGGTTGTTGGTACTTGTGTTAATGATAATTCTATAATTTAACAGCAGACAGATGGTGTTCACATCGGAATCACCACACCAGAAACAAACCAGCGAAACATTCGCGACATCACCCGTCGTATCCCGAAGGGTGCCGAGGCGATAACGGTACTTGTTGGTTCTGTTGACTATCTGGACACGCCTACAATGGCATTCGTACGATTAGCTGAAGGTCAAATACTGGAGAATCTGACGGAGGTTCCACTTCCTGTTCGCTTCTTGTTTATACTGCTTGGGCCGGAGAAAACATCCATGGATTACCATGAAGTGGGCCGATCCATATCAACCTTGATGTCCAACCAGGTAGAGTCTGTTCTCTCAGGACTGAGTATGCATGGTGCTCCAAAAAAAAAAAAAAAAAAAATCGTTCTTTAAATTGATAGCTTATCTACAGGCAAGGAAATTTAGTGTACTAAACCTAAATTACCAAGAAAAAACATGGTTCTGATGAAATGACCTATTAAACAAGGAAAAATATAATTATGAGATATCTATCAGTTAAGTTGAGTCTATTTATATGGTGACTGCTTACTTAATCAGATATTCGTATACATGTTATTGTGTAAGTAAGTGATTAGGAAAAAATTCTGTTTCCATAGCGACAGATATTTTGTATAATATGACATTTGTCCATTGAAGGACTTCCACGATGTGGTGTACAGAGCGGAGTCCCGCGGAGAAATCCTACATGCCATCAATCAGTTTCTGGACGAGTCCATTGTGCTGCCCCCTGGTGACTGGGATCAGAAGACACTTCTTCCTATCGCTGAAATGAACAAAAGGAGGGCGAGACTGAGAAAGCGGAAAAAACAAAAAGAAGATGAGAAAAAAGGTTTGCACCTATTGCCTGATGGTTAAAAGCTGTATAACTATGCTTGGAGTATCAATTTTAGTTTTCATGAAACTCTTCAAAGTTAGGAAAATCTTTGGAAAAATATTCTCCCTACCACATCATATTCTTGTGTATGAGTTAATCTTCTATTGATAAAAGAAAATGTATTCTAAAAAGTATATATTTGTCATTTATTTGAATATCAATTATTCATTTAATATTTTTGGGTTATTTCAATAAAAAAAATTTAAATGTCTACTGATTCGTGTTTTACCCATCTTCGATGATTTTATTTGGAAATAAAAATTCTGTGACATTCTCATATGTCAAATTCATGAGTGATCAAAATTTGTTCTTCAGCATTAATAAAGAAAATTGAGGAGGAGAAGATCCCGTCGGATCCCCTGAAAAGGACAGGGTGTATATTTGGAGGTTTGATCAATGATATGAGGCGTAGATATCCACACTACGTCAGTGACTTCACCGACGCTCTCAACGGCCAGTGTGTGGCAGCCTTCGTGTTCATCTTCTTTGCTTGCTTTGCTCCCTGCATCGCCTTTGGAGGTCTTCTGGGTATGTTACTAATATCGTTAGCCACCTTATTGATGCAGTGTCCAGTTTCTGAGTGTCTGGATTAAAAATTTCTCCTGAGCAATCAAAGGGTGAAATATGATAACTACCAACAGCTCACCTGTCCAAAGGGAAGCTTCTGTTGTTCAGCTCACCTGTCCAAAGGGCAGCTTCTGTTGTTCAACTCACCTGTCCAAAGGGCAGCTTCTGTTGTTCAACTCACCTGTCCAAAGGGAAGCTTCTGTTGTTCAACTCACCTGTCCAAAGGGCAACTTCTGTTGTTCAACTCACCTGTCCAAAGGGCAGCTTCTGCTGTTCAGCTCACCTGTCAAAGAGCAGCTTCTGTTGTTCACACGTCCATCCATCAGATGTCAACTATTCCCTTTAAACAACTTCTTCTCAATAGCTTAGAGGTCCAGGGATGTGGTATTGATCCTGTCACAAAATGGGGTTGATGACCTTGACCATCACAGGGGTCGAATGGGCTTAAGTCTTTTACACAACTCAATAATGAGGAGGCCCAGAGATTTGATATTGGGCCTGTAGCATGCTGTGATAAAGGGGGTACCAAGTTTGTTCAAATCAATGACTTTGACCTAATTTCAAAGGTACTAAACCTAGTTAGATTGACAATATGGTTCAGCAGCATGCTGGGATGATGTGCTACAAAATTTGTCAAAATGAATATACTTACCTTTCTCTCCTATTGAAATGAAAATGTATTCAGCTTAGCAGCCACATGAATGACATACATCAGCATTGGTAGCAGGTGAACGGTACAGGCCCATTGGACCTCTTGTTTTGTCAATAGCATGTTAGTTGTAGGGCTGTCACCATTGTTCAAGCATATGACCTTTGATCCATTTTCAAGGTCATGTGTCAAAGGTGTTTTAAATTCCAACTTCTAAGTATAGTTATCTTATTATTGAAAACCTATCTCCATGGCATATTATATTGTCTTGGGATATCATACAAATATTTAAGTGTATTATGTTATGGTATTCATAGTCCTAATAAATGACACAGATATGCAGGCAAACATGATTTAAAGGTATGTTCAGATACACTACATAAATTGTATTGTTAGTTGTTTTTTTTAATAAAAATAAAAACTTCTACTTAGAAAATCATCCAAAATGAATTAAAACATTTTGATGATATTACAATTGATGTCATTGATCAGTATATAATCATAATGGTAGTTTCTATACACTATCTCTATAATGTGAGAGATTTCTGGATTACAGAGGAGAAGACGGGTGGTTATATGGGAGTGACGGAGACGGTCATCAGTACTTCCTTGAGTGGTATCGTGTTTGGATTGTTTGCCGGTCAGCCCCTGATGATAGTAGGAGCTACAGGTCCGGTTCTAGTCTTCGAGCAATCCTTATATAAGGTAGGTACAGTCATTTGATACAGGTATGGTTTTATAGTCTTTGTTCATACAGGTCCGGTTCTAGTCTATGATTGATCCTTATATAAGGTAGGTAGTCATTTAATACAGGTCCGGTTCTAGTCTTTGATCGATCCTTATACAAGGTAGGTACAGTCATTTAATACAGGTATGGTTTTATAGTCTTTGTTCATACAGGTCCGGTTCTAGTCTTTAAACAATCCTTATACAAGGTACAGTTGTTTAACACAGGTATGGTTCTAGCCTTTGATTGATCCTTATACAAGATATATGAACATGTAATTATACTTTTAATTTGAGAAAGTTAGTATTTCAGAATATTGTTAACTTATTTCAAGGAATAATTTTTGTCACCTTCTTGGAATTTCCACTGGGGAGAGAGCGGCAATTTTGAATATCCTTGTAATTAACAAATGAATACTTTAAAAATGACAGATAATAAAAACATAACTACAACTCAGTAGTTCAAGCTCAAAATTGATTAATGAGGGCAAAATATTTATAGAAAATGGGAGACTCCTGAAAAAAGTACAAGGAAAATAAGACTACAGTATATGTTGTGGGTGAATGAAAGAGTATAATTATTATAATATATTATGTGGTTTACTTTTTACGTATATGTATAGTCATGCAAAACCAAAAAAAAAAAAACAATATTTAATAAAGTATAATTTTTCATGTCAGCTATCTTATTTTTTTTCAGTTCTGTAAAAGTAATTCCATTGAGTTCCTCACGATGCGAGTGTGGATTGCATTCTGGGTAATGATGATCTCAGCCATTGTTGTAGCAGCAGAAAGCAGTTTCCTCGTTCGATACATTACCAGATTTACTGAGGAAATCTTCGCCATTCTCATCTCTCTCATCTTTATCTTTGAAGTCATTAAAAAACTTGATAAGGTAAGTCAAGAGAGTATGTTTAATGTACTAATTAAAGAGAGCATTCTGTCAATCTACATATTTTATTGTAATTTTGTCTAATTGGAGCAATTTGCCTGCAGCATTTTGCTAAATCAGGATTCCATCAATTGAAATTTCTGTACAATTTTTATAGGCAAGTATTGTCCATGCACCACTTCATGAGCATGTCTGAGTACACAAAAATAAGATAGTAGAATTCACTTAATGAAGTTGCTTCCCTTGGTTTTGATTATTACACTGTTATACAAAGACAACGTATAAATGTGACCAGCTCATAAAGTCATTTCATATTTCCATATATTAGATAAAGTTTTTTTATTAATTCTGATAATATGTCAAGTAATTATTAATTCTATTATGTCCACTAATTAATTCTGTTATGTCCACTAATTAATTATAATAATAAGTCCACTAATTAATTCCAATAATATGCCCACTAATTAATTATGATAATATATATGTCCACTTATTAATTCTGATGATATGTCCACTAATTAATTCTGATAATATGTTCACTAATTAATTCTGATAATATGTCCACTAAACCATGCTGATAATATGTCCACTACATTTAATTAATGCTGATAATGTTTCATGATTGTGTTTCAGACATTTCATTATCATCCGTTGGTGCCATTGGAGGAGTATTGTAAAGATTTTGGATGTAAATCAGACAACGAGTCCGTTTTATACAATTCCTCCCTATATTTGTACACCAACACTTCCAATACCAACTTTTCGTCAGATCTCGTGTACAGTCACCCTAACAACACTGGTCACTATGACGACGAGGACGACCATGACTATAAACAAAAAGTTCCTCGACAGCCAAACACTGCTCTGCTCTCCAGTATCCTGACGATCGGCACTTTTTTGGTGGCCCACTTCCTCAAGATCTTCAGGAACAGTAAATTTTTAGGCAGAAGTGTATGTTTTATAATTATATACTGAAAGCCAATCAATATTTCATGTGTCATTAGGGCCAATAGATGGTGAAGATAAAACACTACACCAGACCCTTACTTTAGTGTTTACGGGATGTTTTTGTAATTTTATTTTGGTGTGTGTTGGATGTCTTTGTAATTTTATTTTGATGTTTGTGACAAGAAGCAACGGGCATATCAGCTTTTAACTTGGTCATTCAATGATAACACTGGTGATAAGAAGCACCGGGCATATCAGCTTTTAACATGTCAGTCTTGATATTTCACAAGGAAATGTGGAAGGCACAGACTAGTGAGGCAGGGCTCAGATTGTATTGGTTTCTCCTGTTCCCTCAGTTATGAATAAAGAAATGAATTCCTTACTTACAGGCCAGAAGAGCTCTGGGTGACTTTGGGATCGTTATATCTATTATTTTGATGGTGCTACTCGACTACTCCATGCCTGATATATACACACAGGTAAGTCTGTCTCTGTAAACACACAGGTAAGTCTGTCTCTGTATACACACAGGTAAGTCTGTCTCTGTAAACACACAGGTAAGTCTGTCTCTGTAAACACACACGTAAGTCTGTCTCTGTAAACACACAGGTAAGTCTGTCACTGTAAACACACAGGTAAGTCTGCCTCTGTATACACACAGGTAAGGCTGCCTCTGTATACACACAGGTAAGTCTGTCTCTGTATACACACAGGTAAGTCTGTCTCTGTATACACACAGGTAAGTCTGTCTCTGTATACACACAGGTAAGTCTGCCTCTGTATACACACAGGTAAGTCTGTATCTGTATACACTTAGGTAAGTGTCTGTATACATTCAAAAAAGGACCTGTTAAATATAATCTTAAACAAAAAAAGCACTGGCCTTGATATAGAGCCAGTTGTATGCTGTGTAGAAGTGCCATTAAGTTTGCTTTGATGGTCAAAGGTCAAGGTCATAGGAATTAACTTTGTTCAAATCTATAAATGACTTTTCAACAGCAGGCCTAGGGACATTATATTTGCCATTTTGTATGCTGAGCTGAAGGACAACCAAGTTTTGTTTGTATAAATAAAATATTCTACTTTCATATTAGAACAAAGAGATATGCAGGTTAGCACCCATATAAATGACAAAAATCAATTTACATTAGTTACAGATGAGAGATACAGGCTAATGAGGCCTCTTGTTTTGTATAGATAATTAAATATCTTATATAAAGATATTATTGTCATCGGCACCTCCTTTTTTGTATTTCAGAAATTATCCATTTCTGATAATTTTGAGCCGACATCACCAAGTAAGCGTGGCTGGTTTGTACACCCGCTAGGGACAAAGAAACCAATCCAGGTCTACATTATTTTCGCTTCATTTATCCCAGCCTTCCTGATATTTATTCTCCTGTTTCTGGAGACCCAGATCACTGAGTGAGTATGTCATACAATAGAATCAATAGGGGATCTAGTAAGTGGCATATACTGCCTTAGTCAATGACACATACTGCCTTAGTCAATCTAGCTGACACATACTGCCTTAGTCAATCTAGCTGACACATACTGCCTTAGTCAATCTAGCTGACACATACTGCCTTAGTCAATCTAGCATGTCTGGGTCTCCTTTTGCCAGGCAAATCTTTATGGTAAGATCTCTGATGACTGGTTAATTTTGTTTGTTGAATAGTTGATATAATATTTGAAACATGCATTGAAAGTAAAGTGAAACATCATACCTGCCAAGTTTCCCGCATTGGGCGGGAGACTCCCGAATATTCAATTCAAAAATCAAATTCTCCAGTTTGAAATTAATGACCCGCGCGGGTCCCGAATTTTATCAAATTCTCCAGTTTTCTCCCGCTTGGCCAAGTACCTCGCCCTCGGACATGACGTACAGTGCGTCAATTTGACGCTCAAATTCTGACTAAAATTAGTGTGTATATAAGTCTTAAAATGTTGTCCAATATACAGAATCAACAAAGGGCATATTAGCTATGGTCAGTGACACTAATTGACCCCTAGGGGTTAATTAAAAGAGTCGGTCAACTGTGACAAACCCGGCCGACTGTCACCAAATATTGGGTCTCGGGTGAAGTTTCCAATAATCAACATACCTGTAGTAAAATAAACTATTATCAACGTAGATTTTTCCAAAGAAGTTATACAAACCCTAAACTAGCCATATTTGCCAACAAATCAGTATATTTTTATTGATTTAAGAATGTTGGCAAAGAACTGCAGTCAGACTCTCAAAAAAATCGGCACATGCTGTTGACGGCGGCCATGTTTGTTGTGATGAATATCCTAAAACTGGACCCGGAATCCGGAAATGGACAATTTTTTTCAGGATTTTTTTCTCTCTCTCCTGATTTTAGACAATTGTTTTTGTGGGAAATAATGTCATTAAAAAAGAAAGATACTTAATTTTTCTATTTTTTTCCAATGAAACTTATACATGGGTTTGATTTAAAAAGAAGAGCCTTCAATTTCTATATTTAGATTATTAAAAAGATATATATATTGATTTAATATATGGAATTATTTGAAAGTAAATTCAATTGCACGAATGTTTTTGAATATGCTACATTTAATTTAATCCAAAATTGACCTATATCAATATCAGTATACATTTGAAAACAATTCACCTCAGGATTTTTAATTGACTCTAAGGATTTTACAACTGAGAGTCACTGACTCTGGAGATTTTGATCCTACTTTTGTTTACTGTTTAGTAGTTTCATTCACTATTCAGAACAAGTTATAATAACTTTCATTTACTTGTTATCAAATTGAATACTATTATTCAATTAATATGTGTTTTTTTTGTTGATGAATTCAATATGTTTAGTAAAAATGTCGCCGCGCGCAATCTCCAGTTTGAGCAAAGTCCTCAAACTGGAGATCTCCAGTTTGTCAACATTTGACCCTTGGCAGGTATGAAACATACATGTGAAAAAGTGCACACGAATTGGTCACACATATAAAAAGTACACAAAAGCTGTTCACACAATAGTTAGGTAAGAGGTGAACACATTTGTTAAATCACTGAATAAAACGGTGAATATTATATGATGCATTTACTAAAAATATAACTTTAAAGGGAGATAACTGTGAACATTAAGGAACTCCGGGATAAGGAGCTGTATGTAATGTTTTATAATCTTCATTGACAGGAAGTAAGGCATATTCTTCATCCGTCAGTTGAAATATATTAAGACTAAATAAATCATTTTATACATTACAGAATGATTCTGAACAAGAAAGAGTTTAAGATGCGGAAGGGTTCTGGGTTTCACCTGGACCAGGTATTGATGGGGATGATGACGTTCGTTTGTGCTCTGTTTGGCCTACCCTGGATGTGTGCGGCCACCGTGCGTACAATTGCTCATACATCTGCACTGAGTGTGATGAGCCGTACACATGCTCCCGGTGAAAAACCAAAGCTTGTAGAAGTAAAGGAACAGCGAGTTACCAATATACTCATGAACGCTATGATAGGTAGGGAGTCATCAATATACTCATGAACGCTAGGTAGGGAGTCTACAGTTTGGTTAGTTGACGGATTGTAAGACTATGTATCGAGATATACTTGCTGAATATTCCTGTTTCATTAAAAAAAATTATTGATTCACTATAATTTTATGAAATGAGCCTTAATTCTATTTATCACATATAAATTAAATTCATGATAAGAGAGCAAATTCAGTTAATTTCTTTGTAAGACCTACAAATCAAGCAGTACATATTTCATTTCTTAGAAAATCGTGCGATGTTTATGACGTCAGTAATGTTATTTGAGACGATTCTTTCTATATTTATGTCATGGTTATACACACACAAGCAGCCATTGGATAAACATGGTTTGTTGAGTGTTTGGTTCCTTATGCATCATAACATGAATATATTAAATATTTGATGGACAGATTTCCATTTGATGTTAATTAAGCTATAAACTACAATATTGTTGTGTTACAGGCGTTTCCTTAACTTGGGGTCCCCTCCTACAGGCGATTCCCTATAGCTGTACTGTTTGGAGTTTTCCTCTACCTGGGGGTGTCCTCCCTGAGTGGTGTACAGATGTTCAAACGAATGAAACTGCTTCTTGTTCCTAACAAGTACCACCCCGTCGACCAGCTACGTCCGACGGGTCAGTATAACTGTCACAGAGACCTATAAAACTATACCTTCGGGCCAGTTTCATCATTAACTTAAGACAATTCCTTAACTTTAAACGTTCTTTAGGAAAGCATTGACTAATGTTCTGTGAGAAAGATTTTTACTTAAATCCTTTAATGCTTCCAAATGGACAATTTTAATGTAAGGAAGATCGATGCTAGCCTGGATAATGACTGGAAACCTGATGTCTATAAGGCTGTCTAAATCAGATTACTATAATAGATATATCCAAGTGGTTGTTTGTTTTGACCAGAAATTACACTAAGAATCTTGTATCTTAATTGTGTTTTTGTTACGGAGTCACACATGTTTCTTTAACTTTAAATATTGTGATGTCGTTTTCAAGAAGTTCTATTTTTGTTTGTAGATTGAAGTTGCCAAAAGTAGATCCCAGGGAAAACAAATTAAGAGAATGCTAATATTCTGTTTGTAATTTCTGCAAAAATAGATTTCTTTTGTATTAAACTTTTAGTAAAACGGCAGAATGTTTGAATCATAAAATCATTTGGACATAAAAAATATGTAATCTATGATTAACTATATACCTATATGTTTTGTTGTTTGACAGGTAAAGACAATGAAAATGCACCTGTTTACGGTTGTCCAGGTGGTTCTATTAATCCTCCTTCTCATCGTTAAGATGTCGGTGGCTGCTCTGGCTTTCCCTCTGTTTGTCATTCTCCTGATTCCGCTCCGACTCAAATTCCTCGGATATGTTTTCACCCCAAGTGAATTGGAAGTGGTAAGTATTCCTAATACCATTTTCATTAGGTACTGGCACAGTGGTAAAACACTTGCCTTTCACCTAGGCGCCCGGAATTTGATTCCCTGATCGGACGTGAAAAGGTCATTTGCCCAATCAATTGTGTTTTCTCTAAGTACTCTGGTTATCTCCCACAATAAAATTCTCCGCGCCCTTCCATCCCGGCCAACTGGTTATCTCCCACAATAAAATTCTCCGCGCCCTTCCATCCCGAGGTTATCTCCCACAATAAAATTCTCCGCGCCCTTCCATCCCGGCCAACTGGTTATCTCCCACAATAAAATTCTCCGCGCCCTTCCATCCCGGCCAACTGGTTATCTCCCACAATAAAATTCTCCGCGCCCTTCCATCCCGGCCAACTGGTTATCTCCCACAATAAAATTCTCCGCGCCCTTCCATCCCGGCCAACTGGTTATCTCCCACAATAAAATTCTCCGCGCCCTTCCATCCCGGCCAACTGGTTATCTCCCACAATAAAATTCTCCGCGCCCTTCCATCCCGGCCAACTGGTTATCTCCCACAATAAAATTCTCCGCGCCCTTCCATCCCGGCCAACTGGTTATCTCCCACAATAAAATTCTCCGCGCCCTTCCATCCCGGCCAACTGGTTATCTCCCACTATAAAATTCTCCGCGCCCTTCCATCCCGAGGTTATCTCCCACAATAAAATTCTCCGCGCCCTTCCATCCCGGCCAACTGGTTATCTCCCACAATAAAATTCTCCGCGCCCTTCCATCCCGGCCAACTGGTTATCTCCCACAATAAAATTCTCCGCGCCCTTCCATCCCGTGGTTATCTCCCACAATAAAATTCTCCGCGCCCTTCCATCCCGTGGTTATCTCCCACAATAACATTCTCCGCGCCCTTCCATCCCGGCCAACTGGTTATCTCCCACAATAAAATTCTCCGCGCCCTTCCATCCCGGCCAACTGGTTATCTCCCACAATAAAATTCTCCGCGCCCTTCCATCCCGGCCAACTGGTTATCTCCCACAATAAAATTCTCCGCGCCCTTCCATCCCAGCCAACTGGTTATCTCCCACAATAAAATTCTCCGCACCCTTCCATCCCGTGGTTATCTCCCACAATAAAATTCTCCGCGCCCTTCCATCCCGGCCAACTGGTTATCTCCCACAATAAAATTCTCCGCGCCCTTCCATCCCGGCCAACTGGTTATCTCCCACAATAAAATTCTCCGCGCCCTTCCATCCCGGCCAACTGGTTATCTCCCACAATAAAATTCTCCGCGCCCTTCCATCCCGGCCAACTGGTTATCTCCCACAATAAAATTCTCCGCGCCCTTCCATCCCGAGGTTATCTCCCACAATAAAATTCTCCGCGCCCTTCCATCCCGGCCAACTGGTTATCTCCCACAATAAAATTCTCCGCGCCCTTCCATCCCGGCCAACTGGTTATCTCCCACAATAAAATTCTCCGCGCCCTTCCATCCCGTGGTTATCTCCCACAATAAAATTCTCCGCGCCCTTCCATCCCGTGGTTATCTCCCACAATAACATTCTCCGCGCCCTTCCATCCCGGCCAACTGGTTATCTCCCACAATAAAATTCTCCGCGCCCTTCCATCCCGTGGTTATCTCCCACAATAAAATTCTCCGCGCCCTTCCATCCCGTGGTTATCTCCCACAATAACATTCTCCGCGCCCTTCCATCCCGTGGTTATCTCCCACAATAAAATTCTCCGCGCCCTTCCATCCCGGCCAACTGGTTATCTCCCACAATAAAATTCTCCGCGCCCTTCCATCCCGGCCAACTGGTTATCTCCCACAATAAAATTCTCCGCGCCCTTCCATCCCGTGGTTATCTCCCACAATAAAATTCTCCGCGCCCTTCCATCCCGGCCAACTGGTTATCTCCCACAATAAAATTCTCCGCGCTCTTCCATCCCGGCCAACTGGTTATCTCCCACAATAAAATTCTCCGCGCCCTTCCATCCCGGCCAACTGGTTATCTCCCACAATAAAATTCTCCGCGCCCTTCCATCCCGGCCAACTGGTTATCTCCCACAATAAAATTCTCCGCGCCCTTCCATCCCGGCCAACTGGTTATCTCCCACAATAAAATTCTCCGCGCCCTTCCATCCCGTGGTTATCTCCCACAATAAAATTCTCCGCGCCCTTCCATCCCGGCCAACTGGTTATCTCCCACAATAACATTCTCCGCGCCCTTCCATCCCGTGGTTATCTCCCACAATAAAATTCTCCGCGCCTTCCATCCCGGCCAACTGGTTATCTCCCACAATAAAATTCTCCGCGCCCTTCCATCCCGGCCAACTGGTTATCTCCCACAATAACATTCTCCGCGCCCTTCCATCCCGGCCAACAAGAGTATTTGATATAAGTTGGTAACTGGTAATGTTGTAAAATAAATAAAGTTTACATTTACCTCACCTTTGTAACTAATATAGAGGATAATCAATTTATGTTCATATAATATGTTACTCTTTGTATATCTCTTTCCCCTTAATGTGGTTCCTGCATGATGTAAAAGAAAATATTGTTGCTTTGTACTTATTTTCATTCTTACATGTTTGGAATTATTATACTGAAAAGGAAAAAAATGTTAAGTCATGGTAAGAAATAACTTCTGATTTCTGTTTGTGAGGTTGTCTGTGATTTCTGTTTGTGAGGTTGTCTGTGATTTCTGTTTGTGAGGTTGTCTGTGATTTCTGTTTGTGAGGTTGTCTGTGATTTCTGTTTGTGAGGTTGTCTGTGATTTCTGTTTGTGAGGTTGTCTGTGATTTCTGTTTGTGAGGTTGTCTGTGATTTCTGTTTGTGAGGTTGTCTGTGATTTCTGTTTGTGAGGTTGTCTGTGATTTCTGTTTGTGAGGTTGTCTGTGATTTCTGTTTGTGAGGTTGTCTGTGATTTCTGTTTGTGAGGTTGTCTGTGATTTCTGTTTGTGAGGTTGTCTGTGATTTCTGTTTGTGAGGTTGTCTGTGATTTCTGTTTGTGAGGTTGTCTGTGATTTCTGTTTGTGAGGTTGTCTGTGATTTCTGTTTGTGAGGTTGTCTGTGATTTCTGTTTGTGAGGTTGTCTGTGATTTCTGTTTGTGAGGTTGTCTGTGATTTCTGTTTGTGAGGTTGTCTGTGATTTCTGTTTGTGAGGTTGTCTGTGATTTCTGTTTGTGAGGTTGTCTGTGATTTCTGTTTGTGAGGTTGTCTGTGATTTCTGTTTGTGAGGTTGTCTGTGATTTCTGTTTGTGAGGTTGTCTGTGATTTCTGTTTGTGAGGTTGTCTGTGATTTCTGTTTGTGAGGTTGTCTGTGATTTCTGTTTGTGAGGTTGTCTGTGATTTCTGTTTGTGAGGTTGTCTGTGATTTCTGTTTGTGGCAGTGTCAGCGTTTTTTGTTTGTGACATCTGAGGTTGTCTGTGATTTTTGTGAGGTCTGTGATTTTTGTGAGGTTATCAGTGATTTTTGTTTGTGATGGTGATCACAATGGCGACAGTGATGTCCACACAAGAGGTTTCCGTGCGATAACTTCAACTTCACGCAGACCTTTCTTACCAAAAGTGCTCGCATTGCATTGATTTTCAGGACTTCACGGTCAAAAACCAATGTCATGGTTACTGGAAAATTAGTTTCCGTGCCAAATTAACTCAAGTTTCCTTAAGTTGATCAAGCTCAAACTTCATACAGACCTTCCTTAGTAAGAAGCATGCTTGGGATTGCATTTCAGGTCCGGAGGTTAAAGGTCATGGTCACTATTACTTAAAAAGAAAAATGTGTTTCGATGTGACAATTGTCATAGATGTACATTATCTGTCTAGAATTTAAAATGTTTGATGAGCTTCAAAAAAGTCTCAAGTTACTCTAATCGCCTTTTGTCCATTGTCGTCCTTTCGCAAAAAATTAACCTTTTTTGACATCTTCTCAATATCAATGACCAAGAGGGCCAGGGAAGTGATATTGGGCCTATAGCATGCTGGGGTGAAGGCTATCAAGATTGTTCGAATTAATGACATTGACCTCAAATTCAAGGTCACAGGAATTGAATCTGCCAAAATATATCAAAACCAATGGGCATCTTGTTGACGTTTTATGTGGTTTTTGTTTGTGACATCTGTAATTTCTGTCTGTAACATCTATGTTTTTATTTGACAGCTTGACAAAGAAGAAGAGGACAGTGATTTTGAGGATGAAGATGATCCAGATTTTTACCAGCAGGCTCACATGCCGGTGTAGACACTGATGTCAAATCAAACGATGTCTCCAAGCTGATGTCGGCCCTCATTGTAGGAAGTATCACCAATGTCGAAACTATAACACTGCTGTCAAACATTCTCTGAAATTCATTCAAATATCAAATATTCCAAGATTCCTGTGGAACAGCTGGTCGTTTTGATCTTTATCTATGATGCTAGATAGTAGTGGGAATTCATCTTTTTTAATTAATGATTTTCACTACTATTAGTTATAAAAATCATTTGAGAAGTTGTCAAGTTTCATCAAAATATACCTAGGATTCTCATCATCAGAGTCACCATCGATTTTTACTTCTGAGCATTTTAACTTGTCAAATTTTCCTCATTGTAATGTTAAACTCATCACACAAACATTGAATTCCATCAAAATGATCTCATCGACAAATATCAGCAATTAGATCATGAAATATCAAAAATTTAAAGAATTTTTTATATGTGTACATCGGTCAGTATTAGGCTTAAAAGAATTTAAAATTGTTGCCGCCCGCGGTAATTGTATTTTTGTTACATTTTGATACTTGTTATGCATCTTTTCCATCAGAAAATTTAACAGCTTGAATTCAATTGCTGAAATCTAACTTTTTTTCCCTTTTTTTTTTCTTTATAATTATGTTTTGAAGTCCAGCTTTTGCAAATAAATTCTGGGTTCACAGAGGAGCATTATTATGCAAAGTTGTTAATATAAGTTAATTATATGGAATGAAATTCTTATATAATTTAATGATGTTATGATTATTTTGTAAATATGTTTTGATCACCAAGTCAATAATAGCCTAGCTTGTTATAGTAGATCTCTATGAGAACTCTAATTTATCTTATACAAAAAGATACATATGAAAGACTTAGTCATGGATCTATACAATATTAGGGTTGTATATTACATGCTACAGTAGCAGGTGCCTGTTTTGTTTATGTGGATGGAAAAGCTTGAGGAATGGATTCCAGATTTAAAACCTGTTACCAATTTTATATATTTACAATCTCTTTCTTTAAACTGTAAGTTAAAGACAATAGAAGTTCAGATGATTAAGATTTTAAATGTTGCTGACAGCACAATTTTTGAATCCGATGACTATATGGGAGATCAGCTCTAAAGTGCGTATATTATGTAACAGAACTGCTAGTTGACAGTTTAGAGTGCTGATTTGCTATGATAGTTATTTTCTTTTATGAAAAACCTATCTGAAAATGAAGCTGGAAGTTAATTGTTTCTTTATTAACATCAACTGATGATTAATTAGGTCCTCAGCTCTAAATTATCAGGGGAGATAATTAAATGTTACCTACTGATGACCAGCTCTCTAGTGACATTGTACACTGTAATCAGGTTGTATCAGATTATACAGAGTTATTAACAAGCTTCTGAGGACGTAGAATTCTGTAATTCAATATTTATTTCCTGTATAATAGAAATAGATTTGTATTTCTCACAAAGATCCATACAGCTCATAGCTGGTCATTTTTCCAAACACAAAACCAGTATCTAAAGATTTCCGAGCCCACTCCTCTAGCTGAAGGGAGTATCCATCAAAATCAATAACCAGCATTTATATATATAGGTCTCCGTGTCCACTTGCGTAATTGTTAAGGGGATATCTATCCAAATCTGAAACCATTATTTATATGAAGATCTTGGCGTCCACTGGCACAATAAGTGGGTGTGTCTGTCCAAATCTGAAACCAGCATTTATATAAAGGTCTTGGCATCCACTCGCACAATAAGTGGGTGTGTCTGTCCAAATCTGAAACCAGCATTTATATAAAGATCTTGGCGTCCACTCGCACAACAAGTGGGCATGTCTGTCCATATGTAAACAGCATTTATCACTGGGTATATTATCTGAATCATTAAATCTGGAATCACCATTTAGATCCATCCACATAAACTAGACTCACTGTATTGTGTAGTAAATTCTAATCACACTGTAAATACACAATTTTATAAAATGTTCACGATTCAACTTGTTATTTGTTTTATATAGTTATATAGGTTTACACTGAGAAATGGCATAACATTGTGTATTCCTGGTCTTTTGTGAAAATTTTTATTTCTACTTCATTCATAGTATTGTGTGAGTTTAATTACATGAATCATATCTTCTATGTTCAATTGATCATATATCAAGTTTGTAGATTACAAATTACAAACTAATTACTTTCCCAATTTCCAATTTTATGATTTAATTGAGACTTCCAGTGAATTCTTGTTGTCTTAATTTCCCTCCGGAATTTATTTCCTCGTCACTTAAATCTTTAAATTATTGTGCAGAACAGATTTAAATCTCGCAGCCGACCAATATTGGTCAACATATCATTCTGTTCTAGACATTTCAAGATTTTCTCATTTGGAAAGTCTTTAAGAATTTCATGAGTAAGATGTCTCATAATCAGTGAGGAATTATTTTTCAATTAATATTCTGCTGAAAACTGCTTGACAAAGAGACATGAGATAGAAAATCAGGAAATTACCCAGTGAGAATGAGCTCATACTACATTTCTTTTCTTTATTTTTTATTTTTTTTTTTTGAGGTTTTTGTTTTTATTTTGGTTTTTTTTTCAGTCCATGTTAAAAAAAAAAAAAGAGCAACACAAAAAAATGCTCCCTTTACAAAATTGACTTAATTTCCACTTTAGAGATCAGATATCAACAGCAGCTCCTAGCCTCCTGATTTGTTCTGTACATTGGGTTTTGTATCTGCATTGTCCCGTTATATTTTATTATAATTATCATCGAGTGATTTCTAGTAGAGCAGTTAAAATGCACATTTCAAATTTTTGAAATCCTTCAAAAAATTTCTTGTGTTTATACTTGAACCATTTGTTGTCTCCATCATTACGAAGGCCATATTGTTTATATGAAGAATTTTTTATCAATTTTGTACAAAGTGTTATAACAATAAAGTGTGACTTTTATGTATTTTGAGGTAAAAAAGCATTATCTAATTTCATTATTGTTTATCAATGTCACAAAAAACATGAACATGTATATAGCCATTTCATCAAAACATGAACATGTATAAATGAAGAGGTAGAAGGGACCAAATATTGTAGACGTCTGTTTGATACAATTAAGGCCTGGAAAAGAGACTTTTTTGTTAGATTCCTTAATGTAGAGTGTAAAGTAAACAGCTTTTGCTAGTTCATTGTGTATTAGAATACCAGAGTCGGTATGAACAAAAGTCTAGCTGGACTCATTTATTATAGTATATTCCTAAATCTTCACCATTTTGTTTCATGCCTTTAAATATTTCTTTTATTTCACAAATGCCAGCCCTTCATTTTCATTTTTGTCAGACTTAACAAAACATTCTTCTTAATTGATTCAGTGTTTATGAATTAAACCACATCAATCTTAAATAAAATCTGTCTCTTAAAGACTTAAAAGCATGAAGCGTACTGGGAAATGCTGAAAAAAATGTTATTCCATAACTGATCTCAACCAGTTCATCGCTGTATAGCCATGTAGCTTATGTATATTTGTGTGCAATTTTAATACAACTAAATATGTATAATATATATATAAAGGGGAAATAACTCTCTACATTGTTTTTATCATTTTATCCTCTCCACTCTCCACATTTTGCCAGTAATATTCACATATTGTGTGTTGAACTCATTCAACCAAATCAACACAAAGTTTATGTCGGAAACAAAATGTTCCCTGAATGTATTATAGGGTAAGTTAATTCTGTCTAGTAACAGTTGTCCACAGAGGATTATATATAGGTCTCTCGCTTCTCATTGATGTTCAATAACCCTAGCTGAGAGTTAATCAACTCTTAATGCAACAAAAACACAATTTTAAAACTTTCAAATTAAGAAAATATCACAAAATAGAAATATAAACAAATTTTGGATATGAAAAGTCTTGGCGATAAAATCTGTAAGTAAAATGGCCTGCTGTAGCAAAGTCTATTAAGGAAATTTCTTAAATAGCCACAAACTTAAATGTTACAGCTACAACCCTATAAGTAATAAGTAGTATGTGACAGAAATTGGGACATTATAATTGATTGGGTTTTAACACAAGACACTGTACATATTACCATAATTATTCAGCAATAAGCCTGCCTGGTAATAAGCTCAACCATGCCTTTTGCAGTTAACTTGCTTCAATAAATCTAATCCCTATGTTAAGTCAATTAAGTTGATGTTTTGGTCGTCTTGGCTTATTACAGGAAAATAACGCTAAATTGTGGCTAGCTTCTGTAGGATTTCTAAAATGTTTGTTTTAAAACAAGAATGGTGCTCATATATGTATATAATGTATGTAAATGTAAGTGTGTCAGCTGTTCTATTTATAGAATATTTGACAGGGTACACATGGAGGTATATGTTCTTTCATTTTACGTTTTGTTATAACTAACATGACCTTGTCCTTGTCTTACTAACTGTTAAGTTATATGATTTATATATTAAAAAGAGGATTTTTTTTCTATATATTTTTATCTCGTCGTCACTTATAATTTCAGTAAATGTGTATCATAATATTATTGGGGAGGTAGTGTACTAATTTAAGTACAGGTATGAATATTTTTTTACATACCTGAGATTTTACATTGGGGAGGTAATGTATTCATACAACTTTGCATTTGTTCACACATTCAATATTTTACCAATCAGTACAATAGAATTTTAACAAATTTTTCTTGTTTCTTTTGTACTGCTTTTTCAAATCAAAGTTATTCCACAGTTTACAGGAATATATGAACCAATACACAGAATACAAACTGTAAATAATTTAATGTTTTCACAAAATAAGTGATAAGACATACCATATTTGTCAGACAATAAGCTCAGGTCTGGTAATAAGCCCTCCCATATCAATAACACTTCTCTAGCTATGTCAACAAATGTTTCATTTTCCTTCAATGAGCCCATCCCTTCTTATAGAGTTTATGAGTTGGCCAAGGTATATATACCTCACTTATACGTCCCACTGTCCTGGGACAAGGATTTACAAAAATGTGGACCTACACGGGCTGACCCTTGGGCCCTCAGGAATGATAAACATTAAATGTACATATGTTGGTGACCCTGGGGATCACTTATATGCGAGATGACTGGCAAAGTCTATAAATAGACCTTTGTAGGTGGGGTGACCCTTGGGGTCGTATAAATATGAGGTGACCTGGCAAAGGCTATAAATAGACCTATATAGGTGGGGTGACCCTGGGGGTCGTATAAATACAAGGTGACCTGGCACAGGCTATAAATAGACCTGTATCGGTGGGATGACCCCAGGGAAGGATAATACATAGTCCCAGGAAGCTATAAACACTGAAGAGTTCCAATTGCAGTTCCTAATGTTGAAATTCCTGCGTGAACAGAGCAGGCCTGCGGGGAGTACAACAGTAGATAATGGTTCTGTAGTTAGTCCCCTGGGCTACTGACAGGATACATATGGTGCTCAGAGGATAAACGATGAAGATCTTTGTACACTTTAGCAGTATGGGTACAAATTAAACAGAGTAAAGGGTTTCTATACAAATCAAGCCAGTAATTCTAGTTTGTGCTATTACCAAAATAGGTGTGTTCAACATACAGTGGGAAATGCAGAAGGAACCCTATTTGCTTTTTAATAGCCATGGTTCTTTTAAAGATGTGATAGTGAGTAGTCAAAATATATTTTGTAAGTTTGTTATTCTTTAATTTGTTTTACCTTGAAAGTAAATTGGACTGTTTATCTTTTATGATAAATCTTCATAAGCCACAAGGTTAAAGGTATAAAGTGTTACTTCCTCACAATATTTTAATATGTTAAGAAGTAATACAGAGTTTGTTATGTAGATATATGATACTGATATTTTGCATGAACATTTTTCTGAGGTCAAACATCATTACTGTGAAGTCAAATTGGTTATTAATTAACATTTTTTTCCCATCAAATTATGACATGTTTTGGAGTATTGCCAAAGATTTGCATTGAGCACAATTTCCATTAAAAACACTACTGGGAGTATACAAAGTCGATGTTAGCGTTATTATAGACGCTGTATAGACATGTTACCCAGGTACAGTACAATGTTATGCTCCCTTTCAGCCCGAAACAATACTTCAATATTCTGAAGTAAAATATGACGGCCATCAAATGTTACATGTTCTAGTCTGCAGTCTTTGACAAGTAGAACAAATGTGATGTGTTATTTTTTTTTTTTTTTTTTAATCATTTTAATATATTGCATGTTATGTATGTAAAGCTTGATGCTTTATAATTTCCTTACTTTTTGTAGCTGTACATCTGTTTTGTTATGTTTTTCGTGAACATAAATGTTTGAAAATGTTTTTAATTTCGTAAAAACTGAGTTAAAACACAGATGTATACTCACTGTTTCCTGATACCAGGACGTTTGTGAGAAAACTTGTGATAAACAAATACAACTAGGGTACAGAAGACCTACAGCATTTAGCTGATTTGGTATCAATTCTGACAACGAACTAAAAATACACAATGATAATTATAAGTACAAAATGATTAATTAGTATATAATTAGATGTATAAATAAATGGTAGTTATGAACTAATTGTCATGATAATATGTAATTTAATTATACATATGAAGTATTAATTTGTGTGACATATTAATTGGTCAAGAGAACATGTCAATCTGATTAAAATACAGATCCTAATACTATCGTGTTAATCAGATTTGAGAACATGTATACAGGGTACAGATATTGACTATATCCTGTCACTGTCTGTTACAGAGTTTGTACAGGGTACAGATATTGACTATATTCTGTCACTTTCTGTCTGTTACAGAGTTTGTACAGGGTACAGATATTGACTATATCCTGTCACTTTCTGTTACAGAGTTTGTACAGGGTACAGATATTGACTATATTCTGTCACTTTCTGTCTGTTACAGAGTTTGTACAGGGTACAGATATTGACTATATTCTGTCACTTTCTGTCTGTTACAGAGTTTGTACAGGGTACAGATATTGACTATATCCTGTCACTGTCTGTTACAGAGTTTGTACAGGGTACAGATATTGTCTATATCCTGTCACTTCCTGTAACAGAGTTTGTACAGGGTACAGATATTGACTATATCCTGTCACTGTCTGTTACAGAGTTTGTACAGGGTACAGATATTGACTATATCCTGTCACTTTCTGTCTGTTACAGAGTTTGTACAGGGTACAGATATTGACTATATCCTGTCACTTTCTGTCTGTTACAGAGTTTGTACAGGGTACAGATATTGACTATATCCTGTCACTTTTCTGTCTGTTACAGAGTTTGTACAGGGTACAGATATTGACTATGTCCTGTCACTTTCTGTCTGTTACAGAGTTTGTACATCAGGTACAGACATTGACTGTATCCTGTCACTTTCTGTCTGTTACAGAGTTTGTACATCAGGTACAGATATTGACTATATCCTGTCACTGTCTGTTACAGAGTTTGTACAGGGTACAGATATTGACTATATCCTGTCACTGTCTGTCTGTTACAGAGTTTGTACATCAGGTACAGATATTGACTATATCCTGTCACTTTCTGTTACAGAGTTTGTACAGGGTACAGATATTGTCTATATCCTGTCACTGTCTGTTACAGAGTTTGTACAGGGTACAGATATTGACTATATCCTGTCACTGTCTGTTACAGAGTTTGTACAGGGTACAGATATTGACTATATCCTGTCACTTTCTGCCCATTCCAGACTATCACTATTTTTTTGCTCATATTTTACCAAGATTTTTATTTTTTATTTCTACCTGATTATAAAAAGGTAGGATGTCTCAAAAAACTTGTGTTCTCACTTAAAATTGTTTATTTTATTATCAGGGTTAGCAATAATATGGAAAGGCCAACAGCAGTTTTATAACTGTTAAATTGGCAAGGGTATATTGAAGTTTATATTACAATACATAATATTAGTGTATACGTACTGTATCCAGTCAGAACTCACAGAAAAGATTATCTTAATCTACAGTGAAGCCTGTCTAATCTGACCCCTGAGTATCCCTACATACTGTCTAATCTGACCCCTGAGTATTCTAACATCCTGTCTAATCTGACCCCTGAGTATTCCAACATCCTCTCTAATCTGACCCCTGAGTATTCCAACATACTGTCTAATCTGACCCCTGAGTATTCCAACATACTGTCTAATCTGACCCCTGAGTATTCCAACATACTGTCTAATCTGACCCCTGCGTATTCCAACATACTGTCTAATCTGACCCCTGCGTATTCCAACATCCTGTCTATTCTGATCACTGAGTATTCCAACACCCTCTCAGTAACATTATATCCCGATTTACAAATTTCAAGGAAACATATTTAATCACACTTTGGAATCCATCAAGCCCTGTAATAAATCCATGCCTGGTGTCAAACTCACGATTGTCAAAACGTTTCAATAAAAAAAAAAATTCAAAAAAAAATTTAAATCATTGCCCTGTAATAAGCCCGCTCCTGACTTTTCATCTGATATTTAAAAGAGTTGGCCCAATGGGTTTACTGTATGTGGAAGGCCTGCTAGGCCAGTCAAAACACTAAAACTGAGAATGTGTTGGAAACACTGTCAAATAGACATGTGATACAAATACTGTATCAATGGTTCATGTGTGTTTGATACTGTGTGATACAAATACTGTATCAATGGTTCATAAGTGTTTGATACTGTGAGCTACTTCACCAAAAATGTTGACAGTGATAAACTACAGATGTTTATACACTGACCAAAGAAACATGTGAAACTTTTACTACAAGATTTATGTTGACATGTGAAGATGTTATTTAATTTCATTACAACTAAAGTTGTAAGCTGATTTAGTTGACAGGACATATAATACAAGTTAGCTATAGTATTAAAAGTGTAGGTATAGCGAGGTACCTATAGCCTAAAGGGTATTGTCGATATAATGTAGATCTTACTCAGCCTGTATGGAAATGCTTGCCAGGGATTTATTGTTACTTATTGTCGATATAATGTAGATCTTACTCAGCCTGTATGGAAATGCTTGCCAGGGATTTATTGTACTATATATTATATATTATCAATTTTTATTATTTCCATTGTAAATGTTTGTTTCCCTATTATACAATATATTTATCAGTCACCATGGTGTTTTATTGTAGGGCGTTACAACAGGTCACATGTACCTCTTATTTCTTAAAGCCAAAGTCGTGTTATCAAGAAATGGTTTGACTTAGTAATTGAAATTGATCAATTTTAATGTTTACGAACATTAACTGTATAGACAGGACTTGATCATCTTTTTTCTAAAATCAGCATTAACATTCCTCCAAAGCAAGGTTTTGTTTAAAATTCAAAAAATGAGATGCCTCCAAAGCAAGGTTTTGTTTAAAATTGAAATTCTTGTGAATTTTATTCAATAGTTACTTTAAAATAAAAAAAAATATGAAAATATCAGATACCGGTGTACTAGTCAGAGATTTCTAATTAACTGACAGATGATGATATGATTTCAGAACTTACAGATTAATCTTATAGCAACTCTCAACTGGAAATATCTTTTTCTGGAATTGCGGCTCACAATTACAAATATATATATTCCTATTGTATTTCTTGCATAGAGGACACTGCATCATTTTTTATGTATTCAAGCATATGTAGATTTTGAAGTACAATGCTAATTCCACCAATTATTATAATCATGCTATTCAATATTATTGTTAGCTTTATATCAGATAGATTTTAATGTATTTTGTGTTTGGTGTGTGATATCTAGTGTTTGAGATTTTTACCTAATATAAGTTTGTATAGGTGTTGAGGGGAAAACTCCTTCAGAAATATTATATAATTTATTACTCAATATCATTATGGTTGGAAGTTTTATCTATATTTATCCTCATTGTTTTGTTTGATTTTATATTCTCATTTAGTATTCCTGCTAAAAGTTTTTCTTATCAAAGAATTTGTTAAGACGTCAAAGTGGGGTACATAACTTGGTAAAAAGACACATTTAATTAATTCAAAGGGATAAAGACTTGTGTGAAGTTTACTATGTAAACTTCTGTTGTTTATCTAAGGAATTAATAAGTATATATGTAAATTTCACTGAGAGACATTATAAAGAATAGTTGAATCTGTAAATTTTCAGTGGGAGATATACGTAAGGAATAGTTGAATCTGTAAATTTTCAGTGGGAGATATAGGAATATGTGTGTGCATGTGTGCCATGTAGTTAGCCCTTTAAGCTGACGTAACGCCATTTTGCCATTCCAACCAACGTTGTTGTAGCCTTTAGATTGACATGCTTGTTATGGCCAAAACTGACCAATGTATATCAGCCAGTGTTAGATGGCAAGTAAAAGCTGATGGTTTAAAATATCTTGTTTGTGTTTTTTATCAGGTCACCTGAGACAAAGTCTCAGTTGACCTATTGCAATGGCCTTTTGTCCAGTGTCGTGTGGTGTGCGCCGTCCATCCGTCCGTCGTAAACAATTTACATTTGCGACTTCTTCTCCAAAACCGCTGGACCGAATTCAATGAAATTTGGTATGAAGTTTTCATGGCCAAAGGTCAACCAAAATTGTGAATTATATGGTACCAACCCTCCAGGGGACTGAGGGGCGAGGTCAAAAAAGGTCAAATTAACTAAAATTTAAAAAAATGTTTTTCTCAACTCCCAGATATGGTAGAATAAAATACTCTTCACAGATAGAAAGGTATTAAGGTCCTTTACCAAAATTGTAAATTACATGACCCTGGGGTGTCATGTTTTTCACTGGGGAGGGGGTAAAGTCATATAGCTTATATAGAGAAATCACATTTTTGAGCATTATTTGTTCCATTGGAAATAATACAAACTTGGTTAGAATTATCAGTATGGGATGCCTGTTGTAAACTACATGAGTATTGGCACTGACTGACCCCCAGGGACTTATGGGCAGTAACAAAAAGGGATCACATTAACTGAAATTGAAAGAAACTTCTCAAGACATCAATAAGGTAGAATTAAATACTCTTCATAGATGAAAGGGTCTTAAGGTGCTTTACCAAAATTGTGATTTCATGACCCTTGTTCACAAATGTTTTACAGCTGTGATTAACCTACAGTTTAGTAGTGTGCTACAGCTGTGATTAACCTACAGTTCAGCAGTGTTTTACAGCTGTGATTAACCTACAGTTCAGTAGTGTTTTACAGCTGTGATTAACCTACAGTTCAGTAGTGTTTTACAGCTGTGATTAACCTACAGTTCAGTAGTGTTTTACAGCTGTGATTAACCTACAGTATAGTAGTGTGTTACAGCTGTGATTAACCTACAGTTTAGTAGTGTTTTACAGCTGTGATTAACCTACAGTTCAGTAGTGTTTTACAGCTGTGATTAACCTACAGTTTAGTAGTGTTTTACAGCTGTGATTAACCTACAGTTTAGTAGTGTTTACAGCTGTGATTAACCTACAGTTTAGTAGTGTGTTACAGCTGTGATTAACCTACAGTTCAGTAGTGTTTTACAGCTGTGATTAACCTACAGTTCAGTAATGTTTTACAGCTGTGATTAACCTACAGTATAGTAGTGTTTTACAGCTGTGATTAACCTACAGTTCAGTAGTGTTTACAGCTGTGATTAACCTACAGTTCAGTAGTGTTTTACAGCTGTGATTAACCTACAGTTCAGTAATGTTTTACAGCTGTGATTAACCTACAGTATAGTAGTGTGTTACAGCTGTGATTAACCTACAGTATAGTAGTGTGTTACAGCTGTGATTAACCTACAGTTCAGTAGTGTTTTACAGCTGTGATTAACCTACAGTATAGTAGTGTGTTACAGCTGTGATTAACCTACAGTTTAGTAGTGTTTTACAGCTGTGATTAACCTACAGTATAGTAGTGTGTTACAGCTGTGATTAACCTATAGTTAATTAGTGTTTTACAGCTGTCATTAACCTACAGTTTGGCAGTGTTTTACAGCTGTGATTAACCTACAGTTTAGTAGTGTTTTACAGCTGTGATTAACCTACAGTTTAGTAGTGTTTTACAGCTGTGATTAACCTATAGTTTGGCAGTGTTTTACAGCTGTGATTAACCTACAGTTTAGTAGTGTTTTACAGCTGTGATTAACCTATAGTTCAGCAGTGTTTTACAGCTGTGATTAACCTACAGTTTAGCAGTGTTTTACAGCTGTGATTAACCTATAGTTCAGCAGTGTTTTACAGCTGTGATTAACCTACAGTTTAGTAGTGTTTTACAGCTGTGATTAACCTACAGTTTGGCAGTGTTTTACAGCTGTGATTAACCTACAGTTTAGTAGTGTTTTACAGCTGTGATTAACCTACAGTTTAGTAGTGTTTTACAGCTGTGATTAACCTACAGTTCAGTAATGTTTTACAGCTGTGATTAACCTACAGTATAGTAGTGTTTTACAGCTGTGATTAACCTACAGTATAGTAGTGTGTTACAGCTGTGATTAACCTACAGTTCAGTAGTGTTTTACAGCTGTGATTAACCTACAGTTCAGCAGTGTTTTACAGCTGTGATTAACCTACAGTTCAGCAGTGTTTTACAGCTGTGATTAACCTACAGTTTAGTAGTGTTTTACAGCTGTGATTAACCTACACTTCAGCAGTGTTTTACAGCTGTGATTAACCTACAGTTCAGTAGTGTTTTACAGCTGTGATTAACCTACAGTTCAGTAGTGTTTACAGCTGTGATTAACCTATAGTTCAGCAGTGTTTTACAGCTGTGAATAACCTACAGTTTAGCAGTGTTTTACAGCTGTGATTAACCTACAGTATAGTAGTGTTTTAAAGCTGTGATTAACCTACAGTTAAGTAGTGTTTTACAGCTGTGATTAACCTACAGTTCAGTAGTGTTTTACAGCTGTGATTAACCTACAGTTCAGTAGTGTTTTACAGCTGTGATTAACCTACAGTTCAGCAGTGTTTTACAGCTGTGATTAACCTACAGTTTAGTAGTGTGTTACAGCTGTGATTAACCTACAGTATAGTAGTGTTTTACAGCTGTGATTAACCTACAGTTTAGTAGTGTTTTACAGCTGTGATTAACCTACAGTTTAGTAGCGTTTTAAAGCTGTGATTAACCTACAGTTTAGTAGTGTTTTACAGCTGTGATTAACCTACAGTTCAGTAGTGTTTTACAGCTGTGATTAACCTACAGTTTAGTAGTGTTTTACAGCTGTGATTAACCTACAGTTCAGCAATGTTTTACAGCTGTGATTAACCTACAGTTCAGTAGTGTTTTTAAGCTGTGATAAACCTACAGTTTAGCAGTGTGTTACAGCTGTGATTAACCTACAGTTTAGCTGTGTTTTACAGCTGTGATTAACCTACAGTTTAGTAGTGTTTTAAAGCTGTGATTAACCTACAGTTTAGTAGTGTTTTACAGCTGTGATAAACCTACAGTTCAGTAGTGTTTTACAGCTGTGATTAACCTACAGTTTAGTAGTGTGTTACAGCTGTGATTAACCTACAGTTCAGTAGTGTTTTACAGCTGTGATTAACCTACAGTATAGTAGTGTTTTACAGCTGTGATTAACCTACAGTTCAGTAGTGTTTTACAACTGTGGTTAACCTACAGTTTAGTAGTGTGTTACAGCTGTGATAAACCTACAGTTCAGTAGTGTTTTACAGCTGTGATTAACCTACAGTTTAGCAGTGTTACAGCTGCGATTAACCTACAGTTCAGTAGTGTTTTACAGCTGTGATTAACCTACAGTTCAGCAGTGTTTTTACAGCTGTGATTAACCTACAGTTCAGTAGTGTTTTACAGCTGTCATTAACCTACAGTTAAGTAGTGTTTTACAGCTGTGATTAACCTACATTTCAGTAGTGTTTTACAACTGTGGTTAATCTACAGTTTAGTAGTGTGTTACAGCTGTGATAAACCTACAGTTCAGTAGTGTTTTACAGCTGTGATTAACCTACAGTTTAGCAGTGTGTTACAGCTGCGATTAACCTACAGTTCAGTAGTGTTTTACAGCTGTGATTAACCTACAGTTCAGCAGTGTTTTACAGCTGTGATTAACCTACAGTTCAGTAGTGTTTTACAGCTGTCATTAACCTACAGTTAAGTAGTGTTTTACAGCTGTGATTAACCTACATTTCAGTAGTGTTTTACAGCTGTGATTAACCTACAGTTTAGCAGTGTTTTACAGCTGTGATTAACCTACAGTTTAGTAGTGTTTTACAGCAGTGATTAACCTACAGTTCAGTAGTGTTTTACAGCAGTGATTAACCTACAGTTCAGTAGTGTTTTACAGCTGTGATTAACCTACAGTTCAGTAGTGTGTTACAGCTGTGATTAACCTACAGTTCAGTCGTGTTTTACAGCTGTGATTAACCTACAGTTTAGTAGTTTTACAGCTGTGATTAACCTACAGTTCAGTAGTGTTTAAAAGCTATGATTAACCTACAGTTCATTAGTGATTTAAAGCTGTGATTATATCACCAGCTACTTTTACGAGACTTTCACCAGTTACTACGAGGAAATTCACCAGCTACTATAATGTTACCCCAACCAACTTCTACAAGGAGACTCCAACCAGCTACTACAACGAGACTCTAACTAGCTACTACGAGACTCTCACCAGCTACTACAATGAGACTCTCACCAGCTACTACAACAAGACTCTCACCAGATACTACAACGAGACTCTAACCAGCTACTACAACGAGACTCTAACCAGCTAATACGAGACTCTTACTAGCTACTACATGGAGACTCTCACCAGTAGCGACAAGGAGGACAGAAGACTCTCACCAGCTACTACATGGAGACTCTCACCAGCTACTACATGGAGACTCTCACCAGTAGCGACAAGGAGGACAGAAGACTCTCTCTAGCTACTACATGGAGACTCTCACCAGTAGCGACAAGGAGGACAGAAGGCTCTCTCTAGCTACTACAAGGAGGCTTTCTTAACCAAAGGGACCCTCATGATCATAACCAGCTACAACGAGACTCTAAATAAAAAATTTCCTGTTTTTTTTGTCATGGGGCAATATATATAATTCCAGCAAACAATCAAAAACAAACAAATCACTGATTGCAGGTCTTAAGTTGTTTTCATTTATATATAGAATGTCATAAAATCACATTACAAACAAGACAAACAAGCAAATAAATCGATGAACAAGATTAATGGATTTCATAATTACATGTAAAGACCATCATATATCTAATTATAAATTACTGCAAGCGCCTTCTTTTGACAACACTTTGGTCCGATAGGTTTTTGAGGGATTGCATCTTATAATTCAATCTCGAGTCAACACTATCAGACCAAAGTGCCCTCAAAAGACAATGATGTTTTTAACACATCACACTTGCCCTTGACATTAATATTTCAATATTCAACTAAATATTTCACCACAGGAAGGCCTGTTAGCACCAGCAATGTTCATCATCTGCATCAATAAAACAGTAATAGTGACATTATGTATTTTGATTAAACATTCAAATTAAAGCACAACTCGTATTCAAGTTCAGAGGTCAAATTTAAACATTCAAATGTTTTCTTCTCATAAATTGTCTCTTCTTCTCACAGATTGTATACTATGCCTCATTGTCCCTAGCCTCATATATAATAAATAGCTAGAGCCAATCACGAATTCATTAAAATAACTCGGCCAAATGTAAATAATAATTGGTAAAAACATCATGGTAATTTTTCTAATTTATGCAAAAAATACATCATTGGTAACTAAACTGTAACATGATCAAGAGGCCCACATGGGCCCGCATAGCTCATGTACCTAGTATTCTCTGATTCACTTCTCTGATTTCAGTTAATATAAAGAACTTGAATCTAGGCCATTCTGTTAAGTCCTTCAAATGCCTTAACAAATTTTGACCCCTGTGACTATATAATGGGTCAAGGTCATGTCTTCTCACAAAGTTTGTTGGCTTTATCCCAGGAACCTACAAATACAGTGTATCATGATTATAGGCACCTTTTTCTTTGTGAGAAGAGATCATTTGAATGTTCAAATTTGACCAATGTGAATAGGAGTCAAGGTCACTCAAGGTCATTTCGTTTAGGAAACAACTTCATGGGGTCCACGAAATTAGGAAACTTCCAGCAAAATATTACAACTATAGCTATATATTCTATTGGTTTTTGAAGAGAAATAATTATATACATAATTTGAATGCTAAGCAAAGACCCTGTTATATAATTAACTTGAATATAGCTAGGTCAGGTTCATTTTATTATGGAAACTTTGTGGGGCTCAAGAACCTACCACTCAAATATGATTCAAGGCTTTTTGGTTTGTGAGAACTCATTTGAATGTTTTAACAAATTTGACCCTGTGACCTTATAAGTCAAGGTCATTTCTTTTTCAAACTTATTGGGGCTTCAACAAAGAAACCCATCAGTGAAATATCATGATGATTTTAGGCCTGATGGTTTTTGAGAAGTCGTTTAAAGAAAAAAGTTGATGTCAGGCAGAAAAATTTTGGGTCAGGTGAGCTAAAAATAACAATCACACAAATTATATAATACACATGTACACTCAGTTTTGGAAGCAAATCACATTATTTTGTATCTGTTAATATAACTAGCAACAAAAATGTAACAAGTGCATTGTACTACTACCATTTAATGTCCACAACTAGCTATAGACCACTGACAGGTCAGCATGGTTTCCATCTTATGACATTTTCCCTGGTCGGCCCAAAATCACCAAGAAACCATATGCATCTACCAGTACTCATATTACTGATGTTGTCATTTGAAATTCATATAATTAGACATATCTAAAACAACTGCAAGGAAGCAAAATATGCATTAAACATACGTACATCTACTATATAAATAATGTGACTCTAGTTTCCATTCACCTCAGTATTTACTGGGGTAACAAAAATCAAAATAACTGTGTAATCATTTATTAGCTTTGATTTTTTTTAACCTGAAATACAAGAGACAACATTGCTTCATAGTGTCATGAAATATCAATCAGCAGAAAGATATACAATATCTGAATTATGTAACCGTTCCTACATTAAAAATTTTCTGATTTTTAAAAGTCCTGATCCTCTGTATAAATAAGTAAAATGTTTTGTTTGAAAATATATCCTGTCAACCAAACTACATGCAAAATCTGATGACACAGGAAATTTGTAAATTATATACATCCCATTTGTCGTAACTACAGCGAATGCCACGTTAGGTCTAGATCTCCTGTATTACTATAACAGCTATTTGTCGTAACTACAGCGGGGGCCACGTCAGGTCTCCTGTATAACTATAATAGCTATTTGTCGTAACTACAGCGAATGCCACATCAGCTCTCCTGTATAACTATAATAGCTATTTGTCGTAACTACAGCGAGTGCCACGTCAGGTCTCCTGTATAACTATAATAGCTATTTGTTGTAACTACAGCGAGTGCCTCGTCAGGTCTCCTGTATAACTATAATAGCTATTTGTCGTAACTACAGCGAGTGCCACGTCAGGTCTCCGATATTACTATAATAGCTATTTGTCGTAACTACAGCGAGTGCCACGTCAGCTCTCCTGTATTACTATAATAGCTATTTGTCGTAACTACAGCGAGTGCCACGTCAGCTCTCCTGTATTACTATAACAGCTATTTGTCATAACTACAGCGAGTGCCACGTCAGCTCTCCTGTATTACTATAACAGCTATTTGTCGTAACTACAGCGAGTGCCACGTCAGCTCTCCTGTATTACTATAACAGCTATTTGTCATAACTACAGCGAGTGCCACGTCAGCTCTCCTGTATTACTATAATAGCTATTTGTCGTAACTACAGCGAGTGCCACGTCAGCTCTCCTGTATTACTATAACAGCTATTTGTCATTACTACAGTGAGTGACATGTCAGCTCTCCTGTATAACTATAATAGCTATTTGTCGTAACTACAGTGAGTGCCACATCAGGTCTCCTGTATAACTATAATAGCAATTTATCGTAACTACAGTGAGTGCCACGTTAGGTCTCCTGTATAACTATAATAGCTATTTGTCGTAACTACAGCCAGTGCCACGTCAGGTCTCCTGTATAACTATAATAGCTATTTGTCGTAACTACAGCGAGTGCCACGCTAGGTCTCCTGTATAACTATAATAGCTATTTGTCGTAACTACAGCGAGTGCCACGCTAGGTCTCCTGTATTACTATAATAGCTATTTGTCGTAACTACAGCGAGTGCCACGTCAGCTCTCCTGTATAACTATAATAGCTATTTGTCGTAACTACAGCGAGTGCCACGCTAGGTCTCCTGTATAACTATAATAGCTATTTGTCGTAACTACAGCGAGTGCCACGTCAGCTCTCCTGTATAACTATAATAGCTATTTGTCGTAACTACAGCGAGTGCCACGTCAGCTCTCCTCTATAACTATAATAGCTATTTGTCGTAACTACAGCGAGTGCCACGCTAGGTCTCCTGTATAACTATAATAGCTATTTGTCGTAACTACAGCGAGTGCCACGTCAGCTCTCCTGTATTACTATAATAGCTATTTGTCGTAACTACAGCGAGTGCCACGTCAGCTCTCCTGTATTACTATAATAGCTATTTGTCGTAACTACAGCGAGTGCCACGTCAGCTCTCCTGTATTACTATAATAGCTATTTGTCGTAACTACAGCGAGTGCCACGTCAGGTCTCCTGTATTGCTATAAACTCCCATGTGAACCATGGTGGCTTCCTGCATCAGAGATACAGCACTGATATTCTCCGGATTTATAGGAGGCAGACTAGCAGTTAGATTACCCCCTAGCGGGAGTGACGAGGTCACCATCTCATACGAGTCTGTCACGGAAGGGACCATCGGGTCCTGTGTCTCGCGAGGCAGAGGCTCCGTTTGAGTGATAACAGTGACAATGTTATCCACTGCTGGGACAATGGTTTCCTGTAGTGCTGTCTCTACTGTGGCATTGTCCAATAGAGGCACTCGTATTTTGTTGTTGTGTGATGCCATGTGTTTTTTTAAGTCTCGGTTAAACATGAATCCCTTACCACAAATCTGACACTTCTTAGACCGATCCCCGTTGTGATTTCTGATGTGTGAGCGTAAATTGCTTTTATCCGCGAATGTTTTTTGACAAATTTCACAACTGTAGGGTTTCTCGCCGGTGTGAGTACGCATGTGTCGTTCATGGTCCTGCTTTTCTCCAAACATTTTATTACAAACCTCACAAACATGAACTGACCACTTATACGACGCAACGTCCTCTGGCTTCAGATGGAAGGACACAAAATGGGAGTTAAGAGCACCAGATGACTTACAGCCCTGACCACAAACATTACACATGTGTGTAGGTTCATTGGAATGTGTGTGCTGGTGAGTTATAAGACAGGACTGCTGCCGAAACGTTTTTCCACAAGTATGACACATGAACTTTTTGAACTCACTATGCAGAGCCATATGATTCCTAAGTACATCCTGGCTACGGAAAGCCATTTCGCAAACCTTACATTTATGCGGCCGTTCCCCGGTGTGGATATACCGATGCTCCTTTAGTTGTTGTTGTGTACGGTATGCCTTTCCACAAACTTCACAAATGAATTCCTTTTTCTGTGTATGAACTAACATATGAGTGTCTAGATTTCTTTTCTCTGTACATCCTTTCCCACACACCGAACAGATGTAGGGTTTCACGTCCAGATGGTTTTTAGCATGTCTCCTTAAACTCTCTATAGAGTTAAACTGCTTCTGACAAGTTTTGCATGTGAACTTACCAGATGTGTCGTGAAGTTGTCGATGTTTGTACAGGGACAGGGACCTGAGGAATATTTTCCCACACAAGTCACATGCATACGGAGACTTTCCAGCAATGAAATGAATCTTCTTATGCTCTTTCAAAAACTGCTGTGATGGAAAATCTAACTGACATATTTTACATTTGAATTTCCGTTTCTTCTCATCATTATTTGGTTTGAGCTGGTCCGTTTCCTCAGTATTCGTAGTTTTTGTTCCCTCACAACTCTGGTTAGTAATTGTAGAGCTGATCTCTTCATTCTCCTCATTATACTCCACCCCAACGCACGACTCCAATACGGTCCCTACCTTATCACCAGCTGTTTCTGAGCTGTCTGTTTTTGTGACATTGTCTACGTCTGTTTCAGGTTCCTTTACCCGTAACTCCTCCACAGACACCACCTTACAATTGGCCATTTCCATGAGACTTCCCATCTTCTGTAACTGACTTTCATTATCCTGTTCGTGCCTGGCTTCGTGACGTACCAGGGTATGATAAGAACCCAGTATCCCCCCACAAAACTTACACTCAAACTTGTCCCTCCCGTACTTGCTCAGTCCTTTATCTCCGTGGGAAAATATTTTGTGCATCCTTCTGCCACTGCGAGACTTGAATGACTTTTCACAAATGTCACATTTGTATTGTTTATTGTCGTCTCCTTGGTGAGAGGACATGTGGGTTTTGAGATCCTCCCTCCGGCTGAATTCTTCCTCACAGATGTTACATTTGATGATGTTATTATCTAAATCTGTGTGACTCTTCATGTGATGTTCATATGATGGCTGACTCTTAAAATGCAGGAAACACAGATGACATTCGAAGTCTGACTTTCCCAATTTGCTGCTGTGCGTGAGCATGTGTTTCTCAAGTTGAAGCTGCATGGTGAACTTTAAACCACATTCCTGACATTCAGACTGATCCGTCACTTCCTCTTTGTCACCGTCTAACTCTGTATCATCACCATTGACAATACTGTTGTGCTCGTTTTTCTGGTGGTCAATAAGTTCACTTAATTTCAAAAACACAAACGGACATCTATTGCATGGATACTTGAGCACATCAAAACAATGAACAAAAATATGGGAATTTACCCCCTCTGTCTCTGTAAACTGACCACAAACTGGACATTTCTTGCTGTCTAATGTCCAAGAAATCTTCCTGGAGTTTCTCCTGCTTTTCTTCTCAAGTTCATGATCAGACAGAACATGTTTTACAAAACTGTCCTGGTTTGCCAAGACTGTGCCACAGGCAGGACACTCAACTGTTGTAGGATTAACATCTTTAGAATTTCTTCCTTCAGGACGAGAATTATCAGGATTGTCTTTGTATTTACTCTGTCGGCTGGTCTGTAGGCTTGTCTGTCTTCTCCCAGTCTTCCTACCCCCTGCTAGTCGACTAGATCTCCTCACATTCACAGTATCAACTTGATTATCAGTTTTCTTTATTTTCTCACAAATTTCTTTATGTTTTTCCTTTGCTAATGTCCTTCTGCCTTTTTGTGCTTTCTTAGATTTCACTTTAGTTAAAGTTTGACTTTCCAATTTTCCCTTGTTTAGATTAATAGTATTTATTATAGATTTTCCTTTTTCATCTGATTCATCAATATTTTCATCGCATGCATCCTCCTCATCGACAGTACATGCATTAGAATTGGAATTGCTTGTGTCATCACCTGTGATTTCCATACTTTGGTCAGCAATGTTGTTGACATGAAGTGTTTCATTTATTTGATTGTAATCAATATCATTTCTATGTTTAAAATCCTTGTTAACGGAATGCTTGACAGGAAGGTCAGAATATGTGTAGTGATCTTGACTGTCAGAAATCACCTGTTTATTTTCACTGATGAAGGTTTCCTGAGAATCTCCATCTGTTTGAGTATAGTATTCTGAAATAAAGTCAAAGAAACACCAGGTTAAATTGAGCATACTTATCAGTAACAAGGAAAATCCATTGTTAACTAATGAGAAAATCTGGTGACAAATTATTTCTATATGTTAAATGCTATATAAAGTTTAAGGTATTAAACTCGTCAAAATATATTATTTAAACTTTCTATCCTGTTGCTGTGGCAGGTAATTTTGTTTCAATAGAAGTCAGAATTGACAAAACACAGCCAAACTTTTTTATTTTCCAACTCTTATTACTTGAAGATCCTGCTTAATTTAAAGTAAAAATAAAATTTCAACAGAATTATATAATTAAAGTAGAAATTATTTAAAAAATATACTGAGTTAACTTGACTACTCAGAACATTAATGTGTTTTCATGGCCCAACTTACTCTGAGAAAACAAGGTAATTGGACTGTATTCTGTAGTGTTTTCCCAGATTACTCTTAGTATCCACTGAAGATATTCCTTTGTTATAATTATTAGAAACGAAAATTGCAGCTTTGTTACAAATAGCCAATAAATCACCTGCACAGAAGTTGATAAATTTTGTCAGGATCTCCGAGTTTCCATCAAGGAACATGGTACCGAGGGTGGAGCCGAATGTGGCTCCATCTCCACACTTCCTGTCTGCCGTGAGCACTACAAACTCTTTCCCAGTCACAGACAGTGTCTCCATCTGTAAGGAAGAAGTCCATTTTACGTTCAAGTGTTGCAGAGGGCTTGATAAATTTATTTCAACATCTCAACTGAAAATGTTCTCTCAAGCTGAATGCTATTTTGTAGCTTGTATATAACATACTCCCCCAACAGTGCAGAACTCATCATCAACCTTCCAGATGTTTAGCAATGCTTTCAAGCTAAGAATAATAAAATATGTCCATGAAAATGGTTACATCAAGATATGTCCTTGAAAATGATTTTATTGAGGTATGTCCTTGAAAATGGTTTTATTAAGACCTGTCCTAGAAAATGGTTTTATTGAGGAATGTCCTTGAAAATGGTTATATTAAGTTATGTCATTAAACATGGTATTACATTTTGTAATAAGAGCATTCCTTTTGTGTTTTTTTCACTTATAATGCTGGATTTGGTATACATAATGTGCATTACCAAACTGAAAAATTAATGTATTCTCCTCAAACTATCCCTGCGGTCTTAAATTATGCAATATTCACAGTTAATAGTAGTGCTAAGTATTTTCTCTGCCAAAGTTCACCATCAAATTAATAAGGTCTAAAAACTAGGCCATATTAAACTGTAGACTGCTGGAGCAATCTGGACATTTTAATTAATGCAAAAATGTTAAATGCATGTCTAATCATATTGATTCTATGAACACTGGTGGGAAGTTTACCATATCCATCCTCAAATAAGTCCTCTCTCCTAGTGTTGAAGTTAGTATCAAAGTTCGTGGAAGACTTATTTGTGAGTCACTTTAGCTGACTGTTTTACAACTGATGATTCCGCAGAAGAGAAGTGGCTTATTTGTTGGTAGGTAGGTACTTATTTGTGGATAAATATGGTAATTCAAATAAAAAATTATCGGGGTATTAGATATACCTACCAAACTTGTCCATATGTCGGTACTGATGGTGGGATCTGGTATAACTGAGGACTGTTGGTCAGCGAGTGGGGTTACAGTACAGACATCCATTTTACTGCAGTCTCAGCAGTTCTGTGAAGAGATCAGAGAGAGGATTAATACATTAAAATAACTTTCGTGACATACTACTTTTGACACTTACGGTTACCTGAAAATGTAAATTCATATTATTAGAGCAATTGTAGTATGTTTAAAGTGCTCATGAAGGTATTCTTCCCAACCTGAAAATGAATTAATAAAATTGGCACAGTTCATATAATAGCCAGGTCTTATACATATATGACCCAAAGCTCTACTGTTGTTTTCTTCCTAAATTTGTTAGCGAATCGGAAATATGAAAATGAAAATATCAGACATAGTAATGTTTTCTTTACTTAATCATCAGAATTTTTTTTTTATCAAATTGTTGATTTCTTATATAACTATTTTACTATCAAAAATGAAATATTTTCATTAATATCTAAACAAATCATTTTTTTAAGCATTGATAATAAATTATATAAATGATAAATTAAAATAATGGATTATCAATATTAATAAATTATCATTTATCAATATTATCAGATCATTTCTTAATTTCAATAAATAATCATTGAATGCTTAAAACCTTTTTTTATTATTGAAAGTTAATTATAAATAAATACAAAATGAATAAGTATTAATAAATGATTAATTAGTATAAGGAAATGATTTAACATTTAAAACCATTTTGATTCGTTAATATTAAATAAATCATTTCTTAATATTGATTATTCATTCATTGTTTTTTCCTGATTTTTCTTCAGGATTTGACAAAAGGCTTTTGATCATTTTACCCGTTACATTTACCAGGAAAGTAATGTGATGGAAAAATATGCCAGTAATTTATAGTTAAATATAAAAAAAAAATTAAAACAAAAAATAAAACAAAACATATATAAATATTATTATACAAGTTCAGCTAAGTCTCAGAAGCTGTCTTCACTGATATATAATTATATAATGTAACAGGAATCAGCAGGAGTTTTCACCAGTGTGCATCCACCCAGGGATCAAATCCGCAACCCTATACTTACTGGTCCGCCGCGCCGCTATACCGATTGGGTAAACGGGAAATTGTCCCTAGCAAGAATCTGGTAGTCGAGGCGACTCTTATCAATATAATAGTGAATATATTTATAAATGTAACGTGAACAGGGGGACAACGGAACGGTCACCCATCATAGAACTGACCACGCTCAACGTTGCTTAACTACGATACACAGACACGACACTCAACCGCACAGCCACAAAAGCTAGCTTTTGGACTATGCAGCTGAAATGCCCATATCCATGAACCATCACAAAAACTTGTCACCAAAGTACGAGTTACCTCCCTTACAACATTATCAATATGTTATCAATATTGTTTTATAAGCTAGGTTAAAATTTCATATTTATATTAAACTTGTAGCGTTTTATTATTGAAAAAAAAACTCTATTTTGTTTATCATGGTATGCATACAACTTCAATCAAATTGTATTAAATAATAAAATCTAAACAACAACCTGCCTGCTACTAGGCCAACCGTCACGGCGATAAATATTACGTGTAAGGCCACGGGCAAGAATGTCGTCAACTTACAAACAACCAAGCAAATGTCTATGGATATAATTTATGTTTTCTTTAAGGGAATATTAAAAGAGTGAGGATTTTTTTAGAATCCTATATTGTCCTGCTTCGACGAACCGAAAGCATCTACCAACATCACGAAGGCTATCTTAGAAATATCACGAGGAAGAAATGGGTGTGAATCGGGTTAAAAAACTGTCACGTCTCCAGTTCGACCGAGAACCCAGATATCAATTTATATGACATTTGCTATAAGTGTATGGGTATAAAATATTACATGCATAAACCATCGACAATAATGCACCGATTTCAATACACGGGGATAAAGAAAATAGCCGGACTACCTCTATATAGTTTAGTTCATTTCCAGGCAGGTTTCTCCGTCAACCAATATGGCGGCGGTGAAATTTGCAGGGTGCATTCGAGTACCGATATTCGTTGAGTGAGATTTTACGGTCTGTCCAGATTTCCCGTCAGTGGCCATGGCTAATCACAAGACAAAGAGTGTTCATAGAGATATGGGCTATGCAATTTTCTTTTTGTCTGGTAATATATTGCATAATTGATAACATAATTGTTGAATAAACTTAGATTTGTTTTATCTAACAAACCGGCATTATACAATGAACACTTGTATGAGTTTTAGCAGAGACCTAACATGCTATATTAATTTAGTAGGTCTCTGGTTTTAGCATGTATTGGCTTGGATATTCAGATCTACAGATGCTTTTACATGTCTTAGCTTTCCAAAAAGGGAAGAGGGGTACCAATGTCCTTATTTATTAGTAAGCAGTTTTAGTAAAGTTTGAGATAGATGGGTATGTAGAAGCTCGCGTAGTTCTACTGAAAAAATATTTATGAGAGATATAATTTGGTGTTCAATGTCAAAAGTATTACGCGGGCGAATTCAATAATAAACGATAAATATTTATTTGTTCGTGTGCTGGGTTTATTGCCCCCGAGAACAGCCGAGCACCTCTTGAGACGTGGTCTCCATGTAGTAGTTGGTGACTACCTCACTGAACAACATACGAGAAGCCCGTCGCACCTCATCGAGTGCAGTTCGGGTAAAGTGTCTTGTCCAGGGACACAAAAACGACAGCACACAATCCGACACTGGTTAGTAGCGTATGATAAATGTAATCATTATAAAAATAAATATTTTCCACACTCTCTGCATATGTCATGAAATCAAACGAGTAATGAACCATAATCTTGAAGGTGTAAATAAATGACCCAATAAATGATTAGTGACGTTTATTTCAATTAAACCAGACGTGTTATTTATTTCAACTATCTAAAAAGAATATAATTTGCAATTAATATTAGATGATAGTACTCTACATTTTTCAGTGCTGATACTAAATGGGATGACCATGTTGAAAATATTTGCATAAATGATACAAAAAGAATCTATGCCTAAGGACAATTAAAATATTGGTAAACTTGAACATTCAAAGTAAGATTGTATCCAAGCTCCTACCTATCATAGAATATATACGCACGTTGAACTTTGGAATAATCTATCAAAACTCACATTAAATCATTAGAAACAAGAAATATCTTTTAAAAAGATAAACGGCATGGTTTTAATGCTGGTAGTTATAATGTAAAACTGCTGGTGAAATAAATCAACGAACTAATTAATAAATGCACAGTTTCTGCACGGATAACAAAATGATATCAGTTTGAATCATTTTTGGTGATAAGAAGACTGCATTTGAATCAGGAATATGATTTTATTAATGTGTCATTTGAATAGATACATCCAATTATTCAGCTTGCATTCAATATTAATTTTGTTTCGTTTTTAACTGCATATCTGCATTTTGCATTTACCGCTACATTGACCAATCACATATTTCATCTTGACCAGTAACGCTACCTGTCGCGTCATATCCGGGAACAAAAGAAAATTATACGGCTATGCCGAAAAAAAACTTCAATTGGAAGCCGCCAGAGTAGTAACGGGCTAATTAGAATATGCATAAAGTAATCTCTGATGATTCTGAAACTGGGTGGGAATCTTTAAGTACAAGACGACAGCTGAGAAAGCTAACATTATTTTACAAAATGCATAACAAACTCCCTCCCTCATATCTGTTTACATTATTTTCGGGTTTAGCAGGTGACAGAACTCCTTGTCATCTAAGAAATAATAATAACTATACCACACATAACTATAGTCATATCTAATTGATACTAGATTATCATTTATACCAGCAACCACAGAAATTTGGAATAACCTTCCTGAATCTACTCTAAATAGTAGAGACCACAGTAAGACTTTTCACAAAAGTGCCATAGTCACAGATCATAATAATCTTCCTATCGTAGCCAACTTCATTATCACCTGTATCGTGTAAATTTATCAGAATCACCTTCCATCGTGGTTATTCATGTGAAAACTCTCTTCATTACTTTTTCTAATGTCCAAATTACATGAATGTTAGACGTGAAATATTTGATTAGCTGTTACACTAGCAGCCTAAACTTATTAACGTGTGGAAATGATGAATTGTCTACAGTTGACAATGAGTTTATTTTTGAAACAGTTCTAACTTTTATTCAATTAAGTGACCGTTTCTAAGTTAAACATTCGTGTGAACAGGTACATCTAAATATTTTTGCTTTTGTTTTTTCCCTACCTATGTCACTCTTAGAGTCTACAATTTGTCGATATTAATATTGTGATTGCTTTGTATGATAAGTATATAATTTACAAGCTATGATAGACCTCTGATGTATGGCATACGAATAAGAAATCTATAGAGTTCAGGAGTGACCCGATGAGGAATTTAAGAGATGTGTTTTTGTGGACAATGGATAAGTGACGTGTATTGCGTGTTTAGCAAGAACGTGTCATGCATTAGGTTACATTAGTTTTAATTAAAAGTTTAAAGATACATATTGTGGGCATCGTTTATGAACCTTGATTATTAGCATATCCTTACTATTTTTTCTTCCATTCTTCTTTGCTTTTCTTTCCTTATAATCATTATAAGTATACTGTGTCGCTATCACAATCTTTGTAATATATATTTGTGGAGAGGGCTTTTATAAGTTGTTAAAAACTTGTGCCTAATCCAATTGTGTTTAACAAAAAAATACGTTAAAATCATAGATATTTCAAAACATAGTCGAATTAGCAAAAGCATTAATACATTATAAACAGTTTGTTCTTATATCTTTGCGAAGCAGGTAGGGTTTTAACATAATCTCTGAACTAGAATATTATTTTCCTCCAAATAGTGTTACCACTATTAAAAGAAATTTGTTTGAAGGGACCATTCAATTCACTTTTTATAAATAAATCAAAGTGGTAAAGAAAAGAAAAAGTAGTAGAAACTTATATTGAATTCATCAGCTACATCTTCTGCAGAGAGCACGCTGTTGGGCTTGACGATTTCGAACACGTATTTGTGCTAATTCCGTATGTTTGGTGAGTAAGCTTTGTACAATATCCACGTGTGGTCAGATCATCTAACTTTGTCAACATGTATTCGGATCAGTTGTCGTTTAGTCGTAACGGTCATTAACATAGAAATTAGGATTATCATATGATTTTTTATCTAATGACATAAACTTAAATTTCTTTTCTCACGAAGTCGTTCCAGGTGAACCATGTAGACTGTTCTTACTGGAGAAAAAACGGATCCCTTTTAATGGTTTTAGAATATTTGTTTTATAGATTAAGCCCATTTTTAAATGGAAACATGACAGACAGATTCAAATAAATATCTTTAAAAGGAATGCATTCAACGACAGTGAAAATAATCTCTTGACCCATTTTGTCGTTAGTATATATACCTAATTGACAGTCGTTCTTTTTCATGTAGGTAGTGGACTGTATTTAAACTAACACATACATACATGTACAGATACCTATATACTACCGGGGGAGATACCAACACTCGAGAATCATACATAGAACAATCTCACGTGACTATAATGTATAGGTGATACGGAATTATCATCATGCATATTTCCAGGATATCAATATTAATACTGAGTTGTTTGGGTAAGTAAATTCATTATATGTATATTTTTATATTTTATTTCATTTTACCTATAGGATCAGGTCTACTCAGTTATTATTCTGTGGTAACACACAATCTTAGGTGTTGTTACATTTGATTTATTTTGACCATATGGAAGACTAGCTAAGTACTGATTGTCTGAATGTCTGAATTAACAATAATAATTTTGAACAAAGAAAAAGGGTGAAAAGATAGAAAAAGATTCAATTACATATATTCGTAAACATGATATGCGATACATCTATAATCAGATTTAAATGATATGTTATTCACAATATTGTGTGGTATCATAACAGTATGCATAGCAATACACATTATTGTGCTATTGTTTGACATTGGACAGGGACCAATCAGATATTGACTATAACATGACATCCATCATACTGACATTGGACAGGGCCAATCAGATATTGACCATAACATGACATCCATCATACTGACATTGGACAGGACCAATCAGATATTGACTATAACATGACATCTATCATACTGACATTGGACAGGGCCAATCAGATATTGACTATAACATGACATCCATCATACTGACATTGGACAGGACCAATCAGATACTGACTACAACATGACATCCATCATACTGACATTGGACAGGGCCAATCAGATATTGACTAAAACATGACATCCATCATACTGACATTGGACAGGACCAATCAGATATTGACTATAACATGACATCTATCATACTGACATCGGACAGGACCAATCAGATATTGACCATAACATGACATCCATCATACTGACATTGGACAGAACCAATCAGATACTGACTACAACATGACATCCATCATACTGACATTGGACAGGGCCAATCAGATATTGACTAAAACATGACATCCATCATACTGACATTGGACAGGACCAATCAGATATTGACTATAACATGACATCTATCATACTGACATCGGACAGGGCCAATCAGATATTGACTGTAACATGACATCCCTCATACTGACATTGGACAGGACCAATCAGATATTGACTATAACATGACATCTATCATACTGACATTGGACAGGACCAATCAGATACTGACTATACCATGACATCCATCATACTGACATTGGACAGGACCAATCAGATATTGACTATAACATGACATCTATCATACTGACATTGGACAGGACCATTCAGATACTGACTATACCATGACATCCATCATACTGACATTGGACAGGACCAATCAGATATTGACTATAACATGACATCCATCATACTGACATTGGACAGGACCAATCAGATACTGACTACAACATGACATCCATCATACTGACATTGGACAGGGCCAATCAGATATTGACTAAAACATGACATCCATCATACTGACATTGGACAGGACCAATCAGATATTGACTATAACATGACATCCATCATACTGACATTGGACAGGGCCAATCAGATACTGACTATAACATGACATCCATCATACTGACATTGGACAGGACCAATCAGATATTGACTAAAACATGACATCCATCATACTGACATTGGACAGGACCAATCAGATACTGACTATAACATGACATCCATCATACTGACATTGGACAGGGCCAATCAGATATTGACTGTAACATGACATACATTATACTGACATTGGACAGGGCCAATCAGATATTGACTGTAACATGACATCCCTCATACTGATATTGAACAGGACCAATCAGATATTGACCATAACATGACATCCATCATACTGACATTGGACAGAACCAATCAGATACTGACTACAACATGACATCCATCATACTGACATTGGACAGAACCAATCAGATACTGACTACAACATGACATCCATCATACTGACATTGGACAGGGCCAATCAGATATTGACTAAAACATGACATCCATCATACTGACATTGGACAGGACCAATCAGATATTGACTGTAACATGACATCTATCATACTGACATTGGACAGGGCCAATCAGATATTGACTATAACATGACATCCATCATACTGACATTGGACAGAACCAATCAGATACTGACTACAACATGACATCCATCATACTGACATTGGACAGGGCCAATCAGATATTGACTAAAACATGACATCCATCATACTGACATTGGACAGGACCAATCAGATATTGACTATAACATGACATCCATCATACTGACATTGGACAGGGCCAATCAGATAATTGACTATAACATGACATCCATCATACTGACATTGGACAGGGACCAATCAGATATTGACTAAACATGACATCCATCATACTGACATTGGACAGGACCAATCAGATACTGACTATAAAATGACATCTATCATACTGACATTGGACAGGACCAATCAGATATTGACTAAACATGACATCCATCATACTGACATTGGACAGGGCCAATCAGATATTGACTATAACATGACATCCATCATACTGACATTGGACAGGAACCAATCAGATATTGACTACAACATGACATCCATCATACTGACATTGGACAGGGCCAATCAGATATTGACTAAACATGACATCCATCATACTGACATTGGACAGGACCAATCAGATATTGACTATAACATGACATCCATCATACTGACATTGGACAGGGCCAATCAGATATTGACTATAACATGACATCCATCATACTGACATTGGACAGGACCAATCAGATATTGACTAAAACATGACATCCATCATACTGACATTGGACAGGACCAATCAGATACTGACTATAAAATGACATCTATCATACTGACATTGGACAGGACCAATCAGATATTGACTAAAACATGACATCCATCATACTGACATTGGACAGGACCAATCAGATACTGACTATAACATGACATCTATCATACTGACATTGGACAGGACCAATCAGATATTGACTAAAACATGACATCCATCATACTGACATTGGACAGGACCAATCAGATACTGACTATAACATGACATCTATCATACTGACATTGGACAGGACCAATCAGATATTGACAGTAACATGACATCCATCATACTGACATTGGACAGGACCAATCAGATATTGACTACAACATGACATCTATCATACTGACATTGGACAGGGCCAATCAGATATTGACTATAATATGACATCCATCATACTGACATTGGACAGGGCCAATCAGATACTGACTATAACATGACATCTATCATACTGACATTGGACAGGACCAATCAGATATTAACCACAACATGACATCTATCATACTGACATTGGACAGGACCAATCAGATATTGACTAAAACATGACATCCATCATACTGACATTGGACAGGACCAATCAGATATTGACTATAACATGACATCCATCATACTGACATTGGACAGGGCCAATCAGATACTGACTACAAAATGACATCTATCATACTGACATTGGACAGGGCCAATCAGATACTGACTACAAAATGACATCTATCATACTGACATTGGACAGGGACAATCAGATATTGACTGTAACATGACATCCATCATACTGACATTGGACAGGACCAATCAGATACTGACTATAACATGACATCTATCATACTGACATTGGACAGGACCAATCAGATATTGACGATAACATGGTATAAAACATCAAATGTCATAGCAAATTAACGTTTTTTTTTTCAAACTTTAGCAACATGTTGAAGACAGTTGCAAAGGTTGATATTAAAGTAGATAGAAATATATATATATATATATATATATATATGTCGAAATGTTACCGAGAGATGTGTGCTGTATTGTCTCGATGAGGATTGAGTTCTGGGCCTGACACAATATCTGGAGTAGAGACATGGAGTCGGAGCCAGAGTAAACTCAGGCTAGACAAAACTTTTATTCTGTCGGACCGAACGAAAGAGAAAGGAAGGGGGTTGTATTCGTTATTATACTAACAGTGAATGGTGTGCTACAGGAATATACCATGAACCACAAAGTATAAGATACTGTCAGTCTGGTGATCGCCAACATCATTTGAATGTTTTAATTTTACGTGAATGAAATGTAAGAAATGGTCAATCATAACAATCTACAAACCTGTAAACAGTGGAAAATATGCTGTATACGGTGGTATAGTTATAGTTATATATATATGATATCTTAGTAAACTTTATATCAATATTACAATAAGTTCATGTACAGTATGTCTAAAATAAATATCCTACTTTATTATTTTTTTTATTTAAAACTAATTTTATGAACAATGCGATAACCACAGCGAAGTAGTTTGATTGTCTGAAGGAATCGGAGACGATAAAGGACAACCAAATAGAACACTGTAAACTGAAAAGTAAATAAATATACAAGGTCGGGGACACGTCTCCAATTAAAATCTTAAATCCGTCAATACTGTTAACCAAATCGTGTGGTTGTTACTCAAATTACTCCCAACGCTGCCAATTAAGTGGTCCTTACCCGCAGGTCATTTAAAAAGCCAAATAACAATTGTAAAATGCTGTGATATGTGAGATTTTAAGATTATTGTACGTCGAATCAATATAGAGTTCTACCTGAATTATTTTTATCAAAACGTAATAAAGATGAAATCACGTGTCTTTTGTTGACATCGAATCCGTTATCCCCACATGTCTAATTTACACATATTAGACATATGTGTGGACATGTTGGTCGGCATCATACTGGTATCTACATGTGTATATTGAACATACACATGTATATTATCGACCTGTTATCATCAGTACGTACTGCTTAATGCTCACTGTATCCTATCATATCATTGTATATATCATATCACTGTATATATCATATCATTGTATATATCATATCACTGTATATATCATATCATTGTATATATTATATCATTGTATATATCACATCATTGTATATATCATATCACTGTATATATCATATCATTGTATATATCATATCACTGTATATATCATATCATTGTATATATTATATCATTGTATATATCACATCATTGTATATATCATATCACTGTATATATCATATCATTGTATATATCATATCACTGTATATATTATATCATTGTATATATTATATCATTGTATATATCACATCATTGTATATATCATATCACTGTATATATCATATCATTGTATATATCATATCACTGTATATATCATATCATTGTATATATCATATCATTGTATATATCATATCATTGTATATATCATATCACTGTATATTTTATATCATTGTATATATTATATCATTGTATCCTATTATATCATTGTATATATCATATCATTGTATATATCATATCACTGTATATATTATATCATTGTATATATTATATCATTGTATCCTATCATATCATTGTATATATTATATCATTGTATATATCATATCACTGTATATATCATATCATTGTATATATCATATCACTGTATATATTATATCATTGTATATATTATATCATTGTATCCTATCATATCATTGTATCCTATCATATCATTGTATATATCATATCATTGTATATATCATATTATTGTATATATCATATCATTGTATCCTATAATATCATTGTATATATCATATCATTGTATATATCATATCACTGTATATATTATATCATTGTATATATTATATCATTGCATCCTATCATATCAGTGTATATATCATATCACTGTATATATCATATCATTGTATATATCATATCACTGTATATATCATATCATTGTATATATCATATCATTGTATATATCATATCACTGTATATATTATATCATTGTATATATTATATCATTGTATCCTATCATATCATTGTATATATTATATCATTGTATATATCATATCACTGTATATATCATATCATTGTATATATCATATCACTGTATATATTATATCATTGTATATATTATATCATTGTATCCTATCATATCATTGTATCCTATCATATCATTGTATATATCATATCATTGTATATATCATATTATTGTATATATCATATCATTGTATCCTATCATATCATTGTATATATCATATCACTGTATATATCATATCATTGTATATATCATATCACTGTATATATCATATCATTGTATATATTATATCATTGTATATATCACATCATTGTATATATCATATCACTGTATATATCATATCATTGTATATATCATATCACTGTATATATTATATCATTGTATATATTATATCATTGTATATATCACATCATTGTATATATCATATCACTGTATATATCATATCATTGTATATATCATATCACTGTATATATCATATCATTGTATATATCATATCATTGTATATATCATATCATTGTATATATCATATCATTGTATATATCATATCACTGTATATTTTATATCATTGTATATATTATATCATTGTATCCTATTATATCATTGTATATATCATATCATTGTATATATCATATCACTGTATATATTATATCATTGTATATATTATATCATTGTATATATCATATCACTGTATATATCATATCATTGTATATATCATATCACTGTATATATTATATCATTGTATATATTATATCATTGTATCCTATCATATCATTGTATCCTATCATATCATTGTATATATCATATCATTGTATATATCATATTATTGTATATATCATATCATTGTATCCTATAATATCATTGTATATATCATATCATTGTATATATCATATCACTGTATATATTATATCATTGTATATATTATATCATTGCATCCTATCATATCATTGTATATATCATATCACTGTATATATCATATCATTGTATATATCATATCACTGTATATATCATATCATTGTATATATCATATCATTGTATATATCATATCACTGTATATATTATATCATTGTATATATTATATCATTGTATCCTATCATATCATTGTATATATTATATCATTGTATATATCATATCACTGTATATATCATATCATTGTATATATCATATCACTGTATATATTATATCATTGTATATATTATATCATTGTATCCTATCATATCATTGTATCCTATCATATCATTGTATATATCATATCATTGTATATATCATATTATTGTATATATCATATCATTGTATCCTATCATATCATTGTATATATCATATCATTGTATCCTATCATATCATTGTATCCTATCATATCATTGTATCCTATCATATCATTGTATATATCATATCATTGTATATATCATAAACACCGGGGCTATTTCCTATCATAAAATATAAAATAATGATAGTAAAAATATAACTCCATCTGATTCAAAAATAGCTGTTCGGAATAAGAGTTATGTTTTGCCTTTGTGCGTTGTGTATTCTGATAAGACTGGTAGTTCCGGTGTATATGACCACACTATAATGTAGAGCCAATGTATTGTGAAGATAGCTGTTCTTGTTATGACGTTTAACAATTTATCTGGGTTTACTTAGAAATGTAATAACGATATCCTTAATACAAACATCACAAAGACCGAGACGATGTGTAAACATTAACGGCCAATAGTCAGAATTACATTCTCTTTAATGTCAAATAATGTTTAATATTTGTTCGCGAGATGTAAAGATGGTCGATTACAATTACTACTTAAAGGGACATTTCTTCGTTCGGACATAAGAAACATATGACATTTCTATTGATGAAATCTATGTCCGAACGATGATTATATGAGTGTTTGTGCCTAAAGTTATGAAATCAACGCCAAAATGTACAGGAAAAATATAATGGTTATGTTTACTATAATGATGATAACCGGTAAATGTTTTGTTTTTCTTTGTCCCGATGGAAAACAGTATCTCCTCCCAACCACTAGTATAACTTAACCCTTACCTTCGGTGTTGAGACAAAAGTGAAATATTAGTAATATTAGCAGTATAACCTTAGTGCCTGGCCATTTGAGTAGAGAGTATCACATACATAAACCAGGAAGAAGGATTTATCATGACAATCGCAAACTTCGACTATTTTTCGTCTAGATGTATCCCTCAAAACCCCGTGGCGTAACTTGTCCCGTCAGCAGCTGTTATCGATTACGGTTGTCGTTATATTGAGAACAAGCTTTAGGGTATCGAATGAACTATGACACGTAAACATTATAGGGTGAGGAACCAGAGTTACATCATCAAACTTACGATAGCTTTGTTGTAACTTGTCAACGTAAGTTACGTTGTTTAAAAAAGATGAGGACACTTTGGTAAAAGTCCTTGATTTAATGCACTATAGATAATCCACATTTAGATAATAAGAATACTGTACTAATAATGAACGTCAGCCTAAAGTATCATAGCTTTATATATCTCGTTCTGAATTCAGTAAATTAAAATTCTGAACTTAACGCATATTTGATAATTGGTCGCCTGGTTTATGATAGTTTGTTTTTTAAAGTTTAAACATATTTTTATTGCTTCAAACTGTAAGCATGAGGATTGGGCACAAGTTATACAACTTATTAAAGCCCTCTCCTCCAAAATCTTTTTATAACATGTGACACAAAACAATGGACATTTACATTAATTTTACGATTGACAAATTAGAAAAGGACGACTAAAGAGAGAAAGTGAAGGGAATACAGATAATTATACAACATTTAATTTATGTCTAACAAAAATATTTGATTTCCACACAATAACATAATATAATATCTGCCTGGAACAAACTGACTACATATGCACGCTCCTTCATCTTATCATTGTCCTTTTATGCTCATTCCTTAATCGTTCTCCTTTAGATAATCAAGCTCCTGCTAGGTAACTTTTCATTGTGCCAGGCAGAATAATATTTACAGAACAAATAAAAAAAATTGGTGGACAGTTCATACAAAAATATCAATTCGTAACGTTCAAGAAAGGACGGTGATAGAATTGTGTAGGGAATTGATAGAAAGACAGGAATATAGGAGATGGAATACTAAGAGCATTTGTATGATATAATGTGTTTAAAATAGTCTCATAGTCTCACCTATTCTGCAGGGGTATATTTAAAATCTGTTACTAGCATGAATGTATTCTTGGACACTTTCAAAAATAATTTTGTTATAGTTTGTATTTCGAAAAAAAAATATATTCGACAAAAAAAGGAAACAGTGATTCGAATAAAAATCAGAAATCGATGATATATTATAGAATTGATGTTAAAGGGGTTTTAAAAAGTGACACATTTTCGTGATAACAGTCTAATTTGAATAAAGAGAAATCATATTTAATTGTATTTTAAACTAACCATGATAAAATCACGCGTGTTGAATGTCCTAAAATGGCGGTGATTAACAAGTTCCCATTCAGTCTTAAATGTGCTCATTCATTAAACACATACATCAGAACTTCAATCTGGTGTTGACAGTTATAGACACGAAATTGACATTTGTATTTAAAAACGTGACTTAAGGTTTAGAAATCAGTATTTATAAGCATCACAGGAACCTTGGTCGTATATGTTTACAAACAAACTAAACCATGATGATTTTCAAACTTTTGTAAGTCTAAATGTAAATTACACGTGTACGTTGGGTTTATTTTATTGCTGTTTTCTAATCGATCAAATCACACAGCGTAGCTCAGCACGAACGGATTCTGTACTCATTGTACTCAAGAGGTTTTGAGGTACTTCAGTACAAGTTCCATAGTGACAGTCTTATTGTAATCTAAACGGATATATATGTATGAGGAACACCTCTAACTACGCTATACATGTATATATCTGAATACTTCTGTTTGCACTTTCAAACAAGCTACAGAAGAAAGCTGGAGAGTAAATCAAAACGCAATTATAGTTCAAAATTTAAAAAATGACGAAAATTTTGAACAAATCATAAACTCAGACGAAACAATATTGATGTTAAAGATCTCGAATTTTCGTGATAATAGTCTAATTAGCGTGTAGAGAAATTATTTGTTATGAACTAACGTTCATAAAACCATTCTACAACCACGCGTGTTACATGTCCTAAAATGGCGATGATTAACAAGTTCCTATTCATTCTTTAAACGTACATATTTATAGAACACGTGGTGGAGGTCTTCAGGCTACAGAAATCGACACGAAATTGACATTTGTATCATAACACGAAAGACGTTACTCATGATTTAGAAATCAGTTCACCATTGAATACAATGTTTAATTATCAGTTCTCAGCATGGATATTTACATAGGATCCATTACGATTTTCAAACTTTGACACATACAACTGTATAGGTAATACTGTTTCGCCTGTATTCGATTTGTGTTGATGCTGGGACGTTAGTGTTGTCAAATCACCAAACGTAACTCCACCCGAATTTATCTTAGAGGATTTGAAATAATTATGATTAATAAAACCCCATAGTAGTTCCCTGATATTAACCTATACGGATATATAAATGTATCTAAATTCCACGTTTCATACTTAAAAAAAAACAAACAGGAGAAAGTCGACAGGAAAACCAAATCGTAATTATGAATCAAAGTCAATAGAACGAAGATAAAGTGCAAAAAGGACAAAATAAAAAAATTAAAAAGAATAAATTAAAATGAAAAACAAACAAGAATAAGCCCAGGTGTCTCGGAAGCGTAAGCGTCTTTTGTCTCATTGACGACACCCGCCATACAAATCTAGGTCACACTGACGACACCCGCCATACAAATCTAGGTCACATCCCAGTTAAGTCACATTCTCGAAATAAGAACTAGCGTGGTGACACCAGAACCACCAGGCAATTAGATTTTATTTTGAGGTCGATAATTTACAGTTTAAAAACATATTTGAAGTCGTTTTATGTTCTGTATACTTCAAACACTGACAAGGTCATACGATTTGTATTTAGATAGAGTGGCTAAGATATGAGTTAATTTCGAACTCAAGTGTGACATGTCACTTGCACAATTGCGTGTATCTGTGTATTTGAACTTGGGAAACTCATTTCAGTAGACAAACCCACCACAAATAATGATCACCCGTAGTGTGTAAACACTAAGAGGGAAGTACTGGGGGCACATGTCACAATAAATATATCATTAACACAATCTCACTTTTTGTAAAGTTCTCAAACTCAGAATATTTACCAAGTGAAATAGGAGATAATTTAAATACTCGGTCCTTTTCCCGGCCTAGGTAGACAGGCTGTTTATTTATCTGTTAAGTATTATTGCATGTTATGTTATATTGATTTTGCTCTCAGTTTCCATATAATACCAATACAGCTCGTATTACAACAAGAAAATATCCGAAAACAATTACCGTCAAAAAGTATCTATTTACTCACCAAACGATATCGGTATGATATATATGGCCATAATGTTCTAAGATGGCATTGGCTAAAAGGACAACATATTGCAGTTAAGGTAATCCAATGTTCATTAAAGGGGCATTCCTTCATTCGAACGGAAGATTCCGATTTCAGTGACCCAATTACTAATCGCTAACCCGGGTAGCCGTGTACGCCATTTTCGTTACTGTTCGTGAACTTGTCTGCATGTGCTCGTATTGATAGTTGTTGGCGGCGACTTCCGGTCGAAATTACATTTTAAAAACTTACATTTTTAAGAACTTTCGGTTATCTTCGGACTTTGAGCGTGGTATTACGGTCAAGTTTATAACTTTCACTGTTTGAGAAAAATATAAGATTCCTGTTTACTTTTAATTTTATAGCATGAATTCATTTCAACGACGGAATGCCCTTTAGTTAGCCTGTTCAAGGATAGGTCGCCCTGGAAATTAATGATCTTGTATTATTGATCGGACATTAATATATCTAATCACCAATGAATTATTTATTTTCTTTTGTAGTAAATTGAGTAACTGGTGAGCTTTGTGTCCCCGCTCAGGTGATACGTGAAATTCGGCCAGCTCTTAAACAGGGTATATTTACACACTTGGGAACTATACAGGCCACAGGGATTGGCTATAATTGTTACATCGCTGACAACATATACAATGATTCCAACCAAACTATAGCATCCACGGTCATAATCTCTTTAAGAAATATTTATCCACTTTGATTTTAAAAGATAATAACATATACTATGTAACTTTTGGATTTGTAAAGAAATATTTTATTATGGCCATTTTGTATTTCAATCGATAAAAAAATACTGTTTGTCGGTTAAAACAAAAAGAGAGTGAATGTGTATTGTTCTCGTCAATGCTTTAGTTATAGAGAGAGAGAGAGAGAGAGAGAGAGAGAGAGAGAGAGAGAGAAACAGACGGACCATTGCGAATGATATTGACAATAAGAAAACTGTTTGGTCCTGGGTTATTAACCTGGTGGTATCGTTATCACCCTGATTCTTACTTAGAGAACGTGACATCACTTGGATTTGATGTAGATGTACATATCGGATACCGTTTATGAAGCAGAAGAAACTTACCGTCAAGAATGCTGGATTTTACCTTCATTGTGCTCTTTCAAAAATCTAAATAAAAAACTTTGTTATCGTTATATTTTCCCTTTGTTTTTTTAGCTAGAATTACCGTTCGTTAATATGTTAGTATAAGTTAGGCGTTTTACATGCCTGAATTAACATTATGAGCTGATTGCATTTAAATGAAATGGTGAGATTTTAAGGCACTGTACATTATGGGTGCACTAACAGTTTAGCGCAAAAAACAAATTTAAGCACTACAATATAACCGATATCATGATTTAGCGGGATGCTTCCACCCAAACAATGGCCTAAAATTAACGGGGTTTTTTTTACGAAAGTGATAGCGTCATATTTAGGTTTAAAAAAATGGCGTTTTAAGAGTGAATACCCTCATCTTTTGGACAAGTTTTATGTTCAGAATGTATCTATATGTGTTAAGGCGTTTTTAGAGTGAATACCCTCATCTTTTGGACAATTTCAATGTTCAGGATGTATCTATATGTGTTAAGGCGTTTTTAGAGTGAATACCCTCATCTTTTGGACAATTTCAATGTTCAGGATGTATCTATATGTGTTAAGGCGTTTTTAGAGTGAATATTCCCATCTTTTGGACAATTTTCATGTTCAGGATGTATCTATATGTGTTGATCATATTTTGTTTATTGCCATTTAAACTAATAAGTGCTCAATTTTGACAATGTATGTCATGTATTTGTGTTTTTTTTATATAATTATGTCCAAAACATAGCAGATGATTACCTGTGTGCAGTCTTTATATGATACATCCATTAACATAACACAAAGGTATAGTTAAGCTTCGCCCCTGTTATAGCCATACAAAATAAAATGTCATTTGAAGACCATAAGATATACCACATATAAACAGGTGTCGACAGTAGAACTTAATAAAATCATCTAATATGTAAACTATTAATCATAAGGATTCAATCCAATATTTTACATGAAGATTACTTAAGCCTGACATTAACTCGACCATGACCGCTACCCGGTACCGACGTGTGATTGACAGAGGGCGATCCGATAATGTCTGTGTACAAAACACATACAAGTTTAACCCGATCAGCGAGACTTTCGACTACTGGGGAGCCGTGAATTAATTAAATTCGGTGTAATTTGAACTAGTTATTTTGTAACATAGACCGTGTTTATGTTTTGTATATGGTTTCGGATTTCTACCCGTAGGGACACTCTCACGTGAGGCCTTTACATCCAGTAGTTGTTGGTGTTATTTACATCCAGTAGTTGTTGGTGTTATTTATGTCCAGTAGTTGTTGGTGTTATTTACATCCAGTAGTTGTTGGTGTTATTTACATCCAGTAGTTGTTAGTGTTATTTACATCCAGTAGTTGTTGGTGTTATTTATGTCCAGTAGTTGTTGGTGTTATTTACATCCAGTAGTTGTTGGTGTTATTTACATCCAGTAGTTGTTGGTGTTGTTTACGTCCAGTAGTTGTTGGTGTTATTTATGTCCAGTAGTTGTTGGTGTTATTTATGTCCAGTAGTTGTTGGTGTTATTTATGTCCAGTAGTTGTTGGTGTTATTTACATCCAGTAGTTGTTGGTGTTATTTATGTCCAGTAGTTGTTGGTGTTATTTATGTCCAGTAGTTGTTGGTGTTATTTATGTCCAGTAGTTATTGGTGTTATTTACATCCAGTAGTTGTTGGTGTTGTTTACATCCAGTAGTTGTTGGTGTTATTTACATCAAGTAGTTGTTGGTGTTATTTTAGACCAGTATTAGCTATTTCAGCTAAGACGTAAATATTGAATAATACGTGGGTTTAGTACAATAACTACATGTATTCCAAAACAACGAAAATTAAAAACTGAAATAGATTGGAATTGGTACCAGAAGTATCTAAAATGAACAATGCTGGTTTTATCTGGTTAACTTACTTTATTCAGGATCTGACGCATAGAGACTATTGTAGAAACTATAGCGACCTGCTCTAAAATCCCACTTTAACGTAAGTTTATTCGACCATATAAGTATACCTCTTAGCCAAAGCTTCTTAAGTTAACCAAACGTCTGTGTTTCTCCAGGATGTGTGAGGGCTGTATTCAATACAACACTCGCCAACGACATCCACACAGCAGTGATGACCAATTATAACTACCTAGTCCGTCCTTCGGCCACGGTCACCGTCAGGGCCGAGCTCAGTGTGCTGACCATCAACGACGTGGTACGTATTCAGGGTTACGGGTAGTTTATCCTGATACAGGTTATTTCTATAGCAATTAAAGTGTAAAAAAATATTAACGGCGTGGTACGTATTCAAAGTTTTAATTTTATTCCGGTACAGGTTTTCTATGAAGCAATTCAAGTGTAAAAAGTCTATTAACGGCGCGGTAGTAGAGAGGAAATAATAACAGTTCCATGTTTACCTTTGGAAGAAGTAAGTAATTAATACGTATAAAAGAAGTTAACAGTGTTAAGAAACCAAGAAAAGGATGAAATTTTCTAAAAAGACATAATTAAGATAATATATGTTAAAGATATTAATTGTAACTAGAAAAGCCAAAACTCAAACCGAGGGGAAAAAAAGAACAAAATATAGATCAACAGAAATGGTTAGAAAATAATGCACAAGATCTAGGAAAGATTCTGTTCCCTCGATGACTTTATTGATTTATTCATATATATATATAATTTTTTTTTAAGTTTTCGTATTTTTTCCCCGCAACACTATGTTCATAAACGTATTACGATTTTCAGGATATTAGGGCACAGAAGATGTCCTCTTCCGGCTGGATATCGTTTGTAAGTATGCCTTCTCTGTTGTCTTTTTTTTAAACTTTTTTTTACATCTCCTTTCTTCACATCATTCTTTAGCTTTACTGTCGCCTACGTTACGGGGTATTTTGCATAATGGCAGCAAAAAAAGAAGCAAAATCTCCAGGAAAAAAGATGGCAGTAAAGTCTCCAGTAAAGAAGACGACAGTTAGGTCTCCAATAAAGACGGCGGCAGTAAATTTCTTTTTAGTATGCTCGTCTCGATGGACAGGGAAAGCCGCAACCTAATCTAGTAATCAAAGGACTGAAAGTACTGAGACGAAAAAAAAAAAGTTAATCAAAGTACTGAGAGTACTTACTGTAACGCAAGCCCTAATATGTTTATCAAAGTACTGGTAGTACCGAGACACAAACCCTAATCTGCAAATGATATGTTTATGGATTCATTTATTACATGCTAAGTCTGAACATCTGAAGTATGCACGAGGCCATGAATAGATTACTTTAACCAGATTTTGAAAGCCATGTGTTATATAAACGAAATACGTTTTAATCACACAGCCCTCAGGTATTCTGTGTCATCCATTTGTGCAAGCATTTATTTCAACAATTATAATAGGGCTTTGTAAAACATTTATATTTTTCAAAACATAAGTGGAAGCAATAAATGCTGTTAAATATATCAAATGTATCATAAATTTCTACTCTACAAAACCTAGATATTTGAGACAGTTTCTCAAAGTTGGATTATAATATACGCCGATATTTTATGCAGTACTGGACCGACAGTCGCCTTACCTGGACACCCGCCAGCTACGGAGATATAGAATACATATATCTAGCAGCCTCCAAGATATGGAAGCCCGAACTCGTCGTAGATAATACGTAAGTTTTCCGTTCATTAACTGGGTTGTGGAAACCACAACTCAGCCGCCTTATGGAAATACAAACGAGACGTTTATAGGAAACCGCAACTCAAACATTCTGCGGTCAAAACAAAAGCTAGTCACATAAAATTCTTTATATGTATATTATTCAGTCGATGTATGGAGACACAACTCGTCAGCTAGTTTATCTGCAGGTGCTGGCTGTGGCCTTTAGTGTCGTAATGATTAACTAATTTGGATTCAAAATATACAATAATTTGTTACTGGTTTTGTAGTTTACCTGTTTAGAACTTTAGAGAGAAATCATGCTACGCATCTCGAATACGTGCTCGATACGCTTAAATACCCACTTATTATTTTGAAATTGTGGGGTTTTTTATCATTAATTTAGTGTTGGCGAGATAGAGACCTTGGGTTCATCAGATCTTCTGTTTCGGGTGAAGTATACCGGCGAGGTGAAATGGGATCCACCTGGTGTGTATGAAACCCAGTGTGAAATAGACATTACTTGGTATCCATTCGACAAACAGAAATGCAGCATCGAACTCACGAGCTGGGGTTTTATATCAAATCACGTGACATTGGAACATCACGTGACCTACGTCAATATAGAGGATTACGAATCAAACGGGGAATGGAACCTCTTGAGTACGGAGCTTTCCTCCAGTACACTCACAGAGGAAGGGGAGACTTTCTCCCAGCTTGTGTTCTCCATGGAGATACAGCGGAGATCAGGGTACTACATCCTCAACGTCATATTCCCGATAACACTGGTCGCCGTGTTGACGACGGTGACGTTTTTGCTTCCGGCCGACTCTGGCGAGAAGATCTCTTACATCCTAACTATCCTACTCGCCCTTGCTGTTCTCCTGACGATCATAGCTGACGCCATGCCTACCACTTCCCTACACACCTCCGTGCTGGGTAAGTACTTCTTAAAATGTATGTCAAAATCTGACAATCATAGCTGACGCCATGCCCACCACTTCCCTCCATACCTCCGTGCTGGGTAAGTACTTCTTAAAATGTATGTCAAAATCTGGACGGGGGAAATGAAACAGTCCTATAATCAAATAAATATCGATTTTTTTTTAAGAAAAAGTTTTGCGACCTTACATGTAATTAAAATTAAATCAAAGGTCCTTAGGCATATCCAAGAGATATGATAAAAGAACGTACTTGAAAGATTTGCTAACACATGTACAGTAGGAATACCACGAGAGACAAATGACAAATTGTTATCCAAAACTGTTTTACAATGGTCAAGAAGAGCTATATGAGTTCTAATGGATTGTTGATTACCTGGAACTGTGAATTGTTGGATTTATAGACGTTATCAATCCCGGAGACACGGATAGAAAACGTATTAAAAGGGTCAGCTGTTTTAATATAAGTAATTAACATTGCTGATTTAATACACAAACTTGAATACAACTTAATTGTTATTGTGGATTATCTCTGTAAATTTATTAACCTTGTATAAATCATTAAATTGTGTTTTAAATGTAGCAGTCGGTTTTAATCTTTCTGTTATTACCACGTAACCGAAATTGGGGGCTGGTGTCCGGGAACAAATTCATAATCAGATTTAAAGATTTGAATTATTAACATAAAGTTCAGCTGCCGGTTTTAATCTTTCTGTTATTATTGTTAACAGCTTTTTCTTTCCGTAGTAATATCCATGATTTTGTATTTTTGACAGATGTGCGTTTGTCGGTAACCCTGATTTTGTATTTTTGTCGGTAACCCTGATTTTGTATGTTTGTCGGTAACCCTGATTTTGTATTTTTGTCAGTAACCCTGATTTTGTATTTTGATAGGTGTATTTTATCAGTAACCCCTTGTTTTGTATTTTTTTCACAGATGTGTACTTGTCGGTAACCCTGAATTTGTATTTTTGTCGGTGACCCTGATTTTGTATTTTAACAGGTGTTTTTTTTGTCAGTAACCCCTTGTTTTGTATTTTTGACAGATGTGTATTTGTCGGTAACCCTGATTTTTCTATTAACTACAGGTGTGTTTTTGTCAGTAACCCTGATTTTATATTTTTGACAGGTGTATTTTTATCTGTAACCCTGATTTTGTATTTTTGACAGGTGTGTTTTTGTATTTAATCCTGATTTTGTATTTTTGACAGGTGTGTATTTGTCAGTAACCCTGGTTTTGTATTTTTGACAGGTGTGTATTTGTCAGTAACCCTGAGCTACGCCATGATAGCGATTGTCATCACAGTCCTCACTCTCCGTCTCCAAGTAAAACCTGAAGGCACAAAAGTACCAAGATGGCTCCAGAAACTCTGTACATCCTGCTTAGTAAAGATAATATGCTACAAAAAGGACGATGTAGTAGAGCTAAATACCAAGGACAACCAGGAAACCGAGGATATTAAAAAAGAGACAAATATCAAAAAGATCATGAAAGAAAAGCTGAAGAGAAAACCAGTCACTTCGGCCTGGAACCCCGACGACGATACTGTGAAGGAGGTTGACGAGGAAAACCCGACAGACTTTGATGACTGTCCCTATAACAATAAAGATGTGGCGGAGATCATTGACCGCTTCTTTTTCTACCTTTACGCTGTACTAAACTTGTTGACAACAGCAGCATTTATGATTGTGCTAGGGGTGGGATCCGCCCAAGCCTCTTAGTACAGCTCACGAGTATCGAATGTACAGCCGACATGTTTTGATCAATCCACTTCAATTTACCTTCTTATATGAAGTGGTGTGTTGATTGCAATGCCACGTTATTTTTTTTTTGATTTAATCGCTGGACCGGCAAAACGGTAACAACATCTGGTAAAACATTTTTTGACATTCAAAATTTGAAACAGTTTATCATTTTCTAGCGATTTAGATGTAGTAGGTCTGTGATTAAGGAATGCTATCGATGACGTCACTATTCAAAATGACACGTCTGATGGCAACAAAGTGGAAAGTCACACAATGCATTTAGCGCCAAATGGCTAACAAAGATCATCGAAACACTTGCGTGTATTCCAGATTTGGAACATATATGCTGCCATAGTTTTGTAATTCGTAGTTTGTAAACAAGAAAGTCCATTAACTGGAAAAAAACCGTGTCAATATCTTATAATGCTGACGACCGTTTTTTCACACAATGTTGATTTTATCCAAGAGCCTGTTGATACAGCAACCAAAACTGGCGAATATGATCGTTTGTTGTATCACTGAACTGTTGTCTTTAATCACAAGTAATCTTGTAATCACAGTTTCCCGAACCCAAGATGAATTTTGCAGCTATTTTGTGGGTATCTTTTTTTTAACAACTTTGCTTCAATGTAACCGATATGCAAATTTAAGGAAATAGTTTGTAATAAAGATAGTAAATCGTTGTGCTCTTATGAAATCACCAATTGAATTACTCTTTCCAGAAAAAAATAAAGCTTGTGACCACTTCTAAAACTTTCTCCCCAAACATTTGTTTTTATCTTATTTTGTACTGGTGTTTATCAGACACACTGACAAGGCTTTACATCATGGTAGCCTGAAATGTATGTTGTGATGAGGATTTGTGGAGTCTACGAGAACAGCAGACAGGAAAGAAAGTATAAAAGACGTGGAATGGGTATAGTAGCTCTCTCCAAGTCACCCAATATATCAACCGTGACTTACATCTCCTCTCTAAGTCACCCAATGTATCAGCTGACTTACATATCCTCTCTAAGTCCCCCAGTGTATCAGGTGTGACTTACATCTCCTCTCTAAGTCCCCCAATGTATCATATGTGACTTACATCTCCTCTCTAAGTCCCCCAATGTATCAGATGTGACTTACATCTCCTCTCTAAGTCACCCAGTGTATCAGTTGTGACTTACATGCATTAGAAAAAAAAATTAATGAAAGTTTTTAAGGAGAGGTTGAATGATCACTGACATTCGCCGCTGTGACGTCACAGAATTAATTCGGTAATCTGACTTAGCCAACTTTCATTGAAGTTTGCCGGATTTTTTTTTCCAGACTGAAATGAAAATTATATATAATGTATTTTTGTGTAGTTGATTATTTACACGACGGCAAAGTAAGTTCACATGTAAAAAATAACGGAAACAGTAGGAATAAAAAGAAAGCTTGTACAGTCTATGAAAAATATATTAAGATATATATTCAAAAGATTTATAACTTCATGTATATAAATTCGATAGAAAATGATAAGTTAATAAATTCTTTACTACTTGTGTACCATTCTGTAACACAATGATATATTATCGCCCTGTTATCACCACTAAGTACTGTATCCTATCATATCATTGTATATATCATAAACACCGGGGCTATTTCCTATCATAAAATATAAAATAGTAAAAATATAACTCCAGCTGATTCAAAAATAGCTGTTTGAATAAGAGTTATGTTTTCCCTTTGTGCGTTGTGTATTCTGATAAGACTGGTAGTTCCGGTGTATTTGACCACACTATAATGTAGAGCCAATGTATTGTGAAGATAGCTGTTCTTGTTATGACGTTTAACAATTTATCTGGGTTTACTTAGAAATGTAATAACGATATCCTTAATACAAACATCACAAAGACCGAGACGATGTGTAAACATTAACGGTCAATAGTCAGAATTACATTCTCTTTAATGTCAAATAATGTTTAATATTTGTTCGCGAGATGTAAAGATGGCCGATTACAATTACTACTTAAAGGGAACAACCAACCAATTGAAAAAATATATTTTTGAAACAGCCCCTGTGTATAGAAAGTTGAGCCAAGGATAAAATGTCTGGCAGCCACTGATTGGTCAGTATGTTATGAAGCGAGAAAATAGATATGTAGCCTGATAGGTAACTATCAATAAGAAATGTTGATATTAATTTCGTAAGTCCAATTGATTTTTTTTCCAAAAAGTTCAGGTAATAATAATTAACAGGTAAACATTTAAGATTTTTGAGAATTTTTACTGCGAAATTCACCCATTTTCAAAATGGCTACCCTGGAGAAAATTTGAGCTGAAGGACCCAACTTTTTTTTTTATTAGGTGTTATATCAGACCCTAAACTTTTGTTATAAACCATAATTGTCATATTGAATTCAAGAATTTGAATGAAATACTCCAAAACGTTAACACTAAAGTCTATGGGAAAACAATTGGTTGGCTGGTCTCTCTTAAAGGGACATTTCTTCGTTCGGACATCAGAAACATGTACAATTTCTATTGATGAAATCTCTGTCCGAACGATGATTTTCGGAGTGTTTGTGCCTAAAGTTATGAAATTAACGCCGAAATGTACAGGGAAAGGTGTAGTGTAGAAAAATACCGCATGTTTTTGCAGTAATTAGTGATACTTCGGGCCGAATTCAGAATTTTCAGGACATAATACTCGAAGAACTTTGGTTTATCCTGAGAGTAAAACTGCCTTAATGACTGTAGAGATTATAACTTTTACTATTTGGAAAAAATACATAGTTTCCAGTAAATTTAATTTTGACGACCTAAACTTAATTCAAACGAAGAAATGCCCCTTTAACAGCAATTGTTATTGTCTCGTGACGGAGTTCCACGTTTATGGGTCTATTTCTTTGTAAGTAAGAAGATTTTTGAAAAGGAAAAATGTAATGTCTATGTTTACTATAATGATGATAACCGGTAAATGTTTTGTTTTTCTTTGTCCCGATGGAAAACAGTATCTCCTCCCAACCACTAGTACAACTTAACCCTAACCTTCGGTGTTGAGACAACAGTGAAATATTAGTAATGTTAGCAGTATACCCTTAGTGCCTGACCATTTGAATAGAGAGCATCACATACATAAACCAGGAAGAAGGATTTATCATGACAATCGCAAACTTCGACTATTTTTCATCCAGATGTATCCCTCAAAACCCCGTGGCGTAACTTGTCCCGTCAGCAGCTGTTATCGATTACGGTTGTCGTTATATTGAGAACAAGCTTTAGGGTATCGAATGAACTATGACACGTAAACATTATAGGGTGAGGAACCAGAGTTACATCATCAAACTTACGATAACTTTGTTGTAACTTGTCAACGTAAGTTACGTTGCGTAAAAAGGATGAGGACACTTTGGTAAAAAGCCCTTGATTTAATACATTATAGATAATCCACATTTAGATAATAAGAATACTGTACTAATAATGAACGTCAGCCTAAAGTATCATAGCTTTATATATCTCGTTCTGAATTCAGCAAATTAAAATTCTGAACTTAACGAATATTTGATAATTGGTCGCCTGGTTTATAATAGTTTGTATTTCGAAAAAAATATATTCGACTTAAAAAAGGAAACAGTGATTCGAATGAAAATCAGAAATCGATGATATATCATAGAATTGATGTTAAAGGGGTTTTAGACAGTAACACATTTTCGTGATAACAGTCTAATTTGAATAAAGAGAAATTATATTTAATTGTATTTTAAACTAACCATGATAAAATCACGCGTGTTGAATGTCCTAAAATGGCGGTGATTAACAAGTTCCCATTCAGTCTTAAATGTGCTTATTCATTAAACACATACATCATGACTTCAATCTGTTGTTGATATTGATAGACACGAAATTGACATTTGTATTTAAAAACGTGACTTAAGGTTTAGAAATCAGTATAATCATCACAGGAACCTTGGTCGTATATGTTTACAAACAAACTAAACCATGAGGATTTTCAAATTTTTGTCAGTCTAAATGTAATTTACACGTGTACGTTGGGTTTATATTATTGCTGTTTTCTAATCGATCAAATCACCAAACGTAGCTCAGCACGAACGGATTTTGTACTCATTGTACTAAAGAGGTTTGGAAGTAAAGAATAATATGCGTTCCCGAAGAGTGAAAATTTGACGACACCCATACGGTGACTGATTTGTGCCATTTCGTCCTTTCATCTTTTCGCCCCGAAACGACGAAAATTAACGAACCTTAAATTTTGACTTCTCGCCCCAAAAATTGGAGATCTCGATGTCGATCTCTACCAACTCCTGTTAGCAGTATAGACAACTATCATTGATTTCATGCTGCTTTATACTATTTACATTTTAACTCATTACAATGCTGTAGATAAAACTAAATGACATATTCATGTATTGTGGTTTCTATATATGATGTTTTGTGCTTTATAAAATTGAAATGGAACTGAGATCTATGCCAGTTATTGACATAAATGGATAAAGAGTTCCTGATCACAAGGTTAAACGCATGTTGTGTCTTTTTTTTTTTTTTTTTTTTTTATTTCAAATAATTTTATTGACAAAAATACAATTGTCAAAGGGATTAGACATCAGGCATTGCCTATATCAGTCTTCTCCCTAAGAACAACACAGTGGTACAAAATACAGACATTCATTAACAGTACACATACTCAACACACGACAAAACAATAATAGTCATCTAAATTAAAATGTAAACAATTGAAGGGAGATAACTCCAATATGATTATCATAATTAAATGGGATTTAAATGGTGTAAGAAAATAAATATATAATTCAAATTTTTCATTAACATAATAACTTGAATAAATGATTCAATTTTTTTAGTTGGTGATTATATTTTGCAAATATGTAGTGAAATTGTGGCCCCCTCCAAATACAGATACAGGCCAAGGACTGTCCATTTCACTTTAAGTAGGCCATCCACTGATGAGGAAGGAGACACAACTACACAAAACAGTTAGCTTTTTAAAAGGAATCAAGGTTTATTTAGTATTTTCGTTTCAATGGGACATTGTTTTTATAAATTTATATTGGAGTTTCACTTCATGAGAGTAAAAAACAAACAAAGAAAAAAGGTAACATGTAAATAACAATTTGAAATGAATAATTCATAACAATATGTATTATATTATTCAGTCTATTATAGAAATGAAAATATTTAAATAATGAATGAATATACCCATTGGAAATCTCGAAATAGAATTTCTGTACATGTGTTTTGTTAAAATTTTAAAATTTAATTGTATCAAAAAAGTGATTATTGTTGATTAAATGAATCTTTTTGAGCTTGTGATAAAGTTAGAGACAGCAGATAGAATATTCGTATTTTCATTAATAGTACACAATTCACATCCATTCAAAAGGATATTTAAAGAGAAGTGGTTATGATTTTCATTTTCATACATTATATTACTTATAGTATTATGTAAAATGACACGACAATTAGCGAAGTTAACACAATTAAAGAAGAAATGCGATGATGTTTCAGGACCATGACCACACGAGCATACAGCAGATTCAGCAAGGTGATCTTTATATAGATCATAGCTTAAATTACTACACCTATTCCTCAGTTGACAAAGAATAATATTAATATGACGATTACCACTGTATTTGAAAACTTCAGTGGTTTTAGACTTAATCAGCTGACTGGAAGAAATTAATTTCTTAAATTGTGAAAGAGATTGGATATTTTCAAGATTTGAAGCAATATTATTGAATTCATTAAGCATTGATGGGAAAAAAGAATTAAAGAAGTTAACTGTCCGACATAGTGGGGGATCAAATATTCTAGAACTACGTAAGGTATATCTGTCTAAAGAGGGGTCATGGATAAATGGTTCAATTATCTCTCTAAGATAATACGGAGTTTGATTGTTAAGAATTTTGTACATCATAATTAACTTGTGTTGTTTTCGTCTCTGTTCAAGAGGAACCCATTCTAATTCAGTATACAACAAATGTTGTGTCTTTACTTTGTGTTAAAACTAAATATAAATACGTAACTAAAAGGAAACAATTAGATTCGACCGAAAATCAGAAATCGATGGAATGTAACAATATTGATGTTAAAAGCCTGTTAACAAGGTTTTTAACATCTCGAATGTTCGTGATAATAGTCTAATTAGCGTAGATGAAATTAGTTGTTATGAACTAACGTTCATACAAACCATTCTACAACCACGCGTGTTAAATGTCCTAAAATGGCGATGATTAACAAGTTCCTATTCAATTTCCTATTTTATAGAACACATGGTGGAGGTGTTCAGGTTGTTGTCGACACGAAATTGACATTTGTATCATAACACGAAAGACGTTACTCATGATTTAGAAATCAGTTCAACAATGAATACAATGTTTGATTATCAAAAGTACTTAAGCATGTATATTTACATAGGATCCATTACGATTTTCAAACTTTGGCACTTATACATTGTAGGTAATAATGTATCGCCTATATTTGATTTGTGTTGATGCTGGGACGTTAAAGTCATCAAATCACCAAATGTACTCTACACGAATTAATCTTAGTGAATTCAAAATATTTATGATTAACACAACTCCATAATAGTTCACTGATATCAATATATACGGATGTATAAATGTATCTAAATTCCATTTTTCATGCTTAAGGACTCACACAACAAAATTTTTTTTTTCAGTTTTAAAAACTTTTTATTCATCCTTTTGCATATTACAAGTACATGAAATACATAGAAAAAAACCCCATCAATTATAGATACAGTTTTACAGCAGCACAATATCATTTTTGAGAAGAGCATCAAGGGTGACAATGAGTTGGTATACATAATAGCAACATTTTAGAAAATGCGTACATGTATATATATTGAAACAATGTTTAATGGCTAATAGAAATAAAGTAAGTATTGAACAATTTTGATAAATATGTACCATTGCTGAATTATATATAGCTTACAGTATTAAGAGGTTGATAAGTGTACATATATATGTATAGTAAGGTGACCATCATTTGTATAAACTGGTGTTGCATAGTATAGAATATATATACTGGTTTTAAGAAACAGCAGAAATGCAAGCTACCTGAGTATTATTTTGAGACTTGTCTCCCTTTGATTAAAAGCTATATCTGGATCTGTATATAATATAAAAAAGGCTAATGAAAGTAGTTATTGTTAATTATTGATTTTATGGCATGTACTTATATAAGGCAGTTAGTGAATATAGTAATAAAACAAGAAATAAAGGATTTTTTTTCTTATTATTTACAACATTTAATACAGCTTTCACACTCACTTTCACACATTTACTGAATGCACACACACACACACACACATATATATATATATATATATACTTATACAAATAAAAGGTGTATATTCAGTAAGAGAAAAATCTATTCAACTAAATAATTTACTATATGTTGTTACTAGTGACCTCGTCCTTTTATTCGCTCGTTTGAAGTTCAAATGATGTGAAACTTATATCAAATTAAAGTTTGAAGTTTTTTCTATCGGATAAATGTTGTTATTGTATAAGTTTAATGGCATATTAGAGCACACGGGTACTCGAAAGACAGTAACGGAAGAGTAAGCGTCTTATGCTCTAAAATGAGACAGTGACCACGAAATCATTACGCATATCAACAAGCATTGGACATGTCTGATTTCGGACAAGGAAATAGTACAAGGAGAATAGGGACAGATGCTCCGGAAGAGTTAGCGTCCTCTGTTTCATCAACAACGACACCCACCATACAAATATAGGTCACAACGACACCCGCCATACAAATCTATAGGTCACAATAACACCCGCCATACAAATATGGGTTACAATAACACCCGCCATACAAATCTATAGATAACAACGACACCCGCCATACAAATATAGGTCACAACGACACCCGCCATACAAATATAGGTCACAACGACATCCGCCATACAAATATAGGTCACAACGACACCCACCATACAAATATATAGGTCAAATCCTGGTTAAGTCACATTCTCGAAATGAGAACACGGGTGATGGCACCAGAACCACTAGGCAATTAAATTTTATTTTGAGGACGATAATTTACAGTTTAAAAACATGTTTGAAGTCGTTTTATGTTCTGTATACTTCAAACACTGACAAGGTCATACGATTTGTATTTAGATAGAGTGGCTAAGATATGAGTTAATTTCGAACTCAAGTGTGACATGTCACTTGCACAATTGCGTGTATCTGTGTATTTGATATTGGGAAACTCATTTCAGTCGACAAACCCACCACAGAGAATGATCACCAGGAGTGTGTAAACACAAAGGGGGAAGTACTGGGGGCACATGTCACAATAAATATATCATTAACACAGTCTCACTTTTTTAAAGTTCTTAAACTGACAATATTTAAATAGTGAAATAGTAGATAATTTAAATACTATCCTATTCCCGGAGCCTAGGTAGATAAAACAGGCTGTTTACCTGTTAAGTATCATTGTTTGTTATTTTTATATTGAGTTTGCTTTCACTGTTCCATATAATACCAATACAGCTCGTATTACAACAAGAAAATATCCGAAAATAATTACCGTCAAAAGTATCTATCAACGTGTAGCAGTCTACTCGTATCTCTCCAATTCTGACATCAATTATTGCTAAACCTCAACAACATGAGACATATGATACAATTTGTGAGGTTTACACTCATCCATTTGGGTATGATATTTATGTAAACTTGTCTGCATATGCTCGTATTGATAATCGTTGGCGGCGACTTCGGGTCGAAGTTACATTTTTAAAAACTTATAATTTTTAAGAACTTTCGGTTATCTTTGGACTTTGAGTGTGGTATTACGGTCAAGTTTATAACTTTCACTGTTTGAGAAAAATATAAGATTCCTGTTTACTTTTATTTTATAGCATCAATTCAATTCAACGACGGAATGCCCTTTAAGTTAGCCTGTTCAAGGATAGGCCGCCCTGGAAATTAATGATCTTATATTATTGATAGAACATTAATATGACTAATCACCAATGAATTATTTATTTTCTTTTGTAGTAAATTGAGCAACTGGTGAGCTTTGTGTCCCTGCACGGGTGATAGTTGAAATTCGGCCAGCTCTTTAACAGGGTATATTTACACACTTGGAAACTATACAGGCCACAGGGATTGGTTATAATTGTTACATCGCTGACAACATATACAATGATTCTAATGAAAAATTGCATCCACGGTCATAATCTCTTTAAGAAATATTTATCCACTTTGATTTTAAAAGATAATAACATATACTATGTAACTTTTGGTTTTGTAAAGAAATATTTTATTATGGCCATTTTTGATTTCAATCGATACAAAAATACTGTTTGTCGGTTAAAACAAAAAGAGAGTGAATGTGTATTGTTCTCGTCAATGCTTTAGTTATAGAAGAGAGAGAGAGAGAGAGAGAGAGAGAGAGAGAGAGAGAGAGAGAGAGAGAGACGGACCATTGCGAATGATATTGACAATGAGAAAACTGTTTGGTCCTGGGTGATTAACCTGGTGGTATCGTTATCACCCTGATTCTTACTTAGAGAACGTGACATCACTTGGATTTGATGTAGATGTACATATCGGATACCGTTTATGAAGCAGAAGAAACTTACCGTCAAGAATGCTGGATTTTATCTCCATTGTGCTCTTTCAACAATCTAAATCAAAAACTTTGTTATCGTTATATTTTCCCTTTGTTTTTTTTTTTTTAGCTAGAATTACCGTCCGTTAATATGTTAGTATAAGTTAGGCGTTTTACATGCCTGAATTAACATTATGAGCTGATTGCATTTAAATGAAATGGTGAGATTTTAAGGCACTGTACATTATGGGTGCACTAATAGTTTAGCGCAAAAACAAATTTAAGCACTACAATATAACCGATATCATGATTTAGCGGGATGCTTCCACCCAAACAATGGCCTAAAATTAACGGGTTTTTTTTTTTACGAAAGTGATAGCGTCATATTTAGGTTTAAAAAATGGCGTTTTAAGAGTGAATACCCTCATCTTTTGGACAAGTTTTATGTTCAGAATGTATCTATATGTGTTAAGGCGCTTTTAGAGTGAATACCCTCATCTTTTGGACAATTTCAATGTTCAGGATGTATCTATATGTGTTAAGGCGCTTTTAGAGTGAATACCCTCATCTTTTGGACAATTTCAATGTTCAGGATGTATCTATATGTGTTAAGGCGTTTTTAGAGTGAATACCCCCATCTTTTGGACAATTTCAATGTTCAGGATGTATCTATATGTGTTAAGGCGTTTTTAGAGTGAACACCCTCATCTTTTGGACAATTTCAATGTTCAGGATGTATCTATATGTGTTAAGGCGTTTTTAGGGTGAATATTCCCATCTTTTGGACATTTGTATGCTCAGGATGTATCTATATGTGTTAAGGCGTTTTTAGGGTGAATATTCCCATCTTTTGGACAATTTTCATGTTCAGGATGTATCTATATGTGTTAAGGCGTTTTTAGGGTGAATATTCCCATCTTTTGGACAATTTTCATGTTCAGGATGTATCTATATGTGTTAAGGCGTTTTTAGGGTGAATATTCCCATCTTTTGGACAATTTTCATGTTCAGGATGTATCTATATGTGTTAAGGCGTTTTTAGGGTGAATATTCCCATCTTTTGGACAATTTTAATGTTCAGGATGTATCGATATGTGTTGATCATATTTTGTTTATTGTCATTTAAACTAATAAGTGCTTAATTTTGACAATGTATGTCATGTATTTGTGGGATTTTTTTTATATAATTATGTCCAAAACATAGCAGATGATTACCTGTGTGCAGTCTTTATATAATACATCCATTAACATAACACAAAGGTATAGTTAAGCTTCGCCCTTGTTATAGCCATACAAAATAAAATGTCATTTGAAGACCATAAGATATACCACATGTAAACAGATGTCGACAGTAGAACTTAATACAATCATCTAATATGTAAACTATTAACCATAAGGATTCAATCCAATATTTTACATGAAGATTACTTAAGCCTGACATTAACTCGACCATGGCCGCTACCCGGTACCGACGTGTGATTGACAGAGGGCGATCCGATAATGTCTGTGTACAAAACAGAATTAAATTCGGTGTAATTTGAACTAGTTATTATGTAATATAGACCGTATTTATGTTTTGAATATCTACCCGTAGGGACACTCTCACGTGGGCCTTTACATCCAGTAGTTGTTGGTGTTATTTATGTCCAGTAGTTGTTGATGTTATTTACATCCAGTAGTTGTTGGTGTTATTGATGTCCAGTAGTTGTTGGTGTTATTTATGTCCAGTAGTTGTTGATGTTATTTACATCCAGTAGTTGTTGGTGTTACCAACACTAGAGAATCATACATAGAACAATCTCACGTGACTATAATGTATAGGTGATACGGAATTATCATCATGCATATTTCCAGGATATCAATATTAATACTGAGTTGTTTGGGTAAGTAAATTCATTATATATATATTTTTATATTTTATTTCATTTTACCTATAGGATCAGGTCTACTCGGTTATTATTCTGTGGTAACACACAATCTTAGGTGTTGTTACATTTAATTGATTTTGACCATATGGAAGACTAGCTAAGTACTGATTGTCTGAATTAACATGGCCGATTGTTACGATAATAATTTTGAACAAAGAAAAGGAAAAGAACAACAAAATATTAGTTTCCATTTACGTAAACATTATATGTGATACATTTATAATAAGATTTAAATGATATTATTCACAATATTGTGTGGTATCATTCCATTATATATAGCAATACACATTATTGTGATATTGTTTGACATTGGACAGGGCCAATCAGATATTGACTGTAACATGACATCCATCATACTGACATTGGACAGGGCCAATCAGATATTGACTAAAACATGACATCCCTCATACTGACATTGGACAGGGACAATCAGATATTGACTATAACATGACATCCATCATTCTGACATTGGACAGGGCCAATCACATATTGACTGTAACATGACATCCATCATACTGACATTGGACAGGACCAATCAGATACTGACTATAACATGACATCCATCATACTGACATTGGACAGGACCAATCAGATATTGACTGTAACATGACATACATTATACTGACATTGGACAGGACCAATCAGGTATTTCCTGTAACATGACATCTATCATACTGACATCGGACAGGGCCAATCAGATATTGACTGTAACATGACATCCCTCATACTGATATTAGACAGGGCCAATCAGATATTGACTGTAACATGACATCCCTCATACTGACATTGGACAGGGCCAATCAGATATTAACCACAACATGACATCTATCATACTGACATTGGACAGGGACAATCAGATATTGACTGTAACATGACATCCCTCATACTGACATTGGACAGGGCCAATCAGATATTAACCACAACATGACATTTATCATACTGACATTGGACAGGGCCAATCAGATATTGACTGTAACATGACATCCATCATACTGACATTGGACAGGGACAATCAGATATTGACTGTAACATGCACATCCATCATACTGACATTGGACACCGCCAATCAGATACTGACTATAACATGACATCCATCATACTGACATTGGACAGGGCCAATCAGATATTGACTATAACATGACATCTATCATACTGACATTGGACAGGGCCAATCAAATATTAACCACAACATGACATCTATCATACTGACATTGGACAGGGCCAATCAGATATTGACTATAACATGACATCTATCATACTGACATCGGACAGGGACAATCAGATATTGACTGTAACATGACATCCCTCATACTGACATTGGACAGGGCCAATCAAATATTAACCACAACATGACATCTATCATACTGACATTGGACAGCGCTAATCAGATATTGACTATAACATGACATCTATCATACTGACATTGGACAGGGCCAATCAGATACTGACTGTAACATGACATCCATTATACCACTAATATTACTTCAAACACTGACAAGGTCATACGATTTGTATTTAGATAGAGTGGCTAAGATATGAGTTAATTTCGAACTCAAGTGTGACATGTCACTTGCATAATTACGTGTATCTGTGTATTTGATCTTCGGAAACTCATTTCAGTAGACAAACCCACCACAGAGAATGATCACCAGGAGTGTGTAAACACTAAGAGGGAAGTACTGGGGGCACATGTCACAAATAAATATATCATTAACACAGTCTCACTTTTTGTAAAGTTCTCAAACTCAGAATATTAACCAAGTGAAATAGGAGATAATTTAAATACTCGGTCCTATTCCCCGGGCCTAGGTAGATAAAACAGGCTGTTAAATATTCTCAGTTTGAGAACTTTAAAAAAAAGTGAGACTGTGTTAATGATATATTTATTGTAGTTTAACCTGTTAAGTATTATTGTATGTTATGTTATATTGATTTTGCTCTCAGTTTCCATATAATACCAATACAGCTCGTATTACAACAAGAAAATATCCGATAACAATTACCGTCAAAAAGTATCTATTTACTCACCAAACGATATCGGTTTGATATATATGGCCATAATGTTCTAAGATGGCATTGGCTAAAAGGACAACATATTGCAGTTAAGGTAATCCAATGTTCATTAAAGGGGCATTCCTTCATTCGAACGGAAGATTCCGATTTCTGTGACCCAATAGCTAATCGCTAGCCCGGGTAGCCGTGTACGCCATTTTCGTTACTGTTCGTGAACTTGTCTGCATGTGCTCGTGTTGATAGTTGTTGGCGGCGACTTCCAGTCGAAATTACATTTTAAAAACTTACATTTTTAAGAACTTTCGGTTATCTTCGGACTTTGAGCGTGGTATTACGGTCAAGTTTATAACTTTCACTGTTTGAGGAAAAATATAAGGTTCCTGTTTACTTTTAATTTTATAGCATCAATTCATTTTAACGACGGAATGCCCTTTAAGTTAGCCTGTTCAAGGATAGGCCGCCCTGGAAATTAATGCTCTTATATTATTGATCGGACATTAATATAACTAATCACCAATGAATTATTTATTTTCTTTTTTAGTAAATTGAGTAACTGGTGAGCTTTGTGTCCCTGCACAGGTGATAGTTGAAATTCGGCCAGCTCTTTAACAGGGTATATTTACACACGTGGAAACTATACAGGCCACAGAGATTGGTTATAATTGTTACATCGCTGACAACAAATACAATGATTCCAACCAAACTATTACATCCACGGTCATAATCTCTTTAAGAAATATTTATCCACTTTGATTTTAAAAGATAATAACATATACTATGTAACTTTTGGTTTTGTAAAGAAATATTTTATTATGACCATTTTTGATTTCAATCGATAAAAAATTACTGTTTGTCGGTTAAAACAAAAAGAAAGAGAGTGAATGTGTATTGTTCTCGTCAATGCTTTAGTTATAGAAGGCAGAGAGAGAGAGAGAGAGAGAGAGAGAGAGAGAGAGAGAGAGAGAGAGAGACGGACCATTGCGAATGATATTGACAATGAGAAAACTGTTTGGTCCTGGGTTATTTACCTGGTGGTATCGTTATCACCCTGATTCTTACTTAGAGAACGTGACATCACTTGGATTTGATGTAGATGTACATATCGGATACCGTTTATGAAGCAGAAGAAACTTACCGTCAAGAATACTGGATTTTATCTTCATTGTGCTCTTTCAAAAATCTAAATAAAAAACTTTGTTATCGTTATATTTTCCCTTTGTTTTTTTTTAGCTAGAATTACCGTTCCTTAATATGTTAGTATAAGTTAGGCGTTTTACATGCCTGAATTAACATTATGAGCTGATTGTATTTAAATGAAATGGTGAGATTTTAAGGCACTGTACATTATGGGTGCACTAACAGTTTAGCGCAAAAACAAATTTAAGCACTACAATATAACCGATATCATGATTTAGCGGGATGCTTCCACCCAAACAATGGCCTAAAATTAACGGGTTTTTTTTACGAAAGTGATAGCGTCATATTTAGGTTTAATAAATGGCGTTTTAAGAGTGAATACCCTCATCTTTTGGACAAGTTTTGTGTTCAGAATGTATCTATATGTGTTAAGGCGCTTTTAGAGTGAATACCCTCATCTTTTGGACAAGTTTTATGTTCAGGATGTATCTATATGTGTTAAGGCGCTTTTAGAGTGAATACCCTCATCTTTTGGACAATTTCAATGTTCAGGATGTATCTATATGTGTTAAGGCGTTTTTAGAGTGAATACCCTCATCTTTTGGACAATTTCAATGTTCAGGATGTATCTATATGTGTTAAGGCGTTTTTAGGGTGAATGTTCCTATCTTTTGGACAATTTTCATGTTCAGGATGTATCTATATGTGTTGATCATATTTTGTTTATTGTCATTTAAACTAATAAGTGCTCAATTTTGACAATGTATGTCATGTATTTGTGGGATTTTTTTATATAATTATGTCCAAAACATAGCAGATGATTACCTGTGTGCAGTCTTTATATAATACATCCATTAACATAACACAAAGGTATAGTTAAGCTTCGCCCTTGTTATAGCCATACAAAATAAAATGTCATTTGAAGACCATAAGATATACCACATATAAACAGATGTCGACAGTAGAACTTAATACAATCATCTAATATGTAAACTATTAACCATAAGGATTCAATCCAATATTTTACATGTAGATTACTTAAGCCTGACATTAACTCGACCATGACCGCTACCCGGTACCGACGTGTGATTGACAGAGGGCGATGCGATAATGTCTGTGTACAAAACAGAATTGAATTCGGTGTAATTTGAACTAGTTATTATGTAATATAGACCGTGTTTATGTTTTGAATATCTACCCGTAGGGACACCCTCACGTGGGGCCTTTACATCCAGTAGTTGTTGGTGTTATTTATGTCCAGTAGTTGTTGGTGTTATTTACATCCAGTAGTTGTTGGTGTTATTTATGTCCAGTAGTTGTTGGTGTTATTTATGTCCAGTAGTTGTTGGTGTTATTTACATCCAGTAGTTGTTGGTGTTACCAACACTAGAGAATCATACATAGAACAATCTCACGTGACTATAATGTATAGGTGATACGGAATTATCATCATGCATATTTCCAGGATATCAATATTAATACTGAGTTGTTTGGGTAAGTAAATTCATTATATATATATTTTTATATTTTATTTCATTTTACCTATAGGATCAGGTCTACTCGGTTATTATTCTGTGGTAACACACAATCTTAGGTGTTGTTACATTTAATTGATTTTGACCATATGGAAGACTAGCTAAGTACTGATTGTCTGAATTAACATGGCCAATTGTTACGATAATAATTTTGAACAAAGAAAAGGAAAAGAACAACAAAATATTAGTTTCCATTTACGTAAACATTATATGTGATACATTTATAATCAGATTTAAATGATATTATTCACAATATTGTGTGGTATCATTCCATTATATATAGCAATACACATTATTGTGATATTGTTTGACATTGGACAGGGCCAATCAGATATTGACTATAACATGACATCCATCATACTGACATTGGACAGGACCAATCACATATTGACTGTAACATGACATCCATCATACTGACATTGGACAGGGCCAATCAGATATTGACTAAAACGTGACATCTGTCGTACTGACATTGGACAGGACCAATCAGATACTGACTATAACATGGCATCCATCATACTGACATTGGACAGGGCCAATCAGATATTGACTATAGCATGACATCCATCATACTGACATTGGACAGGACCAATCAGATATTGACTAAAACATGGCATCCATTATACTGACATTGGACAGGGCCAATCAGATGCTGACTATAACATGACATCCATCATACTGACATTGGACAGGGCTGATCATATATTAGTTAAAACTTTCTTTTATTCAGATATCAAAGTACATTACATTGCATACAATACAAAATAAAAGGAAAATAGAAACAAGTGTCTAAAACACTTATCTAGATCCATCACCTATGTATTGACTATAACATTATAGAAACATCATTTCATAGCAAATCAAAATTATCTGAAACTTGGGCAACATGTTGAAGACAATTACAAAAGTTGATATTTAAGCGGATAGACAGTATAAATTGGTCCCTTAGCCAACTGCATATTCTCAGGAAAACTTAACCTTGTATACATAAATTTGCTATATTTATTGGTAACTACGATAGGTATACGCCGACACATTTACAAATATCGAACTCATTACACTCATTCACAATTACACATATGTATTGGAACCTCAAATTCCACATTGAAAACATAGAATAATGCAACATATAAACCCAAACAATCCTGCTATAATATGCCACTATAAAACTACATTACTTGCTCGATATTAATACGACATCACTATGCATTGGTCGGGCCCGATATGACATAATGACATTCACTGCTGGACAGGAAAATCATATTGAAACATGACCAATAATTGCATGGAACGGCCATCAAAATACCACAACATGACATCTATCATACTGACATTGGACAGCGCTAATCAGATATTGACTATAACATGACATCTATCATACTGACATTGGACAGGGCCAATCAGATACTGACTGTAACATGACATCCATTATACCACTAATATTACTTTAAACACTGACAAGGTCATACGATTTGTATTTAGATAGAGTGGCTAAGATATGAGTTAATTTCGAACTCAAGTGTGACATGTCACTTGCACAATTGCGTGTATCTGTGTATTTGATCTTGGGAAACTCATTTCAGTAGACAAACCCACCACAGAGAGGGAAGTACTGGGGGCACATGTCACAATAAATATATCATTAACAAAGTCTCACTTTTTGTAAAGTTCTCAAACTCAGGATATTTACCAAGTGAAATAGGAGATAATTTAAATACTCGGTCCTATTCCCCGGGCCTAGGTAGATAAAACAGGCTGTTAAATATTCTCAGTTTGAGAACTTTAAAAAAAAGTGAGACTGTGTTAATGATATATTTATTGTAGTTTAACCTGTTAAGTATTATTGTATGTTATGTTATATTGATTTTGCTCTCAGTTTCCATATAATACCAATACAGCTCGTATTACAACAAGGAAATATCCGAAAACAATTACCGTCAAAAAGTATTTATTTACTCACCAAACGATATCGGTTTGATATATATGGCCATAATGTTCTAAGATGGCATTGGCTAAAAGGACAACATATTGCAGTTAAGGTAATCCAATGTTCATTAAAGGGGCATTCCTTCATTCGAACGGAAGATTCCGATTTCTGTGACCCAATAGCTAATCGCTAGCCCGGGTAGCCGTGTACGCCATTTTCGTTACTGTTCGTGAACTTGTCTGGATGTGCTCGTGTTGATAGTTGTTGGCGGCGACTTCCAGTCGAAATTACATTTTAAAAACTTACATTTTTAAGAACTTTCGGTTATCTTCGGACTTTGAGCGTGGTATTACGGTCAAGTTTATAACTTTCACTGTTTGAGAAAAATATAAGATTCCTGTTTACTTTTAATTTTATAGCATCAATTCATTTTAACGACGGAATGCCCTTTAAGTTAGCCTGTTCAAGGATAGGCCGCACTGGAAATTAATGCTCTTATATTATTGATCGGACATTAATATAACTAATCACCAATGAATTATTTATTTTCTTTTTTAGTAAATTAAGTAACTGGTGAGCTTTGTGTCCCTGCACAGGTGATAGTTGAAATTCGGCCAGCTCTTTAACAGGGTATATTTACACACGTGGAAACTATACAGGCCACAGAGATTGGTTATAATTGTTACATCGCTGACAACAAATACAATGATTCCAACCAAACTATTACATCCACGGTCATAATCTCTTTAAGCAATATTTATCCACTTTGATTTTAAAAGATAATAACATATACTATGAAACTTTTGGTTTTGTAAAGAAATATTTTATTATGGCCATTTTTGATTTCAATCGATAAAAAATTACTGTTTGTCGGTTAAAACAAAAAGAAAGAGAGTGAATGTGTATTGTTCTCGTCAATGCTTTAGTTATAGAAGGCACAGAGAGAGAGAGAGAGAGAGAGAGAGAGAGAGAGAGAGAGAGAGAGAGAGAGAGACGGACCATTGCGAATGATATTGACAATAAGAAAACTGTTTGGTCCTGGGTTATTAACCTGGTGGTATCGTTATCACCCTGATTCTTACTTAGAGAACGTGACATCACTTGGATTTGATGTAGATGTACATATCGGATACCGTTTATGAAGCAGAAGAAACTTACCGTCAAGAATGCTGGATTTTATCTTCATTGTGCTCTTTCAAAAATCTAAATAAAAAACTTTGTTATCGTTATATTTTCCCTTTGTTTTTTTTAGCTAGAATTACCGTTCGTTAATATGTTAGTATAAGTTAGGCGTTTTACATGCCTGAATTAACATTATGAGCTGATTGCATTTAAATGAAATGGTGAGATTTTAAGGCACTGTACATTATGGGTGCACTAACAGTTTAGCGCAAAAACAAATTTAAGCACTACAATATAACCGATATCATGATTTAGCGGGATGCTTCCACCCAAACAATGGCCTAAAATTAACGGGTTTTTTTTACGAAAGTGATAGCGTCATATTTAGGTTTAATAAATGGCGTTTTAAGAGTGAATACCCTCATCTTTTGGACAAGTTTTGTGTTCAGAATGTATCTATATGTGTTAAGGCGCTTTTAGAGTGAATACCCTCATCTTTTGGACAAGTTTTATGTTCAGGATGTATCTATATGTGTTAAGGCGCTTTTAGAGTGAATACCCTCATCTTTTGGACAATTTCAATGTTCAGGATGTATCTATATGTGTTAAGCCGTTTTTAGAGTGAATACCCTCATCTTTTGGACAATTTCAATGTTCAGGATGTATCTATATGTGTTAAGGCGTTTTTAGGGTGAATATTCCTATCTTTTGGACAATTTTCATGTTCAGGATGTATCTATATGTGTTGATCATATTTTGTTTATTGTCATTTAAACTAATAAGTGCTCAATTTTGACAATGTATGTCATGTATTTGTGGTTTTTTTTTATATAATTATGTCCAAAACATAGCAGATGATTACCTGTGTGCAGTCTTTATATAATACATCCATTAACATAACACAAAGGTATAGTTAAGCTTCGCCCTTGTTATAGCCATACAAAATAAAATGTCATTTGAAGACCATAAGATATACCACATGTAAACAGATGTCGACAGTAGAACTTAATACAATCATCTAATATGTAAACTATTAACCATAAGGATTCAATCCAATATTTTACATGTAGATTACTTAAGCCTGACATTAACTCGACCATGACCGCTACCGGTACCGACGTGTGATTGACAGAGGGCGATGCGATAATGTCTGTGTACAAAACAGAATTAAATTCGGTGTAATTTGAACTAGTTATTATGTAATATAGACCGTGTTTATGTTTTGAATATCTACCCGTATGGGTGGGGCCTTTACATCCAGTAGTTGTTGGTGTTATTTATGTCCAGTAGTTGTTGGTGTTATTTACATCCAGTAGTTGTTGGTGTTATTTATGTCCAGTAGTTGTTGGTGTTATTTATGTCCAGTAGTTGTTGGTGTTATTTACATCCAGTAGTTGTTGGTGTTACCAACACTAGAGAATCATACATAGAACAATCTCACGTGACTATAATGTATAGGTGATACGGAATTATCATCATGCATATTTCCAGGATATCAATATTAATACTGAGTTGTTTGGGTAAGTAAATTCATTATATATATATTTTTATATTTTATTTCATTTTACCTATAGGATCAGGTCTACTCGGTTATTATTCTGTGGTAACACACAATCTTAGGTGTTGTTACATTTAATTGATTTTGACCATATGGAAGACTAGCTAAGTACTGATTGTCTGAATTAACATGGCCAATTGTTACGATAATAATTTTGAACAAAGAAAAGGAAAAGAACAACAAAATATTAGTTTCCATTTACGTAAACATTATATGTGATACATTTATAATCAGATTTAAATGATATTATTCACAATATTGTGTGGTATCATTCCATTATATATAGCAATACACATTATTGTGATATTGTTTGACATTGGACAGGGCCAATCAGATATTGACTATAACATGACATCCATCATACTGACATTGGACAGGACCAATCACATATTGACTGTAACATGACATCCATCATACTGACATTGGACAGGGCCAATCAGATATTGACTAAAACGTGACATCTGTCGTACTGACATTGGACAGGACCAATCAGATACTGACTATAACATGGCATCCATCATACTGACATTGGACAGGGCCAATCAGATATTGACTATAGCATGACATCCATCATACTGACATTGGACAGGACCAATCAGATATTGACTAAAACATGGCATCCATTATACTGACATTGGACAGGGCCAATCAGATGCTGACTATAACATGACATCCATCATACTGACATTGGACAGGGCTGATCATATATTAGTTAAAACTTTCTTTTATTCAGATATCAAAGTACATTACATTGCATACAATACAAAATAAAAGGAAAATAGAAACAAGTGTCTAAAACACTTATCTAGATCCATCACCTATGTATTGACTATAACATTATATGAAACATCATTTCATAGCAAATCAAAATTATCTGAAACTTGGGCAACATGTTGAAGACAATTACAAAAGTTGATATTTAAGCGGATAGACAGATATAAATGTTCCCTTAGCCACTGCATCACTTCTCATAGGAAAAACTCAACTCTTGTATAAATAAATTTGCTTATATTTATTGGTAACTAGCGATAGGTATACGCCGACACATTTTACAAATACTCGAACTCATACACTCATTCACACATTACAACATCATGTATGTACTATAGACTTCAAATTCCCCACTGTGAAAATCATAAGAATTATGAAATGCAATACATATATTTTACCAATTAATCCTGTATACATGTATGCCATCTTATATAAAAATAAGCAATTACTTGGTCTCGGATATTAATTTGCGTATACACGTGTGTCGCCTCTGGTCTACCCTCGCTGAATGACACACGTTATACCTAACACTGTCGACTGCACGTGCAAATACCATGACGCCACCTATGAGAAAACTCGCAACCTAAGGGAAAATAATTTCCGTCTAATTCGCTCCGCTCAAACCACGGAAATTTTATTTCCCTTAGCCACTGCATCACTTCTCATAGGAAAAACTCAACTCTTGTATAAATAAATTTGCTTATATTTATTGGTAACTAGCGATAGGTATACGCCGATGAATCCAAAAGAACGGGAAATGCGAAAAATATGTATAACATTATAAACCTAAACTTTGAGAAACAAGCAATCTCTCACAAAAGGAATCTTTAACATAACCATCTTTAGCGTTTTCACTTACCCATCTACCATGTCGTTTAAAAAGTCTATCTCCTATTCCTCGATTGGCAGCTGCCGTAGCACCCCCAGAACGCAAAGAATGTAGACAATATTTGGATATATCGTTTACGTGGGACCTGAAAGCTTCTATGAACAATTCACGTAAAGTAGTATAAGACATCACTTTTTTGTCCTTCCTTAACTTATAACCATCTTTCAAAGCACTCAAATTACACAACAAATGTACATCGTCACTCTCATCCACACCAAGCCATTCAAAATAACGTTCAATATTTACAACTGGACACAACTTGGTCCCTGTCCGTGAAATCACAATCCAAGCACCATCTCGGTACTTATCGGTCTTACTAGATTCTATAAACACGCGCATATGTGTGGAATCCGTTACAATGTCAGACCGTTTAATTTTCAATAACTCTTCACTTCGTAGGAATCCCGCGTATCCCAATAAACAAGCACATATGATACGTTGATTTTTAATGTTACTCTCCATGTAGAGAAAATCAAACATATCACTCAACATACGAATGGTTACAGGTTCCTTCTTAATCACAGGACGAGCCAATTTCCGTTTGCCAGCCTCCAAAATATTTACAACTAATTTAGAGTCAGTTGGAGATTTAAAATCAAAAATATCATGAAACCACTTTAAACTATAAAAGGCATTAACCAATGGACTGGGTGAGTTTGCGGTTTGCATAATGGAAGTCAAATAAATTGCTACATGTAAAGGTTTTGCCGGTAAGGTGTCCCCAAAATTTATACCCGAATTAATGGCCCACTTTTTCCATCTGAGAAATCCCCTCTTGTAAGCCTTGCTTGTATTCACAGCTCGAGATCCCTCCAAAATCTCAGGTATCTGGGTCACCTTATCCAGCAGCACCTCCGGCAATTCATTGATCTCCCCACCGAAACTCTGCAAAAATATACGTATAAACAAAAATACATTATAATATATCAATTAAACTCTATACACAACTATCTTTCAACCTCATTAAACAAAAACACACAATTTGAAACCATGGTTCAATATTACATATCTTTGCAATATCGATGTAGTGAATTACTTCATATATTTAACAATCTATCTTAACTTTTATAAATTCCTGTTTATAATTTCCTCCGAAACAATGTCTCGACAAATTATCATGGCTTGCCAGCCTATATACATTTGTAACTGTCACGCATATTATCATGGCTTGTCAGCCGAGATAATCTCCAATTATCCCAGCAATTATCAAGGCAGCCACGCCTAACATTCACCATCAGCCAATTCAAAATATCAATTTCAATGCTAACATTTTGAATTTAAGGTCCTCCACACCAAAAATTCCACTTCCGTTTTTACACGGAACATAAAATTCCTTCTGCGATGGTAACTCTATACAATCCACTACATTTCTAATGATACGAGTGGCCAAAAACTCGCAGATCTCCACACGGGTGCAACCAATACACCTGACGCATGCGTACGCATCATCTGTCTTAATACTCTGGGTATTAAGAAAATTGGCGGGACAAACAGTCCGAATTTTCCGGTCCAACTTACAGTAAATGCATCAACACCGGCCGAATTTTCATTCCAAAATCTTGAATAAAACAATGCCTTTTTAGTGTTATGCTCAGATGCAAACCAATCTACTTCTAAACTGCCCCACTTCGTTTCAATCATGTTTAACACACTAAAAGATATACCCCAGTCGTCTCTGTCTACAATACGAGTCAGCCCTGTCATTCAGACTCCTAGGCAACCATTCCATTTCAATCGAAATTGATTTTGAAACACAAACTCGATGAATTTCAATCGCGACATCCTGTAATTCGCCTTTCATAGAACCTTTATGAACTATGCTGCACACTCCTGCATTGTCTGAAAACCATTTCAATCTGTGATCCTCTAATTGACCCTTCAAAGAAATTAAAACCCTCAACACGGCTACCAACTCTCTCCAATCGACGATTTTATACTTTCATCGACTGACCACATCCCATGAGCTACACTATCAACCGTATTCACTTCATAACCAGCAAAACCCGTTCCACTTGCGTCACTATAAATAATCTTGGAACAAACCCCCGTGTCACGTAATCGTCTGGAATTAAGTTTACTTATGGTTTGTGTCCAGAACTGTAGTTGTACGATACTCTCCTCAGACAATTTGATATACGAATTCCAACTATAAGCTGTATGTACATCCATAGAAAGATACCTAGTCATAATCTGTGAAACATTTCCTATAACTACGTTCATAGAAATAATCTGCCCTACGAAACTAGCAACTTTTCTCACCTGTACTCGGTTACTCTTCTGAATACTGCCCTCAAGTTCAGCCACTGTAGCTAAAGCCTTGTCAACTCTACGGACAGGAATATGTATTAACCCGTTTAACGCATCCAAGATTACACCTAGAAATTCTAATTCCTGAGTTGGTACCCACAAAGATTTTTCTGCCTTGGGTATAAAACCAGATTTCAACAAATCCTCCTTAATCTCATCTGCTGCTAATTGAGTGAGAGAGGCATTAGGACCACACCCAAATCCATCATCAAGAAACATAACAATCAGCTTACCCTCACCTCTCCATTTAGCTACCAATGGCCTTGTTATTTTCGTAAAAATATAAGGAGCTGTTGATAAACCAAACGGTAAAACCAAAAATTTGAAATAAACAATCTGGCCGTCCATCAACCAAGAAAAACCCAAATATTCAGTATGAGGCCCATAAATATCCACAAAATGATACGCTGAATGTATGTCAAATTTAAACATAAAAAATCCCTGTTCTAAATACATCAAGGCCAGCCTCAAATCTTCAAATTTCACAGACTGTTTCCACAAATGTTTATTGATCGACCTCAAATCTAATATCAATCTCTTCTTCTTATTATTTTGTACAGATACAGTTAACGGATTTACTACCGTTGGTACATGGTCACATTTTTTCACTAAGCCCCTGTCTAGCAGATCTTTAATAGCTTGAACCACAAACTCCTTCTCATTCAAAGCTGACATATTGTTGTTTAAAAATAAACTATCTGGCCGAGAATAAAAGGGAATTTTGTATCCATTAAAAATTGTATCTTTGATAAAATCACAAGCCCCTATTTCCTGCCAAAAGTCTTTTTAACCTTCCCTTAACAATAATATGTTTTTGCCCTTCCTCATATTCATAATAATCATGGGTAAAAACACTATCATCAATAGTCTCATACTCATCTTTGAAAGTGTTCGCATCAACGTTATCTACTTCATCACTTTTTGGTTCCCACTGATTGGTCCGTTCCTGCTCTGTTGGGTCCAATGTGGGGACAGTCCTTCCGGAAGTGGTTCCACTCTCCGCAACTGAAGCAGGCTCCACTCCTGGGCCCGCTGAACATACGAAAAGGCTGATCCATTCTGTATCCCGACCTGGCCGGTCCAAAACCATTAGCTCCCCCAGCTGCCGGTCCACTCCAATTAAACATAGGCACACTGCTACCGCCATTATTAAAAGTAACACCTTGAGTAGCGCGTTTTCCTTGACTTGGTTTTTTCTTAAGTCTATCTTTTTTCCTCTTAACGGCCCTAGCCTCTGCCCGATGAATCTTGTTTTCATCCTCCGAATCACTGGCCACAGGATTACTTTCATATTGCCGCACTGTCTCCCAGCCGCCTTCGGAAGTATCGGCGATACGAATGAGTTTATTACGTTGTTTCAGTTTATCTTCACACTCTGACAATACTTCCTTCAAATAGTCAACTTTACCGTTAACCAAAGCCCACTGTGCTTGCTTTACAATGTCAAGTATTTCAGTGTTAAAAGAATACTGTTTCTTGTTACCTTCGTATTTCCACGACAGCTCTGTTTCAGTTTTTAACTTTTTAACTTCGGAGACTACCGTCTGGGACTGACCACGCACCTGTTCCTTCAATTCATTTAGTTCAATTTTCTGGCTTCTGAATTCACTCAAAATCTTTTTCAGAGTAGCCGAAACTTCAGACTCACTTCCAAGCTGTGAACTCTCTTTGTTTTCCATACCCGTATACAGTAAAATAAGCAATTACTTGGTCTCGGATATTAATTTGCGTATACACGTGTGTCGCCTCTGGTCTACCCTCGCTGAATGACACACGTTATACCTAACACTGTCAACTGCACGTGCAAATACCATGACGCCACCTATGAGAAAACTCGCAACCTAAGGGAAAATAATTTCCGTCTAATTCGCTCCGCTCAAACCACGGAAATTTTATTTCCCTTAGCCACTGCATCACTTCTCATAGGAAAAACTCAACTCTTGTATAAATAAATTTGCTTATATTTATTGGTAACTAGCGATAGGTATACGCCGATGAATCCAAAAGAACGGGAAATGCGAAAAATATGTATAACATTATAAACCTAAACTTTGAGAAACAAGCAGTCTCTCACAAAAGGAATCTTTAACATAACCATCTTTAGCGTTTTCACTTACCCATCTACCATGTCGTTTAAAAAGTCTATCTCCTATTCCTCGATTGGCAGCTGCCGTAGCACCCCCAGAACGCAAAGAATGTAGACAATATTTGGATATATCGTTTACGTGGGACCTGAAAGCTTCTATGAACAATTCACGTAAAGTAGTATAAGACATCACTTTTTTATCCTTCCTTAACTTATAACCATCTTTCAAAGCACTCAAATTACACAACAAATGTACATCGTCACTCTCATCCACACCAAGCCATTCAAAATAACGTTCAATATTTACAACTGGACACAACTTGGTCCCTGTCCGTGAAATCACAATCCAAGCACCATCTCGGTACTTATCGGTCTTACTAGATTCTATAAACACGCGCATATGTGTGGAATCCGTTACAATGTCAGACCGTTTAATTTTCAATAACTCTTCACTTCGTAGGAATCCCGCGTATCCCAATAAACAAACACATATGATACGTTGATTTTTAATGTTACCCTCCATGTAGAGAAAATCAAACATATCACTCAACATACGAATGGTTACAGGTTCCTTCTTAATCACAGGACGAGCCAATTTCCGTTTGCCAGCCTCCAAAATATTTACAACTAATTTAGAGTCAGTTGGAGATTTAAAATCAAAAATATCATGAAACCACTTTAAACTATAAAAGGCATTAACCAATGGACTGGGTGAGTTTGCGGTTTGCATAATGGAAGTCAAATAAATTGCTACATGTAAAGGTTTTGCCGGTAAGGTGTCCCCAAAATTTATACCCGAATTAATGGCCTACTTTTTCCATCTGAGAAATCCCCTCTTGTAAGCCTTGCTTGTATTCACAGCTCGAGATCCCTCCAAAATCTCAGGTATCCGGGTCACCTTATCCAGCAGCACCTCCGGCAATTCATTGATCTCCCCACCGAAACTCTGCAAAAATATACGTATAAACAAAAATACATTATAATATATCAATTAAACTCTATACACAACTATCTTTCAACCTCATTAAACAAAAACACACAATTTGAAACCATGGTTCAATATTACATATCTTTGCAATATCGATGTAATGAATTACTTCATATATTTAACAATCTATCTTAACTTTTATAAATTCCTGTTTATAATTTCCTCCGAAACAATGTCTCGACAAATTATCATGGCTTGCCAGCCTATATACATTTGCAACTGTCACGCATATTATCATGGCTTGTCAGCCGAGATAATCTCCAATTATCCCAGCAATTATCAAGGCAGCCACGCCTAACATTCACCATCAGCCAATTCAAAATATCAATTTCAATGCCAACATTTTGAATTTAAGGTCCTCCACACCAAAAATTCCACTTCCGTTTTTACACGGAACATAAAATTCCTTCTGCGATGGTAACTCTATACAATCCACTACATTTCTAATGAATGTACTATCCGTAGAACTACTACATACGAGTGGCCAAAAACTCGCAGATCTCCACACGGGTGCAACCAATACACCTGACGCATGCGTACGCATCATCTGTCTTAATACTCTGGGTATTAAGAAAATTGGCGGGACAAACAGTCCGAATTTTCCGGTCCAACTTACAGTAAATGCATCAACACCGGCCGAATTTTCATTCCAAAATCTTGAATAAAACAATGCCTTTTTAGTGTTATGCTCAGATGCAAACCAATCTACTTCTAAACTGCCCCACTTCGTTTCAATCATGTTTAACACACTAAAAGATATACCCCAGTCGTCTCTGTCTACAATACGAGATAAGTAGTCAGCCCTGTCATTCAGACTCCTAGGCAACCATTCCATTTCAATCGAAATTGATTTTGAAACACAAACTCGATAAACAATCGCGACATCCTGTAATTCGCCTTTCATAGAACCTTTATGAACTATGCTGCACACTCCTGCATTGTCTGAAAACCATTTCAATCTGTGATCCTCTAATTGACCCTTCAAAGAAATTAAAACCCTCAACACGGCTACCAACTCTCTCCAAGTCGACGATTTTATACTTTCATCGACTGACCACATCCCATGAGCTACACTATCAACCGTATTCACTTCATAACCAGCAAAATCCGTTCCACTTGCGTCACTATAAATAATCTTGGAACAAACCCCTGTGTCACGTAATCTTCTGGAATTAAGTTTACTTATGGTTTGTGTCCAGAACTGTAGTTGTACGATACTCTCCTCAGACAATTTGATATACGAATTCCAACTATAAGCTGTATGTACATCCATAGAAAGATACCTAGTCATAATCTGTGAAACATTTCCTATAACTACGTTCATAGAAATAATCTGCCCTACGAAACTAGCAACTTTTCTCACCTGTACTCGGTTACTCTTCTGAATACTGCCCTCAAGTTCAGCCACTGTAGCTAAAGCCTTGTCAACTCTACGGACAGGAATATGTATTAACCCGTTTAACGCATCCAAGATTACACCTAGAAATTCTAATTCCTGCGTTGGTACCCACAAAGATTTTTCTGCCTTGGGTATAAAACCAGATTTCAACAAATCCTCCTTAATCTCATCTGCTGCTAATTGAGTGAGAGAGGCATTAGGACCACACCCAAATCCATCATCAAGAAACATAACAATCAGCTTACCCTCACCTCTCCATTTAGCTACCAATGACCTTGTTATTTTCGTGAAAATATAAGGAGCAGTTGATAAACCGAACGGTAAAACCAAAAATTTGAAATAAACAATCTGACCGTCCATCAACCATTTTTTCACTAAGCCCCTGTCTAGCAGATCTTTAATAGCTTGAACCACAAACTCCTTCTCATTCAAAGCTGACATATTGTTGTTTAAAAATAAACTATCTGGCCGAGAATAAAAGGGAATTTTGTATCCATTAAAAATTGTATCTTTGACAAAATCACAAGCCCCTATTTCCTGCCAAAAATCTATATGTCTTTTTAACCTTCCCTTAACAATAATATGTTTTTGCCCTTCCTCATATTCATAATAATCATGGGTAAAAACACTATCATCAATAGTCTCATACTCATCTTTGAAAGTGTTCGCATCAACGTTATCTACGTCATCACTTTTTGGTTCCCACTGATTGGTCCGTTCCTGCTCTGTTGGGTCCAATGTGGGGACAGTCCTTCCGGAAGTGGTTCCACTCTCCGCAACTGAAGCAGGCTCCACTCCTGGGCCCGCTGAACATACGAAAGGGCTGATCCATTCTGTATCCCGACCTGGCCGGTCCAAAACCATTAGCTCCCCCAGCTGCCGGTCCACTCCAATTAAACATAGGCACACTGCTACCGCCATTATTAAAAGTAACACCTTGAGTAGCGCGTTTTCCTTGACTTGGTTTTTTCTTAAGTCTATCTTTTTTCCTCTTAACGGCCCTAGCCTCTGCCCGATGAATCTTGTTTTCATCCTCCGAATCACTGGCCACAGGATTACTTTCATATTGCCGCACTGTCTCCCAGCCGCCTTCGGAAGTATCGGCGATACGAATGAGTTTATTACGTTGTTTCAGTTTATCTTCACACTCTGACAATACTTCCTTCAAATAGTCAACTTTACCGTTAACCAAAGCCCACTGTGCTTGCTTTACAATGTCAAGTATTTCAGTGTTAAAAGAATACTGTTTCTTGTTACCTTCGTATTTCCACGACAGCTCTGTTTCAGTTTTTAACTTTTTAACTTCGGAGACTACCGTCTGGGACTGACCACGCACCTGTTCCTTCAATTCATTTAGTTCAATTTTCTGGCTTCTGAATTCACTCAAAATCTGTTTCAGAGTAGCCGAAACTTCAGACTCACTTCCAAGCTGTGAACTCTCTTTGTTTTCCATACCCGTATACAGTAAAATAAGCAATTCCTTGGTCTCGGATATTAATTTGCGTATACACGTGTGTCGCCTCTGGTCTACCCTCGCTGAATGACACACGTTATACCTAACACTGTCAACTGCACGTGCAAATACCATGACGCCACCTATGAGAAAACTCGCAACCTAAGGGAAAATAATTTCCGTCTAATTCGCTCCGCTCAAACCACGGAAATTTTATTAATGGCGAAATGCTACAGAGAGACGTTTTGTGCATTATCTCGATCAGGATTAACCCGAATTCTGGCCCTGGCACAATGTCTGGTGTAGAGAGATGGTGTCCTGGCCAGAGTAAACTCAGGCTAGACAAATCTTATATCTTGTCGGACCGAACGAAAGAGACATGGGAAGGGGGTTGTATTCGTAATTATACTAACAGTGAATGGCGTGCTACAGGAATATACCGTGAACCACAAAGTATAAGGTCCTGTTGGTCTTCGATCGACCACATCATTTGAATGTTTTAATTGTACGTGAATGAAATGTGGTCAGTCAGAACAATCCACAACCCTGTCAACAGGGGGAAATATGCATTGTGACACATCTATGATATCTTTATTGTGAACTTTATTTCAATATTACAATAAGTTCATGTACAGTATGTCTGAAATGAATATCCTACTTTGTTTTTAATTGAAAACTACTTTATGAATTATGCGATAACCACAGCGAAGTAGTTTGATTGTCTGAAGGAATCGGAGACGATAAAGGATAAATAGAACACTGTAAACTGAAAAGTAAATAAATATACAAGGTCGGGGACACGTCTCCAATTAAAATCTTAAATCCGTCAATACTGTCAACCAAATCCTGTGGTTGTTACTCAAATTACTCCCAATGCTGTCAATTAAGTGGCTCTTACCCGCAGGTCATTTGAAAAGCAAAATAAAAATATAAAATGCTGTGATAGTGAGATTTTAAGATACATGTACACCGAATCAATATAGTGTTCTACCTGAATTATTTTCATCAAAACATAATAAAGATGAAACCACGTGTCTTTTGTTGATATCGAATCTGTTATCCACACGTCTAATATACACATATTAGACATATATTTGTTTGGTTTGTTTTTGTTTAACGTCCTATTAACAGCCAGGGTCATTTAAGGACGTGCCAGGTTTTGCAGGTATAATGCTTGTGTATTAGACATAATTTTATAATAAATAATGTGTAAAGGTTTAATGTAAACTGAGGTAGCCGAGCCGGATCAGAAATCAGTATTGTCAATATATGTTGATACATTAGAAAAAAAAATGAATGAAAGTTTTTAAGGAGAGGTTGAATTATCGCGGACATTCGCCGCTGTGACGTCACAGAATACATTCGGTCATCTGACTTAGCCAACTTTCATTGAAGTTTGCCGGATTTTTTTCCAAATTGAAATGAAAATTATATATAATGTATTTTTGTGTAGTTGATTATTTACACGACGGCAAAGTAAGGTCACATGTCAAAAATAACGGAAACAGTAGGAATAAAAAGGAAGCTTGTACAGTCTATGAAAAATATATTAAGATATATCTTCAAAAGATTTATAACTTCATGTACATAAAATTGATAGAAAATGATAAGTTAATAAATTCTTAACTACTTGTGTACCACTCTGTAACACAATGATATATTATCGGCCTGTTGTCATCAGTACGTACTGCTTAATGCTCATTGTATCCTTTCATATCATTGTATATATCATATCATTGTATATATCATATCATTGTATATATCATATCATTGTATATTGTATATATCATATCACTGTATATATTATATCATTGTATATATTATATCATTGTATCCTATCATATCATTGTATATATCATATCACTGTATATATTATATCATTGTATATATTATATCATTGTATCCTATCATATCATTGTATATATTATATCATTGTATATATCATATCACAGTATATATCATATCATTGTATATATCATATCACTGTATATATTATATCATTGTATATATTATATCATTGTATCCTATCATATCATTGTATCCTATCATATCATTGTATATATCATATCATTGTATATATCATATTATTGTATATATCATATCATTGTATCCTATCATATCATTGTATATATCATATCATTGTATATATCATATCACTGTATATATTATATCATTGTATATATTATATCATTGTATCCTATCATATCAGTGTATATATCATATCACTGTATATATCATATCATTGTATATATCATATCACTGTATATATCATATTATTGTATATATCATATCATTGTATATATCATATCACTGTATATATTATATCATTGTATATATTATATCATTGTATCCTATCATATCATTGTATATTATATAATTGTATATATCATATCACTGTATATATCATATCATTGTATATATCATATCACTGTATATATTATATCATTGTATATATTATATCATTGTATCCTATCATATCATTGTATCCTATCATATCATTGTATATATCATATCATTGTATATATCATATTATTGTATATATCATATCATTGTATCCTATCATATCATTGTATATATCGTATCATTGTATATATCATATCATTGTATATATCATATCATTGTATCCTATCATATCATTGTATCCTATCATATCATTGTATATATCATATCATTGTATATATCATAAACACCGGGACTATTTCCTATCATAAAATATAAAATAATGATAGTAAAAATATAACTCCAACTGATTCAAAAATAGCTGTTCGGATAAGAGTTATGTTTTCCCTTTGTGCGTTGTGTATTCTGATAAGACTGGTAGTTCCGGTGTATTTGACCACACTATAATGTAGAGCCAATGTATTGTGAAGATAGCTGTTCTTGTTATGACGTTTAACAATTTATCTGGGTTTACTTAGAAATGTAATAACGATATCCTTAATACAAACATCACAAAGACCGAGACGATGTGTAAACATTAACGGCCAATAGTCAGAATTACATTCTCTTTAATGTCAAATAATGTTTAATATTTGTTCGCGAGATGTAAAGATGGTCGATTACAATTACTACTTAAAGGGACATTTCTTCGTTCGGACATCAGAAACATGTACAATTTCTATTGATGAAATCTATGTCCGAACGATGATTATATGAGTGTTTGTGCCTAAAGTTATGAAATTAACGCCGAAATGTACAGGGAAAATATAATGGTTATGTTTACTATAATGATGATAACCGGTAAATGTTTTGTTTTTCTTTGTCCCGATGGAAAACAGCATCTTCTCCTCCCAACCACTAGTATAACTTAACCCTTACCTTCGGTGTTGAGACAAAAGTGAAATATTAGTAATATTAGCAGTATAACCTTAGTGCCTGGCCATTTGAGTAGAAAGTATCACATACATAAACCAGGAAGAAAGATTTATCATGACAATCGCAAACTTCGACTATTTTTCGTCTAGACGTATCCCTCAAAACCCCGTGGCGTAACTTGTCCCGTCAGCAGCTGTTATCGATTGCGGTTGTCTTTATATTGAGAACAAGCTTTAGGGTATCGAATGAACTATGACACGTAAACATTATAGGGTGAGGAACCAGAGTTACATCATCAAACTTACGATAGCTTTGTTGTAAATTGTCAACGTAAGTTACGTTGTGTAAAAAAGATGAGGACACTTTGGTAAAAGTCCTTGATTTAATGCAGTATAGATAATCCACATTTAGATAATAAGAATACTGTACTACAATATGAACGTCAGCCTAAAGTATCATAGCTTTGTATATCTCGTTCTGAATTCAGTAAATTAAAATTCTGAACTTAACGCATATTTGATGATTGGTCGCCTGGTTTATGATAGTTTGTTTTTTAAAGTTTAAACATATTTTTATTGCTTCAAACTGTAAGCATGAGGATTGGGCACAAGTTATACCACTTATTAAAGCCCTCTCCTCCAAAATCTTTTTACAACATGTGACACAAAACAATGGACATTTACATTAATTTTACGATTGACAAATTAGAAAAGGAAGACTAAAGAGAGAAAGTGAAGGGAATACAGATAATTATACAACATTTAATTTATGTCTAGCAAAAATATTTGATTTCCACACAATAACATAATATAATATCTGCCTGGAACAAACTGACTACATATGCACGCTCCTTCATCTTATCATTGCCTTTTATGCTCATTCCTTAATCGTTCTCCTTTAGATAATCAAGCTCCTGCTAGGTAACCTTTGATTGTGCCAGGCAGAATAATATTTACAGAACAAATAAAAAAAATTGGTGGACAGTTTATACAAAAATATCAATTCGTAACGTTCCAGAAAGGACGGTGATAGAATTGTGTAGGGAATTAATAGAAAGACAGGAATATAGGAGATGGAATACTAAGAGCATTTGTATGATATAATGTGTTTTAAATAGTCTCATAGTCTCACCTATTCTGCAGGGATATATTTAAAATCTGTTACTAGCATGAATGTATTCTTGGAAACTTTCAAAAATAATTTTGTTATAGTTTGTATTTCGAAAAAAAAATATATTCGACAAAAAAAGGAAACAGTGATTCGAATAAAAATCAGAAATCGATGATATATTATAGAATTGATGTTAAAGGGGTTTTAAAAAGTGACACATTTTTGCGATAACAGTTTAATTTGAATAAAGAGAAATTATATTTAATTGTATTTTAAACTAACCATGATAAAATCACGCGTGTTGAATGTCCTAAAATGGCGGTGATTAACAAGTTCCCATTCAGTCTTAAATGTGCTTATTCATTAAACACATACATCAGAACTTCAATCTGGTGTTGACAGTTATAGACACGAAATTGACATTTGTATTTAAAAACGTGACTTAAGGTTTAGAAATCAGTATACTCATCACAGGAACCTTGACTTATATGTTTACAAACAGACTAAACCATGAGGATTTTCAAACTTTTGTAAGTCGGTAATTTACACGTGTACGTTGGGTTTATTTTATTTTGCTATTTTCTAATCGATCAAATCACACAACGTAGCTCAGCACGAACGGATTTTGTACTCATTGTACTCAAGAGGTTTTGAGGTACTTCAGTACAAGTTCCATAGTGACAGTCTTATTGTAATCTAAACGGATATATACTGAAACGAAAAAGAAACGCAACATGGAAAATTGTGATTAATTTTGTATTAAATATACATATCTGTATAAAAATCGCGGAAATAAACATGCACCCTGCCTAACACCCATACAATCTTCAAAATCACCCAAGTGTGACTAGAGACCTATGCACTTCCGGCGCGGTAAAAACATCAAAAACCGTGCCTGTACAAACATATGCGTTCTTTTTTCATTCAAACCAGTATCAATTCATCACTAACATTAAGCCACATCATTGCCAATACTTTTGCAAACAATAATTCCTTTTACAATTATGCCACGGTTATCAAAGGTTGATAGAGGACGTGCTATAGCGATGCTTCTGGCAGGGAACACGCAACTTCACGTCGCTCGACAATTCAGAGTTCACAAATCGACTATTAGTCGATTAGTTTCACGTCTTAACGCAACAGGAAGAGTCGATGACCAGCCGAGATCAGGACGTCCACGCGTAACGTCGCGACGTCAAGACCGGGTTCTTAGGTTGGCACACCTGCGTAACAGGAGATTAACGGCCGCTGAAACGGCAAGGAATACGATTGGTAATCATAACCGTCGAATTCATCCCCAAACAGTGATCAACAGACTGCGTGAGGCTAATTTGCGTGCAAGGCGACAGTACGTTGGTTTACCACTAACACCGCAACGTCGAGCACGTCGTATGCAATGGGCAACGGCACATATGCCCAGACGTTTTCCTATGAGACGTTGGAGGTCTATGCTCTTCACCGATGAATCTCGATTCACGTTATTTCGAGCAGATGGCCGTCAACGTGTGTACCGGCGTCGAGGCGAACGTTTTGCTGACGCCTGTGTTTTGGAACACGACCGATTTGGGGGTGGATCAGTTATGGTCCAAGAATGGAATAACATTCCAATACGGAAAGTCAATGCCCTGATGAACTCAATGCAACAAAGAATTAGAGATGTGATAACTGTTCGAGGAGGACACACACGATATTAGGGCACGGTTTCAAAACTGCTGCCATTTCAACTTGGATTCACGTAGGGTACTACCAATCATGACCTTCTAGCAAAGTGACCTGTTCTTAAAAATCTCTAAACATTTAAAGGATGTTACATCAATATTCAATATTAACTATTACATATGAAATTTAAACATAATGCTCACAAGTATTATTTTATTAAACCTACAATTTGAAGTTGCGTTTCTTTTTCGTTTCAGTATATATGTATGAGGAACACCTCTAACTACGCTATACATGTATATATCTGAATACTTCTGTTTGCACTTTCAAACAAGCTACAGAAGAAAGCTGGAGAGTAAATCAAAACGCAATTGTAGTTCAAAATTTAAAAAATGACGAAAATTTTGAACAAATCATAAACTCAGACGAAACAATATTGATGTTAAAAATCTCGAATTTTCGTGATAATAGTCTAATTAGCGTTCATAAAACCATTCTACAACCACGCGTGTTACATGTCCTAAAATGGCGATGATTAACAAGTTCCTATTCATTCTTTAAACGTACATATTTATAGAACACGTGGTGGAGGTCTTCAGGCTGTTGTTTACAGAAATCGACACGAAATTGACATTTGTATCATAACACGAAAGACGTTACTCATGACTTAGAAACCAGTTCACCATTGAATACAATGTTTAATTATCAAAAGTTCTAGACATGGATATTTACATAGGATCCATTACGATTTTCAAACTTTGACACATACAACTGTATAGGTAATACTGTATCGCCTGTATTCGATTTGTGTTGATGCTGGGACGTTAGTGTTGTCAAATCACCAAACGTAACTCCACCCGAATTTATCTTAGAGGATTTGAAATAATTATGATTAATAAAACCCCATAGTAGTTCCCTGATATTAACCTATACGGATATATAAATGTATCTAAATTCCACGTTTCATACTTAAAAAAAACAAACAGGAGAAAGTCGACAGGAAAACCAAATCGTAATTATGAATCAAAGTCAATAGAACGAAGATAAAGTGCAAAAAGGACAAAATAAAAAAATTAAAAAGAATAAATTAAAATGAAAAACAAACAAGAATAAGCCCAGGTGTCTCGGAAGCGTAAGCGTCTTTTGTCTCATTGACGACACCCGCCATACAAATCTAGGTCACACTGACGACACCCGCCATACAAATCTAGGTCACATCCCAGTTAAGTCACATTCTCGAAATAAGAACTAGCGTGGTGACACCAGAACCACCAGGCAATTAGATTTTATTTTGAGGTCGATAATTTACAGTTTAAAAACATATTTGAAGTCATTTTATGTTCTGTATACTTCAAACACTGACAAGGTCATACGATTTGTATTTAGATAGAGTGGCTAAGATATGAGTTAATTTCGAACTCAAGTGTGACATGTCACTTGCACAATTGCGTGTATCTGTGTATTTGATCTTGGGAAACTCATTTCAGTAGACAAACCCACCACAGAGAATGATCACCAGGAGTGTGTAAACACTAAGAGGGAAGTACTGGGGGCACATGTCACAATAAATATATCATTAACACGGTCTCACTTTTTGTAAAGTTCTCAAACTCAGAATATTTACCAAGTGAAATAGGAGATAATTTAAATACTCGGTCCTATTCCCCGGGCCTAGGTAGATAAAACAGGCTGTTAAATATTCTCAGTTTGAGAACTTTAAAAAAAAGTGAGACTGTGTTAATGATATATTTATTGTAGTTTAACCTGTTAAGTATTATTGTATGTTATGTTATATTGATTTTGCTCTCAGTTTCCATATAATACCAATACAGCTCGTATTACAACAAGAAAATATCCGAAACAATTACCGTCAAAAAGTATCTATTTACTCACCAAACGATATCGGTATGATATATATGGCCATAATGTTCTAAGATGGCATTGGCTAAAAGGACAACATATTGCAGTTAAGGTAATCCAATGTTCATTAAAGGGGCATTCCTTCATTCGAACGGAAGATTCCGATTTCAGTGACCCAATTACTAATCGCTAACCCGGGTAGCCGTGTACGCCATTTTCGTTACTGTTCGTGAACTTGTCTGCATGTGCTCGTATTGATAGTTGTTGGCGGCGACTTCCGGTCGAAATTACATTTTAAAAACTTACATTTTTAAGAACTTTCGGTTATCTTCGGACTTTGAGCGTGGTATTACGGTCAAGTTTATAACTTTCACTGTTTGAGGAAAAATATAAGATTCCTGTTTACTTTTAATTTTATAGCATGAATTCATTTCAACGACGGAATGCCCTTTAGTTAGCCTGTTCAAGGATAGGTCGCCCTGGAAATTAATGATCTTGTATTATTGATCGGACATTAATATAACTAATCACCAATGAATTATTTATTTTCTTTTGTAGTAAATTGAGTAACTGGTGAGCTTTGTGTCCCCGCTCAGGTGATACGTGAAATTCGGCCAGCTCTTAAACAGGGTATATTTACACACTTGGGAACTATACAGGCCACAGGGATTGGCTATAATTGTTACATCGCTGACAACATATACAATGATTCCAACCAAACTATAGCATCCACGGTCATAATCTCTTTAAGAAATATTTATCCACTTTGATTTTAAAAGATCATAACATATACTATGTAACTTTTGGTTTTGTAAAGAAATATTTTATTATGGCCATTTTGTATTTCAATCGATAAAAAATTACTGTTTGTCGGTTAAAACAAAAAGAGAGTGAATGTGTATTGTTCTCGTCAATGCTTTAGTTATAGAGAGAGAGAGAGAGAGAGAGAGAGAGAGAGAGAGAGAGAGAGAGAGAGAGAGAGAAACAGACGGACCATTGCGAATGATATTGACAATAAGAAAACTGTTTGGTCCTGGGTTATTAACCTGGTGGTATCGTTATCACCCTGATTCTTACTTAGAGAACGTGACATCACTTGGATTTGATGTAGATGTACATATCGGATACCGTTTATGAAGCAGAAGAAACTTACCGTCAAGAATGCTGGATTTTACCTTCATTGTGCTCTTTCAAAAATCTAAATAAAAAACTTTGTTATCGTTATATTTTCCCTTTGTTTTTTTTAGCTAGAATTACCGTTCGTTAATATGTTAGTATAAGTTAGGCGTTTTACATGCCTGAATTAACATTATGAGCTGATTGCATTTAAATGAAATGGTGAGATTTTAAGGCACTGTACATTATGGGTGCACTAACAGTTTAGCGCAAAAACAAATTTAAGCACTACAATATAACCGATATCATGATTTAGCGGGATGCTTCCACCCAAACAATGGCCTAAAATTAACGGGTTTTTTTTTACGAAAGTGATAGCGTCATATTTAGGTTTAAAAAATGGCGTTTTAAGAGTGAATACCCTCATCTTTTGGACAAGTTTTATGTTCAGAATGTATCTATATGTGTTAAGGCGCTTTTAGAGTGAATACCCTCATCTTTTGGACAAGTTTTATGTTCAGGATGTATCTATATGTGTTAAGGCGCTTTTAGAGTGAATACCCTCATCTTTTGGACAATTTCAATGTTCAGGATGTATCTATATGTGTTAAGGCGTTTTTAGAGTGAATACCCTCATCTTTTGGACAATTTCAATGTTCAGGATGTATCTATATGTGTTAAGGCGTTTTTAGGGTGAATATTCCCATCTTTTGGACTATTTTCATGTTCAGGATGTATCTATATGTGTTGATCATATTTTGTTTATTGCCATTTAAACTAATAAGTGCTCAATTTTGACAATGTATGTCATGTATTTGTGTTTCTTTTATATAATTATGTCCAAAACATAGCAGATGATTACCTGTGTGCAGTCTTTATATGATACATCCATTAACATAACACAAAGGTATAGTTAAGCTTCGCCCCTGTTATAGCCATACAAAATAAAATGTCATTTGAAGACCATAAGATATACCACATGTAAACAGGTGTCGACAGTAGAACTTAATACAATCATCTAATATGTAAACTATTAACCATAAGGATTCAATCCAATATTTTACATGTAGATTACTTAAGCCTGACATTAACTCGACCATGGCCGCTACCCGGTACCGACGTGTGATTGACAGAGGGCGATCCGATAATGTCTGTGTACAAAACACATACAAGTTTAACCCGATCAGCGAGACTTTCGACTACTGGGGAGCCGTGAATTAATTAAATTCGGTGTAATTTGAACTAGTTATTTTGTAACATAGACCGTGTTTATGTTTTGTATATGGTTTCGTATTTCTACCCGTAGGGACACTCTCACGTGAGGCCTTTACATCCAGTAGTTGTTGGTGTTATTTACATCCAGTAGTTGTTGGTGTTATTTATGTCCAGTAGTTGTTGGTGTTATTTACATCCAGTAGTTGTTGGTGTTATTTACATCCAGTAGTTGTTGGTGTTATTTACATCCAGTAGTTGTTGGTGTTATTTATGTCCAGTAGTTGTTGGTGTTATTTACATCCAGTAGTTGTTGGTGTTATTTACATCCAGTAGTTGTTGGTGTTGTTTACGTCCAGTAGTTGTTGGTGTTATTTATGTCCAGTAGTTGTTGGTGTTATTTATGTCCAGTAGTTGTTGGTGTTATTTATGTCCAGTAGTTATTGGTGTTATTTACATCCAGTAGTTGTTGGTGTTGTTTACATCCAGTAGTTGTTGGTGTTATTTACATCCAGTAGTTGTTGGTGTTATTTATGTCCAGTAGTTGTTGGTGTTATTTACATCCAGTAGTTGTTGGTGTTATTTACATCCAGTAGTTGTTGGTGTTATTTACATCCAGTAGTTGTTGGTGTTATTTATGTCCAGTAGTTGTTGGTGTTATTTACATCAAGTAGTTGTTGGTGTTATTTACATCCAGTAGTTGTTGGTGTTGTTTACGTCCAGTAGTTGTTGGTGTTATTTATGTCCAGTAGTTGTTGGTGTTATTTATGTCCAGTAGTTGTTGGTGTTATTTATGTCCAGTAGTTGTTGGTGTTATTTATGTCCAGTAGTTGTTGGTGTTATTTATGTCCAGTAGTTGTTGGTGTTATTTTAGACCAGTATTAGCTATTTCAGCTAAGACGTAAATATTGAATAATACGTGGGTTTAGTACAATAACTGCATGTATTCCAAAACAACGAAAATTAAAAACTGAAATAGATTGGAATTGGTATCAGAAGTATCTAAAATGAACAATGCTGGTTTTATCTGGTTAACTTACTTTATTCAGCATCCGACGCATAGAGACTATTGTAGACACTATATCGACCTGCTCTAAAATCCCACTTTAACGTAAGTTTATTCTACCATATAAGTATATCTCTTAGCCAAAGCTTCTTAAGTTAACCAAACGTCTGTGTTTCTCCAGGATGTGTGAGGGCTGTATTCAATACAACACTCGCCAACGACATCCACACGGCAGTGATGACCAATTATAACTACCTAGTCCGTCCTTCGGCCACGGTCACCGTCAGGGCCGAGCTAAGTGTGCTGACCATCAACGACGTGGTACGTATTCAGGGTTACGGGTAGTTTATCCTGATACAGGTTATTTCTATAGCAATTAAAGTGTAAAAAAATATTAACGGCGTGGTACGTATTCAAGGTTTTAGTTTTATTCCGGTACAGGTTTTCTATGAAGCAATTAAAGTGTAAAAAGTCTATTAACGGCGCGGTAGTAGAGAGGTAATGATAACAGTTCCATGTTTACCTTTGGAAGAAGTAAGTAATTAATACGTATAAAAGAAGTTAACAGTGTTAAGAAACCAAGAAAAGGATGAAATTTTCTAAAAAAACATAATTAAGATAATATATGTTAAAGATATTAATTGTAACTAAAAAAATCAAAACTCAAACCGAGGGGAAAAAAAGAACGAAATATAGATCAACAGAAATAGATAGAAACTAATGCACAAGAACTAGGAAAGATCCTGTTCCCTCGATGACTTTATTGATATTATTCATATATATATATATTTTTTTTTTTTAAAGTTTTCGTATTTTTTCCCCCGCAAAACTATGTTCATAAACGTATTACAATTTTCAGGATATTCGGGCACAGAAGATGTCCTCTTCCGGCTGGATATCGTTTGTAAGTATGCCTTCTCTGTTGTCTTTTTTTAAAACTTTTTTTTACATCTCTAGTTTCTTCACATCATTCTTTAGCTTTACTGTCGCCTACGTTACGGGGTATTTTGCATAATGGCAGCAAAAAAAGAAGCAGCAAAATCTCCAGGAAAAAAGATGGCAGTAAAGTCTCCAGTAAAGAAGACGACAGTTAGGTCTCCAATAAAGACGGCGGCAGTAAATTTCTTTTTAGTATGCTCGTCTCGATGGACAGGGAAAGCCGCAACCTAATCTAGTAATCAAAGGACTGAAAGTACTGAGACGAAAAAAAAAATGTTAATCAAAGTACTGAGAGTTCTTACTATAACGCAAGCCCTAATATGTTTATCAAAGTACTGGTAGTACCGAGACACAAACCTAATCTGTAAATGATATGTTTATGGATTCGTTTATTACATGCTATGTCTGAACATCTGAAGTATGTACGAGGCCATGAATAGATTACTTTAACCAGACTTTGAAAGCCATGTGTTATATAAACAAAATACGTTTTAATCACACAGCCCTCAGGTATTCTGTGTCATCCATTTGTGCAAGCATTAAATTTATTTCAACAATTATAATAGGGCTTTGTGAAACATTTATATTTTTCAAAACATAAGCGGAAGCAATAAATGCTGTTAAATATATCAAATGTATCATAAATTTCTACTCTACAAAACCTAGATATTTGAGACAGTTTCTCAAAGTTGGATTATAATATACGCCGATATTTTATACAGTACTGGACCGACAGTCGCCTTACCTGGACACCCGCCAGCTACGGAGATATAGAATACATATATCTAGCAGCCTCCAAGATATGGAAGCCCGAACTCGTCGTAGATAATACGTAAGTTTTCCGTTCATTAACTGGGTTATGGAAGCCACAACTCAGCCACTTTATGGAAATACAAACGAGACGTTTATAGGAAACCGCAACTCAAACATTCTGCGGTCAAAACAAAAGCTAGTCACATACAATTTTTTACATGTATATTATTCTGTCGATGTATGGAGATACAACTCGTCAGCTAGTTTATCTGCAGGTGCTGGCTGTGGCCTTTAGTGCCGAAATGATTAACTAATTTGGATTCAAAATATACAATAATTTGTTACTGGTTTTGTAGTTTACCTGTTTAGAACTTTAGAGAGAAATCATGCTACGCATCTCGAATACGTGCTCGATACGCTTAAATACCCACTTATTATTTTGAAATTGTGGGTTTTTTTATCATTAATTTAGTGTTGGCGAGATAGAGACCTTGGGTTCATCAGATCTTCTGTTTCGGGTGAAGTATACCGGCGAGGTGAAATGGGATCCACCTGGTGTGTATGAAACCCAGTGTGAAATAGACATTACTTGGTATCCATTCGACAAACAGAAATGCAGCATCGAACTCACGAGCTGGGGTTTTATATCAAATCACGTGACATTGGAACATCACGTGACCTACGTCAATATAGAGGATTACGAATCAAACGGGGAATGGAACCTCTTGAGTACGGAGCTTTCCTCCAGTACACTCACAGAGGAAGGGGAGACTTTCTCCCAGCTTGTGTTCTCCATGGAGATACAGCGGCGATCCGGGTACTACATCCTCAACGTCATATTCCCGATAACACTGGTCGCCGTGTTGACGACGGTGACGTTTTTGCTACCGGCCGACTCTGGCGAGAAGATCTCTTACATCCTAACTATCCTACTCGCCCTGGCTGTTCTCCTGACGATCATAGCTGACGCCATGCCAACCACTTCCCTCCACACCTCCGTGCTGGGTAAGTACTTCTTAAAATGTATGTCAAAATCTGGATGGGGAGATGAAATAGTCCTATAATCAAATAAATATCGATTTTTTTGAAGAAAAAAAATCTGAACCGTGCTATTATCCAAATGAATTAAAACGTGACAAGCAGATTACATTACGATTAAACCAGGAGACTAAAGTCAATCAGAAGAATCTACCCCGCATGAATACCACGAGAGACAAATGACAAATTGTTATCCAAAACTGTTTTGCAATTGTCAAAAAGAGCTATATGAGTTCTAATGGATTGTTGATTACCTGGAACTGTGAATTGTTGGATTTATAGACGTTATCAATCCCGGAGACACGGATAGAAAACGTATTAAATGGGTCAGCTGTTTTAATATTTAAGTAATTAACATTGCTGATTTAATACACAAAGTTGAATACAACTTAATTGTAATTGTGGATTATCTCTGTAAATGTATTAGCCTTGTATAAATGATTAAATTGTGTTTTAAATGTAGCAGTCGGTTTTAATCTTTCTGTTATTACTACGTAACCGAAATTGGGGGCTGGTGTCCGGGAACAAATTCATAATCAGATTTAAAGATTTGAATTATTAACATAAAGTTCAGCTGCCGGTTTTTATCTTTCTGTTATTATTGTTAACAGCTTTTTCTTTCCGTTGTAATATCCATGATTTTGTATTTTTGACAGATGTGCGTTTGTCGGTAACCCTGATTTTGTATTTTTGTCGGTAACCCTGATTTTGTATTTTTGTCGGTAACCCTGATTTTGTATGTTTGTCGGTAACCCTGATTTTGTATTTTTGTCGGTAACCCTGATTTTGTATTTTTGTCGGTAACCCTGATTTTGTATTTTTGTCGGTAGCCCTGATTTTGTATTTTTGTCAGTAACCCTGATTTTGTATTTTGATAGGTGTATTTTATCAGTAACCCCTTGTTTTGTATTTTTGACAGATGTGTACTTGTCGGTAACCCTGAATTTGTATTTTTGTCGGTGACCCTGATTTTGTATTTTAACAGGTGTTTTTTTTGTCAGTAACCCCTTGTTTTGCATTTTTGACAGATGCGTATTTGTCGGTAACCCTGATTTTGTATTTTTGTCGGTAACCCTGATTTTGTATTCACTACCGGTGTGTTTTGTCAGTAACCCCTTGTTTTGTATTTTTGACAGATGTGTATTTGTCGGTAACCCTGATTTTGTATTAACTACAGGTGTGTTTTTGTCAGTAACCCTGATGTTATATTTTTGACAGGTGTATTTTTATCTGTAACCCTGATTTTGTATTTTTGACAGGTGTGTTTTTGTATTTAATCCTGATTTTGTATTTTTGACAGGTGTGTATTTGTCAGTAACCCTGGTTTTGTATTTTTGACAGGTGTGTATTTGTCAGTAACCCTGAGCTACGCCATGATAGCGATTGTCATCACAGTCCTCACTCTCCGTCTCCAAGTAAAACCTGAAGGCACAAAAGTACCTAGATGGCTCCAGAAACTCTGTACATCCTGTTTAGTAAAGATCATATGTTACAAAAAGGACGATGTAGTAGAGCTAAATACCAAGGACAACCAGGAAACCGAGGATATTAAAAAAGAGACAAATATCAAAAAGATCATGAAAGAAAAGCTGAAGAGAAAACCAGTCACTTCGGCCTGGAACCCCGACGACGATACTGTGAAGGAGGTTGACGAGGAAAACCCGACAGACTTTGATGACTGTCCCTATAACAATAAAGATGTGGCGGAGATCATTGACCGCTTCTTTTTCTACCTTTACGCTGTACTAAACTTGTTGACAACAGCAGCATTTATGATTGTGCTAGGGGTGGGATCCGCCCAAGCCTCTTAGTACAGCTCACGAGTATCGAATGTACAGCCGACATGTTTTGATCAATCCGCTTCAATTTACCTTCTTATATGAAGTGGTGTGTTGATTGCAATGCCACGGGTTTTTTTTTTAATTTAATCGCTGGACCGGCAAAACGGTAACAACATCTGGTAAAACATTTTTTGACATTCAAAATTTGAAACAGTTTACCATTTTCTGGCGATTTAGATGAAGTAGGTCTGTGATTAAGGAATGCCATCGATGACGTCACTATTCAAAATGACACGTCTGATGGCAACAAAGTGGAAAGTCACACAATGCATTTAGCGCCAAATGGCTAACAAAGATCATCGAAACACTTGCGTGTATTCCGGATTTGGAACAGATATGCTGCCATAGTTTTGTAATTCGTAGTTTTAAACAAGAAAGTCCATTAACTGGAAACAAACCGTGTCAATATCTTATAATGCTGACGATCGCTTTTTCACACAATGTTGATTTTATCCAAGAGCCTGTTGATACAGCAACCAAAACTGGCGAATGTGATCGTTTGTTGTATCACTGAACTGTTGTCTTTAATCACAAGTAATCTTGTAATCACAGTTTCCCGAACCCAAGATGAATTTTGCAGCTATTTTTTAACAACTTTGCTTCAATGTAACCGATATGCAAATTTAAGGAAATAGTTTGTAAAAAGGTTGTAAATCGTTGTGCTCTTAGGAAATCACCAATTGAATGACTCTTTCCAGAAAAAAATAAAGCTTGTGACCACTTCTAAAACTTTCTCCCCAAACATTTGTTTTTATCTTATTTTGTACTGGTGTTTATCAGACACACTGACAAGGCTTTACATCATGGTAGCCAGAAATGTATGTTGTGATGAGGATTTGTGGAGTCTACGAGAACAGCAGACAGGAAAGAAAGTATAAAAGACGTGGAATGGGTATAGAAGCTCTCTCCAAGTCACCCAATATATCAACCGTGACTTACATCTCCTCTCTAAGTCACCCAAATGTATCAGCTGACTTACATATCCTCTCTAAGTCCCCCAGTGTATCAGGTGTAACTTACATCTCCTCTCTAAGTCCCCCAATGTATCATATGTGACTTACATCTCCTCTCTAAGTCCCCCAATGTATCAGTTGTGACTTACATTTCCTCTCTAAGTCCCCCAATGTATCAGGTGTGACTTACATCTCTCTAAGTCCCCCAGTGTATCAGGTGTGACTTACATCTCCTCTCTAAGTCACCCAATGTATCAGGTGTGACTTACATCTCCTCTCTAAGTCACCCAATGTATCAACTGTGACTTACATCTCCTCTCTAAGTCCCCCAATGTATCAACTGTGACTTACATCTCCTCTCTAAGTCACCCAATGTATCAGGTGTGACTTACATCTCCTCTCTAAGTCCCCCAGTGTATCAGGTGTGACTTACATCTCCTCTCTAAGTCCCCCAATGTATCAGCTGACTTACATCTTCTCTCCAAGTCACCCAATGTATCAGGTGTGACTTACATCTCCTCTCTAAGTCCCCCAATGTATCAACTGTGACTTACATCTCCCCTCTAAGTCCCCCAATGTATCAGGTGTGACTTACATCTCCTCTCTAAGTCCCCCAATGTATCAGGTGTGACTTACATCTCCTCTCTAAGTCCCCCAATGTATCAACTGTGACTTACATCTCCTCTCTAAGTCACCCAATGTATCAGGTGTGACTTACATCTCCTCTCTAAGTCCCCCAGTGTATCAGGTGTGACTTAGTCTCCTCTCTAAGTCCCCCAAAGTATCAGATGTGACTTACATCTCCTCTCTAAGTCACCCAATGTATCAGATGTGACTTACATCTCCTCTCTAGGTCCCCCAGTGTATCAGGTGTGACTTACATCTTCTCTCTAAGTCCCCATTGTATCAGTTGTAACTTACATCTTCTCTCTAAGTCACCTAATGTATCAACTGTAACTTACATCTCCTCTCTAAGTCACACAGTGTATCAACCGTGACTTACATCTCCTCTAAGTCACCCAATGTATCAGTTGTAACTTACATCTTCACTCTAAGTCCCCCAATGTATCAACTGTAACTTACATCTTCACTCTAAGTCACCCAATGTATCAGCTGACTTACATCTCCTCTCTAAGTCCCCCAATGTATCAGGTGTGACTTACATCTCCTCTCTAAGTCACCCAATGTATCAGCTGACTTACATCTCCTCTCTAAGTCCCCCAGTGTATCAGGCGTGACTTACGTCTCCTCTCTAAGTCACCCAATGTATCAACCGTGACTTACATCTCTCTAAGTCCCCCAGTGTATCAGGTGTGACTTACATCTTCTCTCTGAGTCCCCCAATGTATCAGGCGTGACTTACGTCTCCTCTCTAAGTCACCCAATGTATCAGGCGTGACTTACGTCTCCTCTCTAAGTCACCCAATGTATCAACCGTGACTTACATCTCTCTAAGTCCCCAAGTGTATCAACTGTGACTTACATCTCCTCTCTAATCACCCAAGGTATCAACTGTGACTTACATCTCCTCTCTAAGTCCCCCAATGTATCAGATGTGACTTATATCTCCTCTCTAAGTCACCCAATGTACTAGCTGACTTACATCTCCTCTCTAAGTCCCCCAGTGTATCAACTTTGACTTACCTCTCCTCTCTAAGTCACCCAATGTATCAGCTGACTTACATCTCCTCTCTAAGTCCCCCAGTGTATCAGGTGTGACTTACATCTCCTCTCTAAGTCCCCCAGTGTATCAGGTGTGACTTACATCTCCTCTCTAAGTCATCCAATGTATCAGCTGACTTACATCTCTCTAAGTCACCCAATGTATCAACTGTGACTTACATCTCCTCTCTAAGTCCCCAGTGTATCATGTGTGACTTACATCTCCTCTCTAAGTCCCCCAGTGTATCAGGTGTGACTTACATCTCCTCTCTAAGTCCCCCAATGTATCATCTGTGACTTACATCTCTCTAAGTCCCCCAGTGTATCAGGTGTGACTTACATCTCTCTAAGTCACCAAATGTATCAACTGACTTACATCTCCTCTCTAAGTCAACCAATGTATCAACCGTGACTTACATCTCCTCTCTAAGTCACCCAATGTAACTGACATCCCTCATACTGACATTGGACAGGGCCAATCAGATACTGACTATAACATGACATCTATCATACTGACATTGAACAGGACCAATCAGATATTGACCATAACATGACATCCATCATACTGACATTGGACAGGACCAATCAGATACTGACTACAACATGACATCCATCATACTGACATTGGACAGGACCAATCAGATATTGACTATAACATGACATCCATCATACTATCATTGGACAGGACCAATCAGATACTGACTATAACATGACATTCATCATACTGACATTGAACAGGACCAATCAGATACTGACTATAACATGACATACATCATATTGACATTGAACAGGACCAATCAGATACTGACTATAACATGACATCCATCATACTGACATTGAACAGGACCAATCAGATACTGACTATAACATGACATACATCATACTGACATTGGACAGGGCCAATCAGATATTGACTATAACATGACATCCCTCATACTGACATTGGACAGGGACAATCAGATAATGACTGCAACATGACATCCATCATTCTGACATTGGACAGGGCCAATCACATATTGACTATAACATGACATCCATCATACTGACTTTGGACAGGACCAATCAGATACTGACTATAACATGACATACATCATACTGACATTGAACAGGACCAATCAGATACTGACTATAACATGACATACATCATACTGACATTGAACAGGGTCAATCAGATACTGACTAAAACATGACATCCATCATACTGATATTGGACAGGGCCAATCACATATTGACTAAAACATGACATCCATCAATCTGAGATTGGACAGGGCCAATCAGATATTGACTATAACATGACATCCATCAATCTGACATTGGACAGGGCCAATCACATATTGACTATAACATGACATCTATCATACTGACATGGGACAGGGCCAATCAGATGTTGACTGCAACATGACATCCATCATACTGACATTGGACAGGGCCAATCAGATATTGACAGTAACCTGACATCCATCATACTGACATTGGACAGGGCCAATCACATATTGACTAAAACATGACATCCATCAATCTGAGATTGGACAGGGCCAATCAGATATTGACTATAACATGACATCCCTCATACTGACATTGGACAGGGCCAATCAGATATTGACTGCAACATGACATCCATCATTCTGACATTGGACAGGGCCAATCACATATTGACTAAAACATGACATCCATCAATCTGAGATTGGACAGGGCCAATCAGATATTGACTATAACATGACATCCATCAATCTGACATTGGACAGGGCCAATCAGATATTGACAGTAACCTGACATCCATCATACTGACATTGGACAGGGCCAATCACATATTGACTATAACCTGACATCCATCATACTGACATTGGACAGGGCCAATCAGATAATGACTATAATATGACATACATTATTCTGACTTTGGACAGGGACAATCAGATATTGACTATAACATGACATCCATCATACTGACATTGGACAGGGACAATCAGATATTGACTATAACATGACATCTATCATACTGGCATTGGACAGGGCCAAGCACATACTGACTAAATCATAACATCTATCATACTGACATTGGACAGGGACAATCAGATAATGACTGCAACATGACATCTATCAATCTGACAATGGACAGGACCAATCAGATATTGACTATAACATGACATCTATCATACTGACATTGGACAGGGCCAATCAGATACTGACTATAACATGAAATCCATCAATCTGACATTGGACAGGGCCAATCAGATATTGACTATAACATGACATCCATCATACTGACATTGGACAGGGCTAATCAGATATTAACAGTAACATGACATCCATCATACTGACATTGGACAGGGCCAATCAGATATTGACTATAACATGACATCTATCATACTGACATTGGACAGGGCTAATCAGATATTAACAGTAACATGACATCCATCATACTGACATTGGACAGGGCCAATCAGATATTGACTATAACATGACATCTATCATACTGACATCGGACAGGGCCAATCAGATATTGACTATAACATGACATCCATCACACTGACATTGGACAGGGCCAATCAGATATTGACAGTAACATGACATCCATCATTCTGACATTGGACAGGGCCAATCAGATATTGACTATAACATGACATCTGTCATACTGACATTGGACAGGGCCAATCAGATATTGACTATAACATGACATCCATCATACTGACATTGGACAGGGCCAATCAGATAATGACTATAATATGCCATACATTATACTGACATTGGACAGGGATAATCAGATATTTACTATAACATGACATCCATCATACTGGCATTGGACAGGGCCAATCAGATATTGACTGCAACATGACATCCATCATACTGACATTGGACAGGGCCAATCAGATATTGACAGTAACATGACATCCATCATTCTGACATTGGACAGGGCCAATCAGATATTGACTATAACATGACATCCATCATACTGACATTGGACAGGGCTAATCAGATATTGACTGTAACATGACATCCATCATACTGACATTGGACAGGGCCAATCAGATATTGATTACAACATGACATCTATCATACTGACATTGGACAGGGCCAATCAGATACTGACTATAACATGACATCTATCATACTGACATTGGACAGGGCCAATCAGATATTGACTATAACATCACATCTATCATACTGACATTGGACAGGGCCAATGCGATATTGACTGCAACATGACATCCATCATACTGACATTGGACAGGTCTAATCAGATATTTATTACAACATGACATCTATCATATTGATATTGGACAGGGCCAATCAGATATTGACTGCAACATGACATCCATCATACTGACATTGGACAGGGACAATCAGATATTGACAGTAACATGACATCCATCATTCTGACATTGGACAGGGCCAATCACATATTGACTATAACATGACATCCATCATACTGGCATTGGACAGGGCCAATCAGATATTGACTATAACATGACGTCCATCATACTGACATTGGACAGGGCCAATCAGATATTGACTATAACATGACATCTATCATACTGACATTGGACAGGACCAATCAGATACTGACTATACCATGACATCCATCATACTGACATTGGACAGGACCAATCAGATATTGACTATAACATGACATCTATCATACTGACATTGGACAGGACCAATCAGATACTGACTATAACATGACATCCATCATACTGACATTGGACAGGACCAATCAGATATTGACTATAACATGACATCTATCATACTGACATTGGACAGGACCAATCAGATACTGACTATACCATGACATCCATCATACTGACATTGGACAGGGCCAATCAGATATTGACTAAAACATGACATCCATCATACTGACATTGGACAGGACCAATCAGATACTGACTATAACATGACATCCATCATACTGACATTGGACAGGACCAATCAGATATTGACTAAAACATGACATCCATCATACTGACATTGGACAGGACCAATCAGATATTGACTGTAACATGACATACATTATACTGACATTGGACAGGACCAATCAGATATTGACTATAACATGACGTCCATCATACTGACATTGGACAGGACCAATCACATATTGACAACAACATGACATACATCATTCTGACATTGGACAGGGCCAATCAGATATTAACCACAACATGACATTTATCATACTGACATTGGACAGGGCCAATCAGATACTGACTATAACATGACATCTATCATACTGACATTGGACAGGACCAATCAGATATTGACTATAACATGACATCCATCATACTGACATTGGACAGGGCCAATCAGATATTGACTATAACATGACATCTATCATACTGACATCGGACAGGGACAATCAGATATTGACTATAACATGACATCCATCATACTGACATTGGACAGGGCCAATCAGATACTGACTATAACATGACGTCCATCATACTGACATTGGACAGGGCCAATCAGATATTGACTGCAACATGACATCCATCATACTGACATTGGACAGGGCCAATCAGATATTGACTATAACATGACATCCATCATACTGACATTGGACAGGGCCAATCAGATATTGACTATAACATGACATCTATCATACTGACATTGGACAGGACCAATCAGATACTGACTATAACATGACATCCATCATACTGACATTGGACAGGACCAATCAGATACTGACTATAACATGACATCTATCATACTGACATTGGACAGGGCCAATCAGATACTGACTATAACATGACATCCATCATACTGACATTGGACAGGACCAATCAGATATTGACTGTAACATGACATACATTATACTGACATTGGACAGGGCCAATCAGATACTGACTATAACATGACATCCATCATACTTACATTGGACAGGACCAATCAGATATTGACTGCAACATGACATCCATCATACTGACATTGGACAGGGACAATCAGATATTGACTATAACATGACGTCCATCATACTGACATTGGACAGGACCAATCAGATATTGACTATAACATGACATCTATCATACCTGACATTGGACAGGACCAATCAGATACTGACTATAACATGACGTCTATCATACTGACATTGGACAGGACCAATCAGATATTGACTATAACATGACATCCATCATACTGACATTGGACAGGACCAATCAGATACTGACTATAACATGACATCCATCATACTGACATTGGACAGGACCAATCAGATATTGACTATAACATGACATCCATCATACTGACATTGGACAGGGCCAATCAGATACTGACTATAACATGACGTCCATCATACTGACATTGGACAGGGCCAATCAGATATTGACTGCAACATGACATCCATCATACTGACATTGGACAGGGTCAATCAGATATTGATTACAACATGACGTCTATCATACTGACATTGGACAGGGCCAATCAGATATTGACTGTAACATGACGTCTATCATACTGACATTGGACAGGGCCAATCAGATATTGACTGTAACATGACATCCATTATTCTGACATTGGACATTTTAAGATACATGTACATCGAATCAATATAGTGTTCTATCTGAATTATTTTTATCAAAACGTAATAAAGATGAAACCACGTGTCTTCTGTTGATATCGAATCTGTTATCCACACATGTCTAATTTACACATATTAGACATATGTGTGGACGTGTTGATCGGCATCATACTGGTATCTACATGTGTATATTGGACATACACTTGTATATTGGACAAATGTGTATACGGTCAGAATCATACTGGTATCTACACGTGTTAAACAGGCAAAATTCCTTCACGTAAATTCCATGTGAATCCGAGTTTTACGTGAAATCCACGTGAAATGCTCGTTATTCACGTGATTGGTTTGTTTGTTTTTGTTTAACGTCCTATTAACAGCCAGGGTCATTTAAGGACGTGCCAGGTTTTGGAGGTGGAGGAAAGCCGGAGTTCCCGGAGAAAAACCACCGGCCTACGGTCAGTACCTGGCAACTGCCCCACGTAGGTGTGGAACTCGCAACCCAGAGGTGGAGGGCTAGTGATAAAGTGTCGGGACACCTTAACCACTCGGCCACGGCGGCCCCCGTAATTCACGTGAATTTCACACGAATTTCACCTGCAGGTATAATGCTTGTGTATCAGACATAGTTTTATGATAAATAATGTGCAAAGGTTTAATGTAAACCGAGGTAGCCGAGCCGGATCAGGAATCAGTATTGCCAATATATGTTGATGCATTAGAAAAAAAATTAATGAAAGTTTTTAAGGAGAGGTTGAATGATCACTGACATTCGCCGCTGTGACGTCACAGAATTAATTCGGTAATCTGACTTAGCCAACTTTCATTGAAGTTTGCCGGATTTTTTTTTCCAGACTGAAATGAAAATTATATATAATGTATTTTTGTGTAGTTGATTATTTACACGACGGCAAAGTAAGGTCACATGTCAAAAATAACGGAAACAGTAGGAATAAAAAGAAAGCTTGTACAGTCTATGAAAAATATATTAAGATATATATTCAAAAGATTTATAACTTCATGTAGATAAAATCGATAGAAAATGATAAGTTAATAAATTCTTCACTACTTGTGTACCATTCTGTAACACAATGATATATTATCGCCCTGTTATCACCACTAAGTACTGTATCCTATCATATCATTGAATATATCATAAACACCGGGGCTATTTCCTATCATAAAATATAAAATAGTAAAAATATAACTCCAGCTGATTCAAAAATAGCTGTTTGAATAAGAGTTATGTTTTCCCTTTGTGCGTTGTGTATTCTGATAAGACTGGTAGTTCCGGTGTGTATGACCACACTATAATGTAGAGCCAATGTATTGTGAAGATAGCTGTTCTTGTTATGACGTTTAACAATTTATCTAGGTTTACTTAGAAATGTAATAACGATATCCTTAATACAAACATCACAAAGACCGAGACGATGTGTAAAGATTAACGGTCAATAGTGAGAAATACATTCTCTTTAATGTCAAATAATGTTTAATATTTGTTCGCGAGATGTAAAGATGGCCGATTACAATTACTACTTAAAGGGAACAACCAACCAATTGAAAAAAAATATTTTTGAAACAGCCCCTGTGTATAGAAAGTTGAGCCAAGGATAAAATGTCCTATGTCTGGCAGCCACTGATTGGTCAGTATGTTATGAAGCGAGAAAATAGATATGTAGCCTGATAGGTAACTATCAATAAGAAATGTTGATATTAATTTCGTAAGTCCGATTGATTTTTTTCCCAAAAGTCCAGGTAATAATAATTAACAGGTAAACATTTAAGATTTTTGAGAATTTTTACTGCGAAATTCACCCATTTTCAAAATGGCTACCCTGGAGAAAATTTGAGCTGAAGGACCCAACTGTTTTTTTTATTAGGTGTTATATCAGACCCTAAACTTTTGTTATAAACCATAATTGTCATATTGAATTCAAGAATTTGAATGAAATACTCCAAAACGTTAACACTAAAGTCTATGGGAAAACAATTGGTTGGTTGGTCTCTCTTAAAGGGACATTTCTTCGTTCGGACATCAGAAACATTTACAATTTCTATTGATGAAATCTATGTCCGAACGATGATTATATGAGTGTTTGTGCCTAAAGTTATGAAATTAACGCCGAAATGTACAGGGAAAGGTGTAGTGTAGAAAAATACCGCTTGTTTTACAGTAATTAGTGATACTGCGGGCCGAATTCAGAATTTTCAGGACATAATACTCGAAGAACTTTGGTTTATCCTGAGAGTAAAACTGCCTTAATGACTGTAGAGATTATAACTTTTACTATTTGGAAAAAATACATAGTTTCCAGTAAATTTAATTTTGACGACCTAAACTTAATTCAAACGAAGAAATGCCCCTTGAACAGCAATTGTTATTGTCTCGTGACGGAGTTCCACGTTTATGGGTCTATTTCTTTGTAAGTAAGAAGATTTTTGAAAAGGAAAAATGTAATGTCTATGTTTACTATAATGATGATAACCGGTAAATGTTTTGTTTTTCTTTGTCCCGATGGAAAACAGTATCTCCTCCCAACCACTAGTACAACTTTAACCCTAACCTTCGGTGTTGAGACAACAGTGAAATATTAGTAATATTAGCAGTATACCCTTAGTGCCTGATCATTTGAATAGAGAGCATCACATACATAAACCAGGAAGAAGGATTTATCATGACAATCGCAAACTTCGACTATTTTTCGTCTAGATGTATCCCTCAAAACCCCGTGGCGTAACTTGTCCCGTCAGCAGCTGTTATCGATTACGGTTGTCGTTATATTGAGAACAAGCTTTAGGGTATCGAATGAACTATGACACGTAAACATTATAGGGTGAGGAACCAGAGTTACATCATCAAACTTACGATAACTTTGTTGTAACTTGTCAACGTAAGTTACGTTGCGTAAAAAGGATGAGGACACTTTGGTAAAAAGCCCTTGATTTAATACATTATAGATAATCCACATTTAGATAATAAGAATACTGTACTAATAATGAACGTCAGCCTAAAGTATCATAGCTTTATATATCTCGTTCTGAATTCAGTAAATTAAAATTCTGAACTTAACGAATATTTGATAATTGGTCGCCTGGTTTATAATAGTTTGTATTTCAAAAAAAATATATTCGACTGAAAAAGGAAACAGTGATTCGAATGAAAATCAGAAATCGATGATATATCATAGAGTTGATGTTAAAGAGGTTTTAGACAGTAACACATTTTCGTGATAACAGTCTAATTTGAATAAAGAGAAATTATATTTAATTGTATTTTAAACTAACCATGATAAAATCACGCGTGTTGAATGTCCTAAAATGGCGGTGATTAACAAGTTCCCATTCAGTCTTAAATGTGCTTATTCATTAAACACATACATCAGAACTTCAATCTGGTGTTGATATTTATAGACACGAAATTGACATTTGTATTTAAAAACGTGACTTAAGGTTTAGAAATCAGTATAATCATCACAGGAACCTTGGTCGTATATGTTTACAAACAAACTAAACCATGATGATTTTCAAACTTTTGTAAGTCTAAATGTAATTTACACGTGTACGTTGGGTTTATATTATTGCTGTTTTCTAATCGATCAAATCACCAAACGTAGCTCAGCACGAACGGATTTTGTACTCATTGTACTAAAGAGGTTTGGAAGTAAAGAATAATATGCGTTCCCGAAGAGTGAAAATTTGACGACACCCATACGGTGACTGATTTGTGCCATTTCGTCCTTTCATCTTTTCGCCCCGAAACGACGAAAATTAACGAACCTTAAATTTTGACTTCTCGCCCCAAAAATTGGAGATCTCGATGTCGATCTCTACCAACTCCTGTTAGCAGTATAGACAACTATCATTGATTTCATGCTGCTTTATACTATTTACATTTTAACTCATTACAATGCTGTAGATAAAACTAAATGACATATTCATGTATTGTGGTTTCTATATATGATGTTTTGTGCTTTATAAAATTGAAATGGAACTGAGATCTATGCCAGTTATTGACATAAATGGATAAAGAGTTCCTGATCACAAGGTTAAACGCATGTTGTGTCTTTTTTTTTTTTTTTTTTTTTTCATTTCAAATAATTTTATTGACAAAAATACAATTGTCAAAGGGATTAGACATCAGGCATTGCCTATATCAGTCTTCTCCCTAAGAACAACACAGTGGTACAAAATACAGACATTCATTAACAGTACACATACTCAACACACAACAAAACAATAATAGTCATCTAAATTAAAATGTAAACAATTGAAGGGAGATAACTCCAATATGATTATCATAATTAAATGGGATTTAAATGGAGTAAGAAAATAAATATATAATTCAAATTTTTCATTAACATAATAACTTGAATAAATGATTCAATTTTTTTAGTTGGTGATTATATTTTGCAAATATGTAGTGAAATTGTGGCCCCCTCCAAATACAGATACAGGCCAAGGACTGTCCATTTCACTTTAAGTAGGCCATCCACTGATGAGGAAGGAGACACAACTACACAAAACAGTTAGCTTTTTAAAAGGAATCAAGGTTTATTTAGTATTTTCGTTTCAATGGGACATTGTTTTTATAAATTTATATTGGAGTTTCACTTCATGAGAGTAAAAAACAAACAAAGAAAAAAGGTAACATGTAAATAACAATTTGAAATGAATAATTCATAACAATATGTATTATATTATTCAGTCTATTATAGAAATGAAAATATTTAAATAATGAATGAATATACCCATTGGAAATCTCGAAATAGAATTTCTGTACATGTGTTTTGTTAAAATTTTAAAATTTAATTGTATCAAAAAAGTGATTATTGTTGATTAAATGAATCTTTTTGAGCTTGTGATAAAGTTAGAGACAGCAGATAGAATATTCGTATTTTCATTAATAGTACACAATTCACATCCATTCAAAAGGATATTTAAAGAGAAGTGGTTATGATTTTCATTTTCATACATTATATTACTTATAGTATTATGTAAAATGACACGACAATTAGCGAAGTTAACACAATTAAAGAAGAAATGCGATGATGTTTCAGGACCATGACCACACGAGCATACAGCAGATTCAGCAAGGTGATCTTTATATAGATCATAGTTTAAATTACTACACCCATTCCTCAGTTGACAAAGAATAATATTAATATGACGATTACCACTGTATTTGAAAACTTCAGTGGTTTTAGACTTAATCAGCTGACTGGAAGAAATTAATTTCTTAAATTGTGAAAGAGATTGGATATTTTCAAGATTTGAAGCAATATTATTGAATTCATTAAGCATTGATGGGAAAAAAGAATTAAAGAAGTTAACTGTCCGACATAGTGGGGGATCAAATATTCTAGAACTACGTAAGGTATATCTGTCTAAAGAGGGGTCATGGATAAATGGTTCAATTATCTCTCTAAGATAATACGGAGTTTGATTGTTAAAAATTTTGTACATCATAATTAACTTGTGTTGTTTTCGTCTCTGTTCAAGAGGAACCCATTCTAATTCAGTATACAACAAATGTTGTGTCTTTACTTTGTGTTAAAACTAAATATAAATACGTAACTAAAAGGAAACAATTAGATTCGACCGAAAATCAGAAATCGATGGAATGTAACAATATTGATGTTAAAAGCATGTTAACAAGGTTTTTAACATCTCGAATGTTCGTGATAATAGTCTAATTAGCGTAGATGAAATTAGTTGTTATGAACTAACGTTCATACAAACCATTCTACAACCACGCGTGTTAAATGTCCTAAAATGGCGATGATTAACAAGTTCCTATTCAATTTCCTATTTTATAGAACACATGGTGGAGGTGTTCAGGTTGTTGTCGACACGAAATTGACATTTGTATCATAACACGAAAGACGTTACTCATGATTTAGAAATCAGTTCAACAATGAATACAATGTTTGATTATCAAAAGTACTTAAGCATGTATATTTACATAGGATCCATTACGATTTTCAAACTTTGGCACTTATACATTGTAGGTAATAATGTATCGCCTATATTTGATTTGTGTTGATGCTGGGACGTTAAAGTCATCAAATCACCAAATGTACTCAACACGAATTAATCTTAGTGAATTCAAAATATTTATGATTAACACAACTCCATAATAGTTCACTGATATCAATATATACGGATGTATAAATGTATCTAAATTCCATTTTTCATGCTTAAGGACTCACACAACAAAATTTTTTTTTTCAGTTTTAAAAACTTTTTATTCATCCTTTTGCATATTACAAGTACATGAAATACATAGAAAAAAAACCCCCATCAATTATAGATACAGTTTTACAGCAGCACAATATCATTTTTGAGAAGAGCATCAAGGGTGACAATGAGTTGGTATACATAATAGCAACATTTTAGAAAATGCGTACATGTATATATATTGAAACAATGTTTAATGGCTAATAGAAATAAAGTAAGTATTGAACAATTTTGATAAATATGTACCATTGCTGAATTATATATAGCTTACAGTATTAAGAGGTTGATAAGTGTACATATATATGTATAGTAAGGTGACCATCATTTGTATAAACTGGTGTTGCATAGTATAGAATATATATACTGGTTTTAAGAAACAGCAGAAATGCAAGCTACCTGAGTATTATTTTGAGACTTGTCTCCCTTTGATTAAAAGCTATATCTGGATCTGTATATAATATAAAAAAGGCTAATGAAAGTAGTTATTGTTAATTATTGATTTTATGGCATGTACTTATATAAGGCAGTTAGTGAATATAGTAATAAAACAAGAAATAAAGGATTTTTTTTCTTATTATTTACAACATTTAATACAGCTTTCACACTCACTTTCACACATTTACTGAATGCACACACACATATATATATATACTTATACAAATAAAAGGTGTATATTCAGTAAGAGAAAAATCTATTCAACTAAATAATTTACTATATGTTGTTACTAGTGACCTCGTCCTTTTATTCGCTCGTTTGAAGTTCAAATGATGTGAAACTTACATCAAATTAAAGTTTGAAGTTTTTTCTATCGGATAAATGTTGTTATTGTATAGGTTTAATGGCATATTAGAGCACACGGGTACTCGAAAGACAGTAACGGAAGAGTAAGCGTCTTATGCTCTAAAATGAGACAGTGACCACGAAATCATTACGCATATCAACAAGCATTGGACATGTCTGATTTCGGACAAGGAAATAGTACAAGGGGAATAGGGACAGATGCTCCGGAAGAGTAAGCGTCCTCTGTTTCATCAACAACGACACCCACCATACAAATATAGGTCACAACGACACCCGCCATACAAATCTATAGGTCACAATAACACCCGCCATACAAATATAGGTTACAATAACACCCGCCATACAAATCTATTGATAACAACGACACCCGCCATACAAATATAGGTCATAACGACACCCGCCATACAAATATAGGTCACAACGACATCCGCCATACAAATATAGGTCACAACGACACCCACCATACAAATATATAGGTCAAATCCTGGTTAAGTCACATTCTCGAAATGAGAACACGGGTGATGGCACCAGAACCACTAGGCAATTAAATTTTATTTTGAGGACGATAATTTACAGTTTAAAAACATGTTTGAAGTCGTTTTATGTTCTGTATACTTCAAACACTGACAAGGTCATACGATTTGTATTTAGATAGAGTGGCTAAGCTATGAGTTAATTTCGAACTCAAGTGTGACATGTCACTTGCACAATTGCGTGTATCTGTGTATTTGATATTGGGAAACTCATTTCAATCGACAAACCCACCACAGAGAATGATCACCAGGAGTGTGTAAACACTAAGGGGGAAGTACTGGGGGCACATGTCACAATAAATATATCATTAACACAGTCTCACTTTTTTAAGGTTCTTAAACTGACAATATTTAAATAGTGAAATAGTAGATAATTTAAATACTATCCTATTCCCGGAGCCTAGGTAGATAAAACAGGCTATTTACCTGTTAAGTATCATTGTTTGTTATTTTTATATTGAGTTTGCTTTCACTGTTCCATATAATACCAATACAGCTCGTATTACAACAAGAAAATATCCGAAAATAATTACCGTCAAAAGTATCTATCAACGTGTAGCAGTCTACTCGTATCTCTCCAATTCTGACATCAATTATTGCTAAACCTCAACAACATGAGACATATGATACAATTTGTGAGGTTTACACTAATCCATTTGGGTATGATATTTATGTAAACTTGTCTGCATATGCTCGTATTGATAATCGTTGGCGGCGACTTCGGGTCGAAGTTACATTTTTAAAAACTTATAATTTTTAAGAACTTTCGGTTATCTTTGGACTTTGAGTGTGGTATTACGGTCAAGTTTATAACTTTCACTGTTTGAGAAAAATATAAGATTCCTGTTTACTTTTATTTTATAGCATCAATTCAATTCAACGACGGAATGCCCTTTAAGTTAGCCTGTTCAAGGATAGGCCGCCCTGGAAATTAATGATCTTATATTATTGATGGGACATTAATATAACTAATCACTAATGAATTATTTATTTTCTTTTTTAGTAAATTGAGCAACTGGTGAGCTTTGTGTCCCCGCTCAGGTGATAGGTGAAATTCGGCCAGCTCTTAAACAGGGTATATTTACACACTTGGGAACTATACAGGCCACAGGGATTGGCTATAATTGTTACATCGCTGACAACATATACAATGATTCCAACCAAACTATAGCATCCACGGTCATAATCTCTTTAAGAAATATTTATCCACTTTGATTTTAAAAGATAATAACATATACTATGTAACTTTTGGTTTTGTAAAGAAATATTTTATTATGGCCATTTTTGATTTCAATCGATAAAAAATTACTGTTTGTCGGTTAAAACAAAAAGAAAGAGAGTGAATGTGTATTGTTCTCGTCAATGCTTTAGTTATAGAAGGCAGAGAGAGAGAGAGAGAGAGAGAGAGAGAGAGAGAGAGAGAGAGAGAAACAGACGGACCATTGCGAATGATATTGACCATAAGAAAACTGTTTGGTCCTGGGTTATTAACCTGGTGGTATCGTTATCACCCTGATTCTTACTTAGAGAACGTGACATCACTTGGATTTGATGTAGATGTACATATCGGATACCGTTTATGAAGCAGAAGAAACGTACCGTCAAGAATGCTGGATTTTACCTTCATTGTGCTCTTTCAAAAATCTAAATAAAAAACTTTGTTATCGTTATATTTTCCCTTTGTTTTTTTTAGCTAGAATTACCGTTCGTTAATATGTTAGTATAAGTTAGGCGTTTTACATGCCTGAATTAACATTATGAGCTGATTGCATTTAAATGAAATGGTGAGATTTTAAGGCACTGTACATTATGGGTGCACTAATAGTTTAGCGCAAAAACAAATTTAAGCACTACAATATAACCGATATCATGATTTAGCGGGATGCTTCCACCCAAACAATGGCCTAAAATTAACGGGTTTTTTTTTACGAAAGTGATAGCGTCATATTTAGGTTTAAAAAATGGCGTTTTAAGAGTGAATACCCTCATCTTTTGGACAAGTTTTGTGTTCAGAATGTATCTATATGTGTTAAGGCGCTTTTAGAGTGAACACCCTCATCTTTTGGACAAGTTTTATGTTCAGGATGTATCTATATGTGTTAAGGCGCTTTTAGAGTGAATACCCTCATCTTTTGGACAATTTCAATGTTCAGGATGTATCTATATGTGTTAAGGCGTTTTTAGAGTGAATACCCTCATCTTTTGGACAATTTCAATGTTCAGGATGTATCTATATGTGTTAAGGCGTTTTTAGGATGAATATTCCCATCTTTTGGACTATTTTCATGTTCAGGATGTATCTATATGTGTTGATCATATTTTGTTGATTGCCATTTAAACTAATAAGTGCTTAATTTTGACAATGTATGTCATGTATTTGTGGTTTTTGTTATATAATTATGTCCAAAACATAGCAGATGATTACCTGTGTGCAGTGTTTATATAATACATCCATTAACAGAACACAAAGGTATAGTTAAGCTTCGCCCTTGTTATAGCCATACAAAATAAAATGTCATTTGAAGACCATAAGATATACCACATGTAAACAGATGTCGACAGTAGAACTTAATACAATCATCTAATATGTAAACTATTAACCATAAGGATTCAATCCAATATTTTACATGTAGATTACTTAAGCCTGACATTAACTCGACCATGGCCGCTACCCGGTACCGACGTGTGATTGACAGAGGGCGATCCGATAATGTCTGTGTACAAAACAGAATTGAATTCGGTGTAATTTGAACTAGTTATTATGTAATATAGACCGTGTTTATGTTTTGAATATCTACCCGTAGGGACACTCTCACGTGGGGCCTTTACATCCAGTAGTTGTTGGTGTTATTTATGTCCAGTAGTTGTTGGTGTTATTTACATCCAGTAGTTGTTGGTGTTATTTATGTCCAGTAGTTGTTGGTGTTATTTATGTCCAGTAGTTGTTGATGTTATTTACATCCAGTAGTTGTTGGTGTTACCAACACTAGAGAATCATACATAGAACAATCTCACGTGACTATAATGTATAGGTGATACGGAATTATCATCATGCATATTTCCAGGATATCAATATTGATACTGAGTTGTTTGGGTAAGTAAATTCATTATATATATATTTTTATATTTTATTTCATTTTACCTATAGGATCAGGTCTACTCGGTTATTATTCTGTGGTAACACACAATCTTAGGTGTTGTTACATTTAATTTATTTTGACTATATGGAAGACTAGCTAAGTACTGATTGTCTGGATTAACATGGCCAATTGTTACGATAATACTTTAGAACTTTAAAAAAAAGTGAGACTGTGTTAATGATATATTTATTGTAGTTTAACCTGTTAAGTATTATTGTATGTTATGTTATATTGATTTTGCTCTCAGTTTCCATATAATACCAATACAGCTCGTATTACAACAAGAAAATATCCGAAAACAATTACCGTCAAAAAGTATCTATTTACTCACCAAACGATATCGGTTTGATATATATGGCCATAATGTTCTAAGATGGCATTGGCTAAAAGGACAACATATTGCAGTTAAGGTAATCCAATGTTCATTAAAGGGGCATTCCTTCATTCGAACGGAAGATTCCGATTTCTGTGACCCAATAGCTAATCGCTAACCCGGGTAGCCGTGAACGCCATTACCGTTACTGTTCGTGAACTTGTCTGTGGATGCTCGTATTGTTAGTCGTTGGCAGCGACTTCGGGTCGAAATTACATTTTAAAAACTTACATTTTTAAGAACTTTCGGTTATCTTCGGACTTTGAGCGTGGTATTACGGTCAAATTTATAACTTTCACTGTTTGAGAAAAATATAAGATTCCTGTTTACTTTTAATTTTATAGCATAAATTTATTTTAACGACGGAATGCCCTTTAAGTTAGCCTGTTCAAGGATAGGCCGCCCTGGAAATTAATGATCTTATATTATTGATAGGAAATTAATATAACTAATCACCAATGAATTATTGATTTTCTTTTTTAGTAAATTGAGCAACTAGTGAGCTTTGTGTCCCCGCTCAGGTGATACGTGAAATTCGGCCAGCTCTTAAACAGGGTATATTTACACACTTGGGAACTATACAGGCCACAGGGATTGGCTATAATTGTTACATCGCTGACAACATATACAATGATTCCAACCAAACTATAGCATCCACGGTCATAATCTCTTTAAGAAATATTTATCCACTTTGATTTTAAAAGATAATAACATATACTATGTAACTTTTGGTTTTGTAAAGAAATATTTTATTATGGCCATTTTGTATTTCAATCGATAAAAAATTACTGTTTGTCGGTTAAAACAAAAAGAAAGAGAGTGAATGTGTATTGTTCTCGTCAATGCTTTAGTTATAGAAGGCACAGAGAGAGAGAGAGAGAGAGAGAGAGAGAGAGAGAGAGAGAGAGAGAGAGACAAACGGACGGACCATTGCGAATGATATTGACAATAAGAAAACTGTTTGGTCCTGGGTTATTAACCTGGTGGTATCGTTATCACCCTGATTCTTACTTAGAGAACGTGACATCACTTGGATTTGATGTAGATGTACATATCGGATACCGTTTATGAAGCAGAAGAAACTTACCGTCAAGAATGCTGGATTTTATCTTCATTGTGCTCTTTCAAAAATCTAAATAAAAAACTTTGTTATCGTTATATTTTCCCTTTGTTTTTTTTAGCTAGAATTACCGTTCGTTAATATGTTAGTATGAGTTAGGCATTTTACATGCCTGAATTAACATTATGAGCTGATTGCATTTAAATGAAATGGTGAGATTTTAAGGCACTGTACATTATGGGTGCACTAACAGTTTAGCGCAAAAAACAAATTTAAGCACTACAATATAACCGATATCATGATTTAGCGGGATGCTTCCACCCAAACAATGGCCTAAAATTAACGGGTTTTTTTACGAAAGTGATAGCGTCATATTTAGGTTTAAAAAATGGCGTTTTAAGAGTGAATACCCTCATCTTTTGGACAAGTTTTATGTTCAGGATGTATCTATATGTGTTAAGGCGCTTTTAGAGTGAATACCCTCATCTTTTGGACAATTTCAATGTTCAGGATGTATCTATATGTGTTAAGGCGTTTTTAGAGTGAGTACCCTCATCTTTTGGACAATTTCAATGTTCAGGATGTATCTATATGGTGTTAAAGGCGCTTTTAGAGTGAGTACCCTCATCTTTTGGACAATTTCAATGTTCAGGATGTATCTATATGTGTTAAGGCGTTTTTAGAGTGAGTACCCTCATCTTTTGGACAATTTCAATGTTCAGGATGTATCTATATGTGTTAAGGCGTTTTTAGAGTGAGTACCCTCATCTTTTGGACAATTTCAATGTTCAGGATGTATCTATATGTGTTAAGGCGTTTTTAGGGTGAATATTCCTATCTTTTGGACAATTTTCATGTTCAGGATGTATCTATATGTTTTTATCATATTTTGTTTATTGCCATTTAAACTAATAAGTGCTCAATTTTGACAATGTATGTCATGTATTTGTGGTTTTTTTTTTATATAATTATGTCCAAAACATAGCAGATGATTACCTGTGTGCAGTCTTTATATAATACATCCATTAACAGAACACAAAGGTATAGTTAAGCTTCGCCCTTGTTATAGCCATACAAAATAAAATGTCATTTGAAGACCATAAGATATACCACATGTAAACAGATGTCGACAGTAGAACTTAATACAATCATCTAATATGTAAACTATTAACCATAAGGATTCAATCCAATATCTTACATGTAGATTACTTAAGCCTGACATTAACTCGACCATGGCCGCTACCCGGTACCGACGTGTGATTGACAGAGGGCGATCCGATAATGTCTGTGTACAAAACAGAATTGAATTCGGTGTAATTTGAACTAGTTATTATGTAATATAGACCGTGTTTATGTTTTGAATATCTACCCGGAGGGACACTCTCACGTGGGGCCTTTACATCCAGTAGTTGTTGGTGTTATTTATGTCCAGTAGTTGTTGGTGTTATTTACATCCAGTAGTTGTTGGTGTTATTTATGTCCAGTAGTTGTTGGTGTTATTTATGTCCAGTAGTTGTTGGTGTTATTTACATCCAGTAGTTGTTGGTGTTACCAACACTAGAGAATCATACATAGAACAATCTCACGTGACTATAATGTATAGGTAATACGGAATTATCATCATGCATATTTCCAGGATATCAATATTAATACTGAGTTGTTTGGGTAAGTAAATTCATTATATATATATTTTTATATTTTATTTCATTTTACCTATAGGATCAGGTCTACTCGGTTAATATTCTGTGGTAACACACAATCTTAGGTGTTGTTACATTTAATTGATTTTGACCATATGGAAGACTAGCTAAGTACTGATTGTCTGAATTAACATGGCCAATTGTTACGATAATAATTTTGAACAAAGAAAAGGAAAAGAACAACAAAATATTAGCTTCCATTTACGTAAACATTATATGTGATACATTTATAATCAGATTTAAATGATATTATTCACAATATTGTGTGGTATCATTCCATTATATATAGCAATACACATTATTGTGATATTCTTTGACATTGGACAGGGCCAATCAGATATTGACTGTAACATGACATCCATCATACTGACATTGGACAGGACCAATCACATATTGACTAAAACATGACATCCATCATACTGACATTGGACAGGGCCAATCAGATGTTGACTAAAAAATGACATCTATCATACTGACATTGGACAGGGCCAATCACATATTGACAACAACATGACATACATCATTCTGACATTGGACAGGACCAATCAGGTATTTCTTGTAACATGACATCCATCATACTGACATTGGACAGGGCCAATCAGATATTGACTGTAACATGACATCCATCATACTGACATTGGACAGGGCCAATCAGATACTGACTATAACATGACATCCATCATACCGACATTGGACAGGGCCAATCAGATATTGACTGTAACATGACATACATTATACTGACATTGGACAGGACCAATCAGATATTGACTATAACATGACATCTATCATACTGACATCGGACAGGGCCAATCAGATATTGACTGTAACATGACATCGATCATACTGATATTGGACAGGGCCAATCAGATATTAACCACAACATGACATCTATCATACTGACATTGGACAGGGACAATCAGATATTGACTGTAACATGACATCCATCATACTGACATTGGACAGGGCCAATCAGATATTAACCACAACATGACATTTATCATACTGACATTGGACAGGGCCAATCAGATATTGACTGTAACATGACATCCATCATACTGACATTGGACAGGGCCAATCAGATATTGACTGTAACATGACATCCATCATACTGACATTGGACAGGGCCAATCAGATACTGACTATAACATGACATCCACCATACTGACATTGAACAGGGCCAATCAGATATTGACTGTAACATGACATACATTATACTGACATTGGACAGGGCCAATCAGATATTGACTATAACATGACATCTATCATACTGACATTGGACAGGACCAATCAGATATTGACTATAACATGACATCTATCATACTGACATTGGACAGGACCAATCAGATATTGACTATAACATGACATCTATCATACTGACATCGGACAGGGCCAATCAGATATTGACTGTAACATGACATCCCTCATACTGATATTGGACAGGGCCAATCACATACTGACTAAAACATGACATCCATCATACTGACATTGGACAGGGCCAATCAGATATTAACCACAACATGACATCTATCATACTGACATTGGACAGGGGCAATCAGATATTGACTGTAACATGACATCTATCATACTGACATTGGACAGGGCTAATCAGATATTAACCACAACATGACATCTATCATACTGACATTGGACAGGGCCAATCAGATATTGACTGTAACATGACATCCATCATACTGATATTGGACAGAGACAATAAGATATTGACTGTAACATGCACATCCATCATACTGACATTGGACAGGGCCAATCAGATACTGACTATAACATGACATCCATCATACTGACATTGGACAGGACCAATCACATATTGACTAAAACATGACATCCATCATACTGACATTGGACAGGGCCAATCAGATGTTGACTAAAAAATGACATCTATCATACTGACATTGGACAGGGCCAATCACATATTGACAACAACATGACATACATCATTCTGACATTGGACAGGACCAATCAGGTATTTCCTGTAACATGACATCCATCATACTGACATTGGACAGGGCCAATCAGATATTGACTGTAACATGACATCCATCATACTGACATTGGACAGGGCCAATCAGATACTGACTATAACATGACATCCATCATACCGACATTGGACAGGGCCAATCAGATATTGACTGTAACATGACATACATTATACTGACATTGGACAGGGCCAATCAGATATTGACTATAACATGACATCTATCATACTGACATCGGACAGGGCCAATCAGATATTGACTGTAACATGACATCGATCATACTGATATTGGACAGGGCCAATCAGATATTAACCACAACATGACATCTATCATACTGACATTGGACAGGGACAATCAGATATTGACTGTAACATGACATCCATCATACTGACATTGGACAGGGCCAATCAGATATTAACCACAACATGACATTTATCATACTGACATTGGACAGGGCCAATCAGATATTGACTGTAACATGACATCCATCATACTGACATTGGACAGGGCCAATCAGATATTGACTGTAACATGACATCCATCATACTGACATTGGACAGGGCCAATCAGATACTGACTATAACATGACATCCATCATACTGACATTGGACAGGGCCAATCAGATATTGACTGTAACATGACATACATCATACTGACATTGGACAGGGACCAATCAGATATTGACTATAACATGACATCTATCATACTGACATCGGACAGGGCCAATCAGATATTGACTGTAACATGACATCCCTCATACTGATATTGGACAGGGCCAATCAGATATTAACCACAACATGACATCTATCATACTGACATTGGACAGGGGCAATCAGATATTGACTGTAACATGACATCTATCATACTGACATTGGACAGGGCCAATCAGATATTAACCACAACATGACATCTATCATACTGACATTGGACAGGGCCAATCAGATATTGACTGTAACATGACATCCATCATACTGATATTGGACAGAGACAATCAGATATTGACTGTAACATGCACATCCATCATACTGACATTGGACAGGGCCAATCAGATACTGACTATAACATGACATCCATCATACTGACATTGGACAGGGCCAATCAGATACTGACTATAATATGACATCTATCATACTGACATTGGACAGGGCCAATCAGATACTGACTGTAACATGACATCCATCTTACCACTAATATTACTTCAAACACTGACAAGGTCATACGATTTGTATTTAGATAGAGTGGCTAAGATATGAGTTAATTTCGAACTCAAGTGTGACATGTCACTTGCATAATTACGTGTATCTGTGTATTTGATCTTGGGAAACTCATTTCAGTAGACAAACCCACCACAGAGAGGGAAGTACTGGGGGCACATGTCATAATAGATATATCATTAACAAAGTCTCACTTTTTGTAAAGTTCTCAAACTCAGAATATTTACCAAGTGAAATAGGAGATAATTTAAATACTCGGTCCTATTCCCCGGGCCTAGGTAGATAAAACAGGCTGTTAAATATTCTCAGTTTGAGAACTTTAAAAAAAAGTGAGACTGTGTTAATGATATATTTATTGTAGTTTAACCTGTTAAGTATTATTGTATGTTATGTTATATTGATTTTGCTCTCAGTTTCCATATAATACCAATACAGCTCGTATTACAACAAGAAAATATCCGAAAACAATTACCGTCAAAAAGTATCTATTTACTCACCAAACGATATCGGTTTGATATATATGGCCATAATGTTCTAAGATGGCATTGGCTAAAAGGACAACATATTGCAGTTAAGGTAATCCAATGTTCATTAAAGGGGCATTCCTTCATTTGAACGGAAGATTCCGATTTCTGTGACCCAATAGCTAATCGCTAGCCCGGGTAGCCGTGTACGCCATTTTCGTTACTGTTCGTGAACTTGTCTGCATGTGCTCGTATTGATAGTTGTTGGCGGCGACTTCCAGTCGAAATTACATTTTAAAAACTTACATTTTTAAGAACTTTCGGTTATCTTCGGACTTTGAGCGTGGTATTACGGTCAAGTTTATAACTTTCACTGTTTGAGGAAAAATATAAGGTTCCTGTTTACTTTTAATTTTATAGCATCAATTCATTTTAACGACGGAATGCCCTTTAAGTTAGGCTGTTCAAGGATAGGCCGCCCTGGAAATTAATGCTCTTATATTATTGATCGGACATTAATATAACTAATCACCAATGAATTATTTATTTTCTTTTTTAGTAAATTGAGTAAATGGTGAGCTTTGTGTCCCTGCACAGGTGATAGTTGAAATTCGGCCAGCTCTTTAACAGGGTATATTTACACACGTGGAAACTATACAGGCCACAGAGATTGGTTATAATTGTTACATCGCTGACAACAAATACAATGATTCCAACCAAACTATTACATCCACGGTCATAATCTCTTTAAGAAATATTTATCCACTTTGATTTTAAAAGATAATAACATATACTATGTAACTTTTGGTTTTGTAAAGAAATATTTTATTATGGCCATTTTTGATTTCAATCGATAAAAAATTACTGTTTGTCGGTTAAAACAAAAAGAAAGAGAGTGAATGTGTATTGTTCTCGTCAATGCTTTAGTTATAGAAGGCAGAGAGAGAGAGAGAGAGAGAGAGAGAGAGAGAGAGAGAGACAGACGGACCATTGCGAATGATATTGACAATGAGAAAACTGTTTGGTCCTGGGTTATTTACCTGGTGGTATCGTTATCACCCTGATTCTTACTTAGAGAACGTGACATCACTTGGATTTGATGTAGATGTACATATCGGATACCGTTTATGAAGCAGAAGAAACTTACCGTCAAGAATGCTGGATTTTATCTTCATTGTGCTCTTTCAAAAATCTAAATAAAAAACTTTGTTATCGTTATATTTTCCCTTTGTTTTTTTTTAGCTAGAATTACCGTTCGTTAATATGTTAGTATAAGTTAGGCGTTTTACATGCCTGAATTAACATTATGAGCTGATTGCATTTAAATGAAATGGTGAGATTTTAAGGCACTGTACATTATGGGTGCACTAACAGTTTAGCGCAAAAACAAATTTAAGCACTACAATATAACCGATATCATGATTTAGCGGGATGCTTCCACCCAAACAATGGCCTAAAATTAACGGGTTTTTTTACGAAAGTGATAGCGTCATATTTAGGTTTAAAAAATGGCGTTTTAAGAGTGAATACCTTCATCTTTTGGACAAGTTTTATGTTCAGGATGTATCTATATGTGTTAAGGCGCTTTTAGAGTGAATACCCTCATCTTTTGGACAATTTCAATGTTCAGGATGTATCTATATGTGTTAAGGCGCTTTTAGAGTGAATACCCTCATCTTTTGGACAATTTCAATGTTCAGGATGTATCTATATGTGTTAAGGCGTTTTTAGAGTGAATACCCTCATCTTTTGGACAATTTCAATGTTCAGGATGTATCTATATGTGTTAAGGCGTTTTTAGAGTGAGTACCCTCATCTTTTGGACAATTTCAATGTTCAGGATGTATCTATATGTGTTAAGGCGTTTTTAGAGTGAGTACCCTCATCTTTTGGACAATTTCAATGTTCAGGATGTATCTATATGTGTTAAGGCGTTTTTAGGGTGAATATTCCTATCTTTTGGACAATTTTCATGTTCAGGATGTATCTATATGTTTTGATCATATTTTGTTTATTGCCATTTAAACTAATAAGTGCTTAATTTTGACAATGTATGTCATGTATTTGTGGTTTTTTTTTATATAATTATGTCCAAAACATAGCAGATGATTACCTGTGTGCAGTCTTTATATGATACATCCATTAACAGAACACAAAGGTATAGTTAAGCTTCGCCCTTGTTATAGCCATACAAAATAAAATGTCATTTGAAGACCATAAGATATACCACATGTAAACATATGTCGACAGTAGAACTTAATACAATCATCTAATATGTAAACTATTAACCATAAGGATTCAATCCAATATTTTACATGTAGATTACTTAAGCCTGACATTAACTCGACCATGGCCGCTACCCGGTACCGACGTGTGATTGACAGAGGGCGATCCGATAATGTCTGTGTACAAAACAGAATTGAATTCGGTGTAATTTGAACTAGTTATTATGTAATATAGACCGTGTTTATGTTTTGAATATCTACCCGTAGGGACACTCTCACGTGGGGCCTTTACATCCAGTAGTTGTTGGTGTTATTTATGTCCAGTAGTTGTTGGTGTTATTTACATCCAGTAGTTGTTGGTGTTATTTATGTCCAGTAGTTGTTGGTGTTATTTATGTCCAGTAGTTGTTGGTGTTATTTACATCCAGTAGTTGTTGGTGTTACCAACACTAGAGAATCATACATAGAACAATCTCACGTGACTATAATGTATAGGTGATACGGAATTATCATCATGCATATTTCCAGGATATCAATATTAATACTGAGTTGTTTGGGTAAGTAAATTCATTATATATATATTTTTATATTTTATTTCATTTTACCTATAGGATCAGGTCTACTCGGTTATTATTCTGTGGTAACACACAATCTTAGGTGTTGTTACATTTAATTGATTTTGACCATATGGAAGACTAGCTAAGTACTGATTGTCTGAATTAACATGGCCAATTGTTACGATAATAATTTTGAACAAAGAAAAGGAAAAGAACAACAAAATATTAGTTTCCATTTACGTAAACATTATATGTGATACATTTATAATCAGATTTAAATGATATTATTCACAATATTGTGTGGTATCATTCCATTATATATAGCAATACACATTATTGTGATATTGTTTGACATTGGACAGGGCCAATCAGATATTGACTGTAACATGACATCCATCATACTGACATTGGACAGGGACAATAAGATATTGACTGTAACATGACATCCCTCATACTGACATTGGACAGGGCCAATCAGATATTGACTATAACATGACATCCATCATACTGACATTGGACAGGGCCAATCAGATATTGACCACAACATGACATCTATCATACTGACATTGGACAGGGACAATCAGATATTGACTGTAACATGACATCCATCATACTGACATTGGACAGGGACCAATCAGATATTGACCTACAACATGACATCTATCATACTGACATTGGACAGGGCCAATCAGATATTGACTGTAACATGACATCCATCATACTGACATTGGACAGGGCCAATCAGATATTGACTGTAACATGACATCCATCATACTGACATTGGACAGGGCCAATCAGATACTGACTATAACATGACATCCATCATACTGACATTGAACAGGGCCAATCAGATATTGACTGTAACATGACATACATTATACTGACATTGGACAGGACCAATCAGATATTGACTATAACATGACATCTATCATACTGACATCGGACAGGGCCAATCAGATATCGACTGTAACATGACATCCCTCATACTGATATTGGACAGGGCCAATCAGATATTAACCACAACATGACATCTATCATACTGACATTGGACAGGGGCAATCAGATATTGACTGTAACATGACATCTATCATACTGACATTGGACAGGGCCAATCAGATATTAACCACAACATGACATTTATCATACTGACATTGGACAGGGCCAATCAGATATTGACTGTAACATGACATCCATCATACTGATATTGGACAGAGACAATCAGATATTGACTGTAACATGCACATCCATCATACTGACATTGGACAGGGCCAATCAGATACTGACTATAACATGACATCCATCATACTGACATTGGACAGGGCCAATCAGATACTGACAATAATATGACATCCATCATACTGACATTGAACAGGGCCAATCAGATATTGACTGTAACATGACATACATTATACTGACATTGGACAGGACCAATCAGATATTGACTATAACATGACATCTATCATACTGACATTGGACAGGGCCAATCAGATATTGACTATAACATGACATCTATCATACTGACATCGGACAGGGACAATCAGATATTGACTGTAACATGACATCCCTCATACTGACATTGGACAGGGCCAATCAGATATTAACCACAACATGACATCTATCATACTGACATTGGACAGGGCTAATCAGATATTGACTATAACATGACATCTATCATACTGACATTGGACAGGGCCAATCAGATACTGACTGTAACATGACATCCATCTTACCACTAATAATACTTTAAACACTGACAAGGTCATACGATTTGTATTTAGATAGAGTGGCTAAGATATGAGTTAATTTCGAACTCAAGTGTGACATGTCACTTGCATAATTACGTGTATCTGTGTATTTGATCTTGGGAAACTCATTTCAGTAGACAAACCCACCACAGAGAGGGAAGTACTGGGGGCACATGTCACAATAAATATATCATTAACAAAGTCTCACTTTTTGTAAAGTTCTCAAACTCAGAATATTTACCAAGTGAAATAGGAGATAATTTAAATACTCGGTCCTATTCCCCGGGCCTAGGTAGATAAAACAGGCTGTTAAATATTCTCAGTTTGAGAACTTTAAAAAAAAAGTGAGACTGTGTTAATGATATATTTATTGTAGTTTAACCTGTTAAGTATTATTGTATGTTATGTTATATTGATTTTGCTCTCAGTTTCCATATAATACCAATACAGCTCGTATTACAACAAGAAAATATCCGAAAACAATTACCGTCAAAAAGTATCTATTTACTCACCAAACGATATCGGTTTGATATATATGGCCATAATGTTCTAAGATGGCATTGGCTAAAAGGACAACATATTGCAGTTAAGGTAATCCAATGTTCATTAAAGGGGCATTCCTTCATTCGAACGGAAGATTCCGATTTCTGTGACCCAATAGCTAATCGCTAGCCCGGGTAGCCGTGTACGCCATTTTCGTTACTGTTCGTGAACTTGTCTGCATGTGCTCGTGTTGATAGTTGTTGGCGGCGACTTCCAGTCGAAATTACATTTTAAAAACTTACATTTTTAAGAACTTTCGGTTATCTTCGGACTTTGAGCGTGGTATTACGGTCAAGTTTATAACTTTCACTGTTTGAGGAAAAATATAAGGTTCCTGTTTACTTTTAATTTTATAGCATCAATTCATTTTAACGACGGAATGCCCTTTAAGTTAGCCTGTTCAAGGATAGGCCGCCCTGGAAATTAATGCTCTTATATTATTGATCGGACATTAATATAACTAATCACCAATGAATTATTTATTTTCTTTTTTAGTAAATTGAGTAAATGGTGAGCTTTGTGTCCCTGCACAGGTGATAGTTGAAATTCGGCCAGCTCTTTAACAGGGTATATTTACACACGTGGAAACTATACAGGCCACAGAGATTGGTTATAATTGTTACATCGCTGACAACAAATACAATGATTCCAACCAAACTATTACATCCACGGTCATAATCTCTTTAAGAAATATTTATCCACTTTGATTTTAAAAGATAATAACATATACTATGTAACTTTTGGTTTTGTAAAGAAATATTTTATTATGGCCATTTTTGATTTCAATCGATAAAAAATTACTGTTTGTCGGTTAAAACAAAAAGAAAGAGAGTGAATGTGTATTGTTCTCGTCAATGCTTTAGTTATAGAAGGCAGAGAGAGAGAGAGAGAGAGAGAGAGAGAGAGACAGACGGACCATTGCGAATGATATTGACAATGAGAAAACTGTTTGGTCCTGGGTTATTTACCTGGTGGTATCGTTATCACCCTGATTCTTACTTAGAGAACGTGACATCACTTGGATTTGATGTAGATGTACATATCGGATACCGTTTATGAAGCAGAAGAAACTTACCGTCAAGAATACTGGATTTTATCTTCATTGTGCTCTTTCAAAAATCTAAATAAAAAACTTTGTTATCGTTATATTTTCCCTTTGTTTTTTTTAGCTAGAATTACCGTTCGTTAATATGTTAGTATAAGTTAGGCGTTTTACATGCCTGAATTAACATTATGAGCTGATTGTATTTAAATGAAATGGTGAGATTTTAAGGCACTGTACATTATGGGTGCACTAACAGTTTAGCGCAAAAACAAATTTAAGCACTACAATATAACCGATATCATGATTTAGCGGGATGCTTCCACCCAAACAATGGCCTAAAATTAACGTTTTTTTTACGAAAGTGATAGCGTCATATTTAGGTTTAAAAAATGGGGGTTTTAAGAGTGAATACCTTCATCTTTTGGACACGTTTTATGTTCAGGATTGTATCTATATGTGTTAAGGCGCTTTTAGAGTGAATACCCTCATCTTTTGGACAATTTCAATGTTCAGGATGTATCTATACGTGTTAAGGCGCTTTTAGAGTGAATACCCTCATCTTTTGGACAATTTCAATGTTCAGGATGTATCTATACGTGTTAAGGCGCTTTTAGAGTGAATACCCTCATCTTTTGGACAATTTCAATGTTCAGGATGTATCTATATGTGTTAAGGCGCTTTTAGAGTGAATACCCTCATCTTTTGGACAATTTCAATGTTCAGGATGTATCTATATGTGTTAAGGCGTTTTTAGAGTGAATACCCTCATCTTTTGGACAATTTCAATGTTCAGGATGTATCTATATGTGTTAAGGCGCTTTTAGAGTGAATACCCTCATCTTTTGGACAATTTCAATGTTCAGGATGTATCTATATGTGTTAAGGCGTTTTTAGAATGAATACCCTCATCTTTTGGACAATTTCAATGTTCAGGATGTATCTATATGTGTTAAGGCGTTTTTAGGGTGAATGTTCCCATCTTTTGGACAATTTTCATGTTCAGGATGTATCTATATGTGTTGATCATATTTTGTTTATTGCCATTTAAACTAATAAGTGCTTAATTTTGACAATGTATGTCATGTATTTGTGTTTTTTTTTTATATAATTATGTCCAAAACATAGCAGATGATTACCTGTGTGCAGTCTTTATATGATACATCCATTAAAAGAACACAAAGGTATAGTTAAGCTTCGCCCTTGTTATAGCCATACAAAATAAAATGTCATTTGAAGACCATAAGATATACCACATGTAAACAGATGTCGACAGTAGAACTTAATACAATCATCTAATATGTAAACTATTAACCATAAGGATTCAATCCAATATTTTACATGTAGATTACTTAAGCCTGACATTAACTCGACCATGGCCGCTACCCGGTACCGACGTGTGATTGACAGAGGGCGATCCGATAATGTCTGTGTACAAAACACATAAAAGTTCAACCCGATCAGCGAGACTTTCGACTACTGGGGAGCCGTGAATTAATTAAATTCGGTGTAATTTGAACTAGTTATTTTGTAATATAGACCGTGTTTATGTTTTGAATATGTACCCGTAGGGACACTCTCACGTGGGGCCTTTACAGCCAGTAGTTGTTGGTGTTATTTACATCCGGTAGTTGTACTGGGGAGCCTTGAATTAATTAAATGCGGTGTAATTTGAACTAGTTATTTTGTAATATAGACCGTGTTTATGTTTTGAATATCTACCCGTAGGGACACTCTCACGTGGGGCCTTTACATCCAGTAGTTGTTGGTGTTATTTACATCCAGTAGTTGTTGGTGTTATTTACATCCAGTAGTTGTTGGTGTTATTTACATCCAGTAGTTGTTGGTGTTATTTATGTCAAGTAGTTGTTGGTGTTATTTATGTCCAGTAGTTGTTGGGGGTTATTTTAGACCCAGTATTAGCTATTTCAGCTAAGACGTAAATATTGAATAATACGTTGGTTTAGTACAATTACTACATGTTTACCAAAATAACTAAAATTAAAAACTGAAATAGATTAAAATTGGAACAAGTAGTATCTAAAATGAACATGCTGGTTTTATCTGGTTAACTTAGCGTTGCCACCCTTTAGGTCATAGAGACTAGGGTAGACACCATAGCGACCTGCTCTAAAATCCCACTTTAACGTAAGTTTATTCTACCATATAAGTTTACCTCTTCGTCAAAGCTTCTTAAGTTAACCAAACGTCTGTGTTTCTCCAGGATGTGTGAGGGCTGTATTCAATACAACACTCGCCAACGACATCCACACAGCAGTGATGACCAATTATAACTACCTAGTCCGACCTTCGGCCACGGTCACCGTCAGGGCCGAGCTCAGTGTGCTGACCATTAACGACGTGGTACGTATTCAGGGTTACGGGTAGTTTATCCTGATAGAGGTTATTTCTATAGCAATTAAAGTGTAAAAAAGCTATTAACGGCTTGGTAGTAGAGAGGTAAAAATAACAGTTCCATTTTTACCTTTGGAAGAAGTAAGTAATCAATACATATAAAAGAAGTTAACAGTGCTAAAAAACCAAGACAAGGACGAACTTTTCAAAACCATAATTCAGGTAATATATGCAATATGTTAAAGATATTTATTGTAACTAAAAATTCAAAACTCAAACCGAGGAAAAAACAAGAACAAAATATAGATTAACAGATATAGATATAAACTATGAAAGGCCGGATGGCCCGGAAGGTTAAGCGTCCTGTTCTCTCGATGACTTTATTTATTTATTCATATTTTTATTTTTCGGCATAGCCGTATAATATTCTTTTGGCCCGGATATGACGCTACAGGTGGCGTTACTGGTCAAGATGAAGTATGTGATTCGTCAATGTAGCGGTCAATGCAAAATGCAGATATGCAGTTAAAAACGAAACAAAGTTAAGATTGAATGCAAGCTGAATAAGTGGATGTATCTTTTCAAATGACACATAAATAAAATGATATTCCTGATTCAAATGCAGTCTTATTATCGCCAAAAATGATTCAAACTGATATAATTGTGTTTTCTGTGCTGAAACACATTAGTCCGTTAATTTATTTCACCAGCAGTTTTACAGTATAACCACCAGCATTAAAAGTATGCCGTTTATCTTTTTTAAATATATTTCTTGTTTTTTTAATCTAATTTATTTATTCAGTTTTTTATACTTTTTTTCGCAACAATATGTTCATAAACGTGTTGCAATTTTCAGGATATTCGGGCACAGAAGATGTCCTCTTCCGGCTGGATATCGTTTGTAAGTATGCCTTCTCTGTTGTCTTTTTTTTTTTTTTTTTTTTACTTTTTTACATCTCCTTTCTTCACATCATTCTTTAGCTTTACTGTCGCCTACTATAGGGGTATTTTTCATAATGACAGCAAGGAAAGAACCAGCAAAATCTCCAGGAACGAAGACAGCAGTAAAGTCTCCAGTAACGAAGACGACAGTTAGGTCTCCAATAAAGACGGCGACAGTAAATTTCGTTTTAAGTATGCTCGTCTCGATGGACATGGAAAGCCGCAACCTAATCTAGTAATCAAAGGACTGAAAATACTGAGATTTAAAAAAACTAATATGTTAATCAAAGTACTGAGAGTACTTACTGTAACGCAAGCCCTAATCTGTTTATCATAGTACTGATAGTACCGAGACACAAACCTAATCTGTAAGTAAAATGTCCATTGATTCGTTTATTACATGGAAAGTCTGAACATCTAAAGTATGTACGAGGCCATGAATAGATGACTTTAACCATATTTTGAAAGCCATGTGTTATATAAACAAAATACGTTTTAATCACAAAGTTTTCAGGTATTCTGTATCAACAAATATGATAGGGCTTTGTGAAACATTTCTATCTTTCAAAACATTAGCTGAAGCAATAAATGATGTTTAAATATATTACATTTATTTTATATTTCTACTCTACAATTCCTAGATATTTGAGACAATTTCTCAAAGTTGGATTATAATATACGCCGATATTTTATACAGTACTGGACCGACAGTCGCCTCACCTGGACACCCTCCACCTATAGAGATATAGAATACATCTATCTAGCAGCCTCTAAGATATGGAAGCCCGAACTCGTCGTAGACAATACGTAAGTTTTCCGTTCATTAACTGGGTTGTGGAAGCCACAACTCAGCCGCTTTATGGAAATACAAATGAGACGTTTATAGGAAACCGCAACTCAAACATTTTACGGCCAAAACATGGAAACACTAGGTAGTCACATTAAATTATTTACATGTATATTATTCAGTCAATGTATCGAGACACAACTCGTCAGCTAGTTTGTCTCCAGGTGCTGGCTCTGGCCTTTAGTGCCGTAATGATAAACAAATTTGGATTCAAAATATACAAGCATTTGTTCTTGGTTTTGTAGTTTACCTGTTTAGAACTTAAGAGAGAAAAACATGATACGCATCTCGAATGGGTCAGTCGCCGGTGGCAACGTATTTTAATTAATTGATGTTCGTGGAGGTCATGGATTCAATTCCCAAACTTATTGATATATTGTTAGATGTCAATAAATACACTTAAATATCCACTTAATTATCGTTTTGTATTTTATTTTATTCAGTGTTGGAGAGATAGAGACCTTGGGTTCATCAGATCTTCTGTTTCGGGTGAAGTATACCGGCGAGGTGAAGTGGGATCCACCAGGTTTGTATGAAACCCACTGTGAAATAGACATTACTTGGTATCCATTCGACAAACAGAAGTGCAGCATCGAACTCACGAGCTGGGGTTTTATATCAAATCACGTGACATTGGAACATTACGTGACCTACGTCAATATGGAGAATTACGAATCAAACGGGGAATGGAACCTTTTGAGTACGGAACTTTCCTCCAGTATACTCACAGAGGAAGGGGAGACATTCTCCCAGCTTGTGTTCTCCATGGAGATCCAGCGGAGATCAGGGTACTACATCCTCAACGTCATTTACCCGATAACACTGGTCGCCGTGTTGACGACGGTTACGTTTTTGCTTCCGGCCGACTCTGGCGAGAAGATCTCTTACATCCTAACTATCCTACTTGCCCTGGCTGTTCTCCTGACGATCATAGCTGACGCCATACCTACCACTTCCCTACACACCTCCGTGCTGGGTAAGTACTTCTTAAAATGTATGTCAAAATCTGGACGGGGGAAATGAAACAGTCCTATAATCAAATTAAATATCGGTCGAGCGGCGGGTGCACACATGGGAAAAACTCTTGCGACCTTACATGTAATTAAAAGTAAATCAAAGGTCCTGTATAGGCATATTTAGGCCAATCTGGAAGATTTTCAAGTGTTTATTGCCAAGTAGTTGTTTACAAGAGGGCTTTAGATTATTCCAGGAAAGATATGATTGAAGAACGTACTTGAAAGATTTGACAATACAGTATGAATACCACGAGAGACAAATTGTTATCCAAAAATGTTTTACATTCATTACCTGGAACTGTGAATTGTTGGATTTATAAACATTCTGGAGAAACGGATAGAAAAAGAATTAAAAGGGACAGCCGTGTTAAGATAATTAACACTGCTGATTTAACACACAAACTTGAATACAACTTAATTGTAATTGTGAATTATCTCTGTAAATTCATTAGTCTTGTATAAATCATTAAATTGTGTTTTAAATTTAGCTGTCGGTTTTAATCTTTCTGTTATTACCACGTAACCGAAATTGGAGGCTGGTGTCCGGGAACAAATTCAAAATCAGAATTAAAGATTTGAATTATTAACATAAAGTTCAGCTGCCGGTTTTAATCTTTCTGTTATCATCACGTAACAGCTTTTTCTTTCCGTTGTAATATCCCTGATTTTGTATTTTTGTCAGTAACCCTGATTTTTTATTCCATACAGCTGTGTTTTTATCATCAACCTTGATTTTGTATTCCCTACAGCTGTGTTTTTATCTTTAACCCTGATTTTGTATTTTTGACAGGTGTGTATTTGTCAGTAACCCTGATTTTGTATTTTTGACAGGTGTGTTTTTGTCAGTAACCCTGAGCTACGCCATGATAGCGATTGTCATCACAGTCCTCACTCTCCGCCTCCAAGTAAAACCAGAGGGCACAAAAGTACCAAGATGGCTCCAGAAACTCTGTACATCCTGCTTAGTCAAGATCATATGTTACAAAAAGGACGATGTAGTAGAGCTAAATACAAAGGACAACCAGGAAACCGAGGATATTAAAAAAGAGACAAAAATCAAAAAGATCATGAAAGAAAAGCTGAAGAGAAAACCAGTCACTTCGGCCTGGAACCCCGACGACGATACTGTGAAGGAGGGTGACGAGGAAAACCCGAAAGATTTTGATGACTGTCCCTATAACAATAAAGATGTGGCGGAGATCATTGACCGGTTCTGTTTCTACCTTTACGCTGTACTAAACTTGTTGACAACAGCGACATTTATGATTGTGCTAGTGGTGGGATCCGCACTGGCCTCGTAGTACAGCTCACGAGTATCGACTGTAAAGGCGACATGTTTTGATCAATCCGCTTCAATTTACCTTCTTGTATAAAGTGGTGTGTTGATTGCGATTACACATACTTCGTTTTTTTTAAATTAAATCGCTGGACCGGTGTAACGTTGAAAATGGACCCCCGTGGAAAATGGAACCCGGGTCCATTTTCAACGTTGAAAATGGAACCGGGATGCCGTGGAAAACGGAACAAAATATAATTTTTTTTACATACCCGTTGAAAATGGACCCCGTTGAATATTGAACCACATAAAAGTATTGGATCTCGGTACCAGTTTATATTGTCATAGACGTTGCGATAAATTATGCTTACATGCTACAATGTATAAACGATATTGAAGGGCAATGGTAAAATAAAATCGCCCGTGACCTTAGGTGACCTTTGATATCACATTAGGCTGTTATGAGAAGTGTATATAAAATGTAAATAATAATTATGTACATTGATTAACACTTTAACTCGTGACATCTGGTGACCCAGATAATGACCATTAGCATCACTTTAAATAAGATGTCCCTATACATGTATACCATTTATCGACATTGATCGATAATTTGACCCGTGACCTTAATTGAACCTGATAATGACATTTCGTATAACTTTGCACTGTTTTAAAATATGCATATAAAATGTATGCGACATTGGTCTACATTAATTAAGAATTTTACCTGTGACCTTTGGTGACCCATATAATGACCTTTGGTATATATTCAAACTAAATTATGATATGCATAGTGAATGTATACGATATTGATCGACATTGATTAACAATTTGACCTGTGACCTCGTGTGACCCATATAATGACCTTTGCTATAACGCATTACTGTTATAAGATATTCATTTAACATGTACAGGATATTGATCGACATTAGTACACAATTCAACCTTTGACCTTTGGTGACCCAGATAATGACCTTTCGTATAAATCATCACCGTTATAAGTTATGCATATGAAATGTATACGACATTGGTCCTCACTAATTAATAATTTGACCTGTGACCTTTGGTGACCCGTATAATGACCTTTGGTATATATTCAAACTGAAATATAATATGTATACGGGATGTATACGATATTGATCGACATTGATTAATAATTTGACCTTTGACCCTTGGTGACCCATAAAATGACCTTTGAAATAACTTATAACTGTTACAAGATATTCACGTAACATGAACACGATTTTGATCGACATTGATTAACAATTTGACATGTGACCTCTTGTGACCCATATAATGACCTTTGCTATAACTCATTACTGTTATAAGATATTCATTTAACATGTACACGATATTTGATCGACATTGATACACAATTTGAACTTTGACCTTTGGTGACACAGATAATGACCTTTGGTATATATTTAATCTGTAATAGGTTATACACGATGTACATATGAAATGTATATGATATTGATCAACATTGAAACACAATTTGACCTTTGACCTTCGGTAAGCCATTTAATAAACTTTGGTATAACTTATCACTGCTATATAATATTCACATAGCATGAAAACGATATAGATCGACCTTGATACACATTTTGACCTATGATCTTTGGTGACCCATATAATGACCTTTTGTGTAACTTTCAACTATATACGCATAGGGCATGTTCACGACGTTTGTCCATATTTTAGAAGAATCTGACTTGTGACCTTTGGTGTCAATTTCTTTGGTACAAACTCTTACGTATACGATGCTAATCGACATTGACCTTTGAAGTTTGGTGACACATATAATGACATATTGTATAAATATTAACTATCATAAGCTACATAAAACATGTATACGATATTGATCGACATAGATTTGTCCAATAATGTTTTCAGTAATTTATTCATTAACCAATATCTTCTGTAACGTTTGAATATGGAACTGGTGTCACTTTGAAAATTTAATCAACGGGGTAATTTTCAGCAAATGATATGGAAATCGGTCAGTATATCGTGGGGTCCATTTTCAACGTTGAATATGAACCCGGGGTCATTTTCAGTGAATAATATGGAAGTTGGTCAGTATGTCGTGGGGTCCATTTTCAACGTTGAATATGGAACCGGGGCCATTTTAAACAAATGATATTGAAATGGGTCAGTATATTGTGGGGTCCATTTTCAACGTTGATTATGGAACCGGGGTCATTTTCAGTAAATAATATGGAAATGGGTCAGTATGTTGTGGGGTCCATTTTCAACGTTGAATATGGATCCGCGTCATTTAAAAGTAAAATATATTGAAATGGGTCAGTATGTCGTGGGGTCCATTTCCAACGTTGAATATGGAACCGGGGTCATTTTCAACAAATGATATGGAAATGGGTCAATATGTCGTGGGGTCCATTTTCCACGTTGAATATGGAACCGGGGTCATTTTAAACAAATGCTATGGAAATGGGTCAGTATATTGTGGGGTCCATTTTCAACGTTGATTATGGAACCGGGGTCATTTTCAGTAAATAATATGGAAATGGGTCAGTATGTCGTGGGGTCCATTTTCAACGTTGAATATGGAACCGGGGTCATTTTCAGTAAATAATATTGAAATTGGTCAGTATGTCGTGGGGTCCATTTTCAACGTTGATTATTGAACCGGGATCATTTTAAACTAATGATATGGAAATGGGTCAGTATATTGTGGGGTCCATTTTCAACGTTGAATATGGAACCGGGGTCATTTTCAGCAAATGATATGGAAATGGGTCAGTATGTCGTGGGGTCCATTTCCAACGTTGAATATGGAACCGGGGTCATTTTCAGTAAATAATATGGAAGTAGGTCAGTTTGTCGTTGGGTCCATTTTCAACGTTGAAAATGGAACCGGGGTCATTTTTAGTGAATAATATGGAAGTGGGTCATTATGTCGTGGGGTCCATTTTCAACGTTGAATATGGAACCGGGGTCATTTTAAACTAATGCTATGGAAATGGGTCAGTATATTGTGGGGTCCATATTCAACGTTGACTATGGAACCGGGGTCTTTTTCAGTAAATGATATGGAAATGGGTCAGTATGTCGTGGGGTCCATTTTCAACGTTGAATATGGAACCGGGGTCATTTTCAGTAAATAATATGGAAATTGGTCAGTATGTCGTGGGGTCCATTTTCAACGTTGATTATTGAACCGGGATCATTTTAAACTAATGATATGGAAATGGGTCAGTATATTGTGGGGTCCATTTTCAACGTTGAATATGGAACCGGGGTCATTTTCAGCAAATGATATGGAAATGGGTCAGTTTGTCGTGGGGTCCATTTTCAACGTTGAATATGGAACCGGGGTCATTTTCAGTAAATAATATGAAAGTAGGTCAGTTTGTCGTTGGGTCCATTTTCAACGTTGAAAATGGAACCGGGGTCATTTTCAGTGAATAATATGGAAGTGGATCAGTATGTCGTGGGGTCCATTTTCAACGTTGAATATGGAACCGGGGTCATTTTAAACTAATGCTATGGAAATGTTTCAGTATATTGTGGGGTCCATATTCAACGTTGACTATGGAACCGGGTCATTTTCAGTAAATAATATGGAAATTGTTCAGTGTGTTGTAGGGTCCATTTTCAACGTTGAATATGGAACCGGGGTCAATTTAAAAAAAAAATGGAAATTTGTCAGTTTGTTGTAGGGTCCATTTTCAACGTTAAAAAATATGGAACCGGGGTTACTTTTTAAAAATAATATGGAAATGGGTCAATATGTTGTGGGGTCCATTATAGGACCACAGACCACTCTAGACCACTCGACCACTCTGTGGGGGTATGGGGGTATATCTATCAGAGCTCCTGCTCAGTTTATTTCTATTACTTTTGACATCATGTCTCGCATGCTTTGTAGTAACCAATGACATCAGGTCTCAAATTGTGCATAATTACTGATAACCGTCGCCATATCTTCATAGATGGTAATGCCAGTTCTTGAGCATTGTTATTTCCTGGTTATTTAACATAGCATAATTATGCTACACAGTTATCGATGTTGATATGTCCCATGTTATACAATGTATATATATAATTACTTATGACATCATTTTCCATACTTAATGAATGTAACGATGACTTCATATCTTATTTACCAGATATGTATACAATGTATACTGTAGTTACCAATGCCGCCACTGCTGACGCAATGTCTCATATTCTAAATCTATGATATTGCCCATTATATATTTCTTATGGCTTTTGGTGCTTGGACTAAAAAAAGAGAAATGGTTATTTCTTATTGAGCAATAATGACTTGACAGTTTAAATTTATTTGATGCAAAAGTTTATGAAAGCTTCCGTTGCAAAGTGTATCTATAATGCACATTCATATACAGTAAACCCCCACTTACTCGAATTCGTGCGGACCTGGTCGAGGTTCGGGGAATACATAGTATTCGAGTAATTCGAGGTAGATTTAATAGGTATGAACTCTGTCGGGACGAAAGGAAATGTTCGACGAATGAGGGTATTCGAGTAAACCGGGTTCGAGTAAGTGGGGTTTTACTGTATTCAATCATTATCATATTGTTTTGGTTTGGTTTATTTTGTTTAACGTCCTATAATTCTTGACGGCATATGGATTATCAACTTCGCTAGCCAAGGGTGTTCAATACGATACTCTCCTTTTCGGATTATCAGTCCCCACACTATTGGAACAGAGGGAATAATTTAAAGTTCACACCTTCCAAGAGTCTTTTACCATTTACACGTACTCCTTTTGAATTAAAAGTTGTAAAAGTTAACATTATTTTTCCTGGTTAGAAAAGACTTAATATAGAGAAATATAGAGTGATGTCAATGATGTGATTATATACAATGTTTACTTTTATATAACCTGATGATAGTCTTTCTTTCTTATTTTTTGTTTGTTTTATATGCAATGTTGATTCACGCCTAAACGATAAACCTGAATACTATCAATAGTATGTTTCAATATTTCCATTTTATTAAACGTTTTTAGCTCACCTGCCCGAAGGGAAATTGAACTTGTGCCATATTCAACGTTAAAAATGGACCCCACGACATACTGACCCATTTCCATATCATTTTTTTTAAATGACCCCAGTTCCATATTTAACGTTGAAAATGGACCCCACAACATACTGACCCATTTCAACATCATTTGCTGAAAATGACACCGGTTCCATGTTAAACGTTGAAAATGGACCTCATAACATACTGACCCATTTGCTTTTTTTTTTTTTTTTTTTTTATGACCCCGGTTCCATATTCAACGTTGAAAATGGACCCCACAGTATACTGACCAATTTGCATATCATTTGCTGAAAATGACCCCGGTTCCATATTCAACGTTGAAAATGGACTCCTCAACATACTGACCCATTTCCATATTATATGTTTTAAATGACACCGGCTCCGTATTCAAATGTTACAGCGGATCTCGGTTTATGAAAAAAAAAGAAATTGCTTATTCATGTCGATGAATATTATATACATGATTATCTTACTATTGTTTGAATATATACGAAAGGTCATTATATGGGTCAACCAAGGTCAATGGTAAATATCGATCAATATCGTATACATTTTATATGCATATCTTATTACAGCTTGAAGATAAACCAAAGGCTATTATATAGGTTACCAAAGGCCACAGGTCACATCGCCAATCAATGTCGATCAATATCGTGTACGTGTTAGATGAATATCTAATCATAGTGATAAGGTTTACCAAAGTTCATAATATAGGTCACAAAAGGTCAAAAGTGAAATGTTGATCAATATTTTGTACATTTTATAAGCATATCATATTACAGTTTGAAGATATACCAAAGGTCATTATATGGGTCACCAAAGGTCAAAGGTCAAATTATCAAACAATGTAGATCAATATCGCGTACATGTCAAATGCATATCTGATAACAGTGATAAGTTATACCAAAGGTCATTATATGGGTCACCAAAGGTCAAAGGTGAAATGTTGATCAATATTGTGTACATTTTATAAGCATATTCTATTACAGTTTGAAGATATACCAAAGGTCATTATATGGGTCACCAAAGGTCAAAGGTCAAATTATCAACCAATGTCGATCGATATCGTTTACATGTGATATGCATATCTGATAACAGTGATAAGTTATACCAAAGGTCATAATATGGGTCACCAAAGGTCACAGGTCAAATTGTCAAACTGTGTCGATCAATATCGTGAACGTGTTAGATGAATAATTTATCATAGTGATAAGTTATGCCAAAGGTCATAATATGGGTCACCAAAGGTCAAAGGTCAAATGTTTTACCAATGTTGATCAATATTGTATACATTTTATATGCATATTATACTACAGTTTGAAGATATACCAAAGGTCATTATATGGGTCACCAAAGATCGAAATGTTAATCAATATCGATCAAAATTCTATGCTTGTATACAGACTTGTATCTTATAACAGTGCTATTATTCAGAGAAACATGTACATGTGCCTCACTTTTCAACGGGTTCCGTTTTCAACAGGCTACACGTGGAAAAGAGAGACCTGATGGGGTCCATTTTCAACAGGAGGGTCAGTTTTCCACGGCATCCCGGTTCCATTTTCAACGTTGAAAATGGAACCGGGTTCCATTTTCCACGGGGGTCCATTTTCAACGTTACACCGGCAAAAAGGTAGCAACATCTGGTCAAACATTTTTTGACATTCAAAATGTGATAACAGTTTACCATTTTCTGGCGTTTTAGATGATGGTAGGTCTGTGATTAAGGAATACCATCGATGACGTCACTATTCAAAATGACGTCTGATGGCAACAAAGTGGAAAGTCACACAATGCATTTAGTGCCAAACAAAGATCATCGGAACACTTGCGTGTATTCCGGATTTGGAACAGATATGCTGCCATAGTTTTGTAATTCGTAGTTTGTAAACAAGAAAGTCCATTAACTGGAAACAAACCGTGTCCATATCTTACAATGCTGACGACCGTTTTTTCACACAATGTTGATTTCATCCAAGAGCCTGTTGATACAGCAAACCAAAACTGGCAAATGTGGTCGTTTGTTTTATCAATGAACTGTTGTCCTTAATGAATGTGATCGTTTGTTGTATCAATGAACTGTTGCTTTAATAACAAGTAATCTTGTAACTTTACTAATCACAGTTTTTCAAACCTAAGATACATTTTGCAGTTATTTTGTCGCTTTTTTAACAACTTTGCTTAAATTAACAGATATATGCAAATTTAAGGAAATAGTTTGTTTTAAAGATAGTAAATCGTTGTGTTCTTATGAAATCATCAATTGAATTACTCTTTCCAGAAAAAAATAAAGCTTGTGACCACTTCTAAAACTTTCTTGCCACACACTTGTTTTTATCTATTTTTGAACTGGTGTTTATCGGACACATCAACAAGGCATCATGGTAACCAGAAATGTATGTTGTGATGAGGATTTGTGGAGTCTACGAGAACAGCAGACAGGAAAGAAAGGATAAAAGACGTAGAATGGGTAGAGTAGCTCTCTCCAAGTCACCCAATATATCAACTGTGACTTACATCTCCACTCTAAGTCACCCAATGTATCAGGTGTGACTTACATCTCCTCTCTTAGTCCCCCAGTGTATCAGATGTGACTTACATCTCCTCTCTAAGTCCCCCAATGTATCAGGTGTGACTTACATCTCCTCTCTAAGTCCCCCAATGTATCAGGTGTGACTTACATCTCCTCTCTAAGTCACCCAGTGTATCAGGTGTGACTTACATCTCCTCTCTAAGTCACCCAATGTATCAGGTGTGACTTACATCTTCTCTCTAAGTCACCTAATGTATCAGGTGTGATTTACATCTCCTCTCTTAGTCCCCCAGTGTATCAGGTGTGACTTACATCTCCTCTCTAAGTACCCCAGTGTATCAGGTGTGACTTACATCTCCTCTCTAAGTCACCCAATGTATCAGGTGTGACTTACATCTCCTCTCTAAGTCACCCAATGTATCAGGTGTGACTTACATCTCCTCTCTTAGTCCCCCAGTGTATCAGATGTGACTTACATCTCCTCTCTAAGTCCCCCAATGTATCAGGTGTGACTTACATCTCCTCTCTAAGTCACCCAATGTATCAGGTGTGACTTACATCTCCTCTCTAAGTCCCCCAATGTATCAGGTGTGACTTACATCTCCTCTCTAAGTCCCCCAGTGTATCAGGTGTGACTTACATCTCCTCTCTAAGTCACCCAATGTATCAGGTGTGACTTACATCTCCTCTCTAAGTCCCCCAGTGTATCAGGTGTGACTTACATCTCCTCTCTAAGTCACCCAATGTATCAACTGTGACTTACATCTCCTCTCTAAGTCACCCAATGTATCAGGTGTGACTTACATCTCCTCTCTAAGTCACTCAATGTATCAGGTGTGACTTACATCTCCTCTCTAAGTCACCCGTTGTATCAGCTATGACTTACATCTCCTCTCTAAGTCACCCAGTGTATCAAGTGTGACTTACATCTCCTCTCTAAGTCACCCGTTGTATCAGGTGTGACTTACATCTCCTCTCTAAGTCACCCAATGTATCAGCTATGACTTACATCTCCTCTCTAAGTCACCCAATGTATTAGCTGACTTACATCTCCTCTCTAAGTCACCCAATGTATCAAGTGTGACTTACATCTCCTCTCTAAGTCACCCGTTGTATCAGCTATGACTTACATCTCCTCTCTAAGTCACCCAATGTATTAGCTGACTTACATCTCCTCTCTAAGTCACCCAATGTATCAGGTGTGACTTAGATCTCCTCGCTAAGTCACCCAATGTATCAGGTGTGACTTACATCTCCTCTCTAAGTCACCCAATGTATCAAGTGTGACTTACATCTCCTCTCTAAGTCACCCAATGTATCAGGTGTGACTTACATCTCCTCTCTAAGTCACCCAATGTATCAGGTGTGACTTACATCTCCTCTCTAAGTCCCCCAATGTATCAGGTGTGACTTACATCTCCTCTCTAAGTCACCCAATGTATCAGGTGTGACTTACATCTCCTCTCTAGGTCCCCCAGTGTATCAGGTGTGACTTACATCTCCTCTCTAAGTCACCCAATGTATCAGGTGTGACTTACATCTCCTCTCTAAGTCCCCCAATGTATCAGGTGTGACTTACATCTCTCTAAGTCCCCCAGTGTATCAGGTGTGACTTACATCTCCTCTCTAAGTCACCCAATGTATCAGGTGTGACTTACATCTCCTCTCTAAGTCCCCCAATGTATCAGGTGTGACCTACATCTCCTCTCTAAGTCCCCCAGTGTATCAGGTGTGACTTACATCTCCTCTCTAAGTCACCCAATGTATCAGGTGTGACTTACGTCTCCTCTCTAAGTCCCCCAGTGTATCAGGTGTGACTTACATCTTCTCTCCAAGTCACCCAATATATCAACTGTGACTTACGTCTGATCTCCAAGTCACCCAATGTATCAACTGTGACTTACATCTCCTCTCTAAGTCCCCCAGTGTATCAACTGTGACTTACATCTCCTCTCTAAGTCACCCAGTGTATCAGGTGTGACTTACATCTCCTCTCTTAGTCCCCCAGTGTATCAGGTGTGACTTACATCTCTAAGTCACCCAATGTATCAGGTGTGACTTACATCTCCTCTCTTAGTCCCCCAGTGTATCAGGTGTGACTTACATCTCTCTAAGTCACCCAGTGTATCAGGTGTGACTTACATCTCCTCTTTAAGTCCCCCAATGTATCAGGTGTGACCTACATCTCCTCTCTAAGTCCCCCAGTGTATCAGGTGTGACTTACATCTCCTCTCTAAGTCACCCAGTGTATCAGGTGTGACTTACGTCTCCTCTCTAAGTCCCCCAGTGTATCAGGTGTGACTTACATCTTCTCTCCAAGTCACCCAATATATCAACTGTGACTTACGTCTGATCTCCAAGTCACCCAATGTATCAACTGTGACTTACATCTCCTCTCTAAGTCCCCCAGTGTATCAGGTGTGACTTACATCTCTCTAAGTCCCCCAGTGTATCAGGTGTGACTTACATCTCCTCTCTAAGTCACCCAATGTATCAGGTGTGACTTACATCTCCTCTCTAAGTCCCCCAATGTATCAGGTGTGACCTACATCTCCTCTCTAAGTCCCCCAGTGTATCAGGTGTGACTTACATCTCCTCTCTAAGTCACCCAATGTATCAGGTGTGACTTACGTCTCCTCTCTAAGTCCCCCAGTGTATCAGGTGTGACTTACATCTTCTCTCCAAGTCACCCAATATATCAACTGTGACTTACGTCTGATCTCCAAGTCACCCAATGTATCAACTGTGACTTACATCTCCTCTCTAAGTCCCCCAGTGTATCAACTGTGACTTACATCTCCTCTCTAAGTCACCCAGTGTATCAGGTGTGACTTACATCTCCTCTCTTAGTCCCCCAGTGTATCAGGTGTGACTTACATCTCTAAGTCACCCAATGTATCAGGTGTGACTTACATCTCCTCTCTTAGTCCCCCAGTGTATCAGGTGTGACTTACATCTCTCTAAGTCACCCAGTGTATCAGGTGTGACTTACATCTCCTCTTTAAGTCCCCCAATGTATCAGGTGTGACCTACATCTCCTCTCTAAGTCCCCCAGTGTATCAGGTGTGACTTACATCTCCTCTCTAAGTCACCCAGTGTATCAGGTGTGACTTACGTCTCCTCTCTAAGTCCCCCAGTGTATCAGGTGTGACTTACATCTTCTCTCCAAGTCACCCAATATATCAACTGTGACTTACGTCTGATCTCCAAGTCACCCAATGTATCAACTGTGACTTACATCTCCTCTCTAAGTCCCCCAGTGTATCAGGTGTGACTTACATCTCCTCTCTAAGTCACCCAGTGTATCAGGTGTGACTTACATCTCCTCTCTAAGTCCCCCAGTGTATCAGGTGTGACTTACATCTCTAAGTCACCCAATGTATCAGGTGTGACTTACATCTCCTCTCTTAGTCCCCCAGTGTATCAGGTGTGACTTACATCTCTAAGTCACCCAATGTATCAGGTGTGACTTACATCTCTAAGTCACCCAATGTATCAGGTGTGACTTACATCTCTTAGTCCCCCAGTGTATCAGGTGTGACTTACATCTCTAAGTCACCCAATGTATCAGGTGTGACTTACATCTCCTCTCTAAGTCCCCCAGTGTATCAGGTGTGACTTACATCTCTAAGTCACCCAATGTATCAGGTGTGACTTACATCTCCTCTCTTAGTCCCCCAGTGTATCAGGTGTGACTTACATCTCTCTAAGTCACCCAGTGTATCAGGTGTGACTTACATCTCCTCTCTAAGTCACCCAATGTATCAGGTGTGACCTACATCTCCTCTCTAAGTCCCCCAGTGTATCAGGTGTGACTTACATCTCCTCTCTAAGTCACCCAATGTATCAGGTGTGACTTACGTCTCCTCTCTAAGTCCCCCAGTGTATCAGGTGTGACTTACATCTTCTCTCCAAGTCACCCAATATATCAACTGTGACTTACGTCTGATCTCCAAGTCACCCAATGTATCAACTGTGACTTACATCTCCTCTCTAAGTCCCCCAGTGTATCAACTGTGACTTACATCTCCTCTCTAAGTCCCCCAGTGTATCAGGTGTGACTTACATCTCCTCTCTTAGTCCCCCAGTGTATCAGGTGTGACTTACATCTCTAAGTCACCCAGTGTATCAGGTGTGACTTACATCTCCTCTCTAAGTCCCCAGTGTATCAGGTGTGACTTACATCTCCTCTCTAAGTCCCCCAGTGTATCAGGTGTGACTTACATCTCCTCTCTTAGTCCCCCAGTGTATCAGGTGTGACTTACATCTCTCTAAGTCACCCAATGTATCAGGTGTGACTTACATCTCCTCTCTTAGTCCCCCAGTGTATCAGGTGTGACTTACATCTCTCTAAGTCACCCAGTGTATCAGGTGTGACTTACATCTCCTCTCTAAGTCCCCCAATGTATCAGGTATGACTTACATCTCCTCTCTAAGTCCCCCAATGTATCAGGTGTGACTTACATCTCCTCTCTTAGTCCCCCAATGTATCAGGTGTGACTTACATCTCTCTAAGTCACCCCATGTATCAGGTGTGACTTACATCTCCTCTCTAAGTCACCCAATGTATCAGGTGTGACTTACATCTCCTCTCTAAGTCACCCCATGTATCAACTGTGACTTACATTTCCTCTCTAAGTCACCCAATGTATCAGCTGACACTTGCGTCTGATCTCCAAGTCAACTTATCCATCAGGTAATCTACCACAGAAAACAATAAACTCTTTTGTCATGATTTATTTTGACATTGTAAGCTTTTGATCGTAACCTCTCTGTACATATATACAATAGAATAGAAGTGTGACAAACATATCACTAATACAGATTTCACTGTACCACATAGTTTGACAAACATATCACTGATACAGATTTAACTGTACCACATTGTTTGACAAACATATCACTGATACAGATTTAACTGTACCACATTGTTTGACAAACACATCACTGACACAGATTTAACCATACTACACTGTTTGACAAACACATCACTGACACAGATTTAATAGTACAACATTGTTCCTCTCTACTGATATCAAGCAAATGGAAGAACGTATGTAGCGCAGCTTAACAGGTAAAACCATCAGAACATGACTCGTAAAAACAGCATTTGATCCATCTACCTCAATAATTCATACATTTAACACTGTAAAACCTGACTAATCTGACACCTGTACAAAACAATATATATGTCAACATAAAATACAGAGGTTTTATTGGGCAGTTCTCTTCATAAACGACATGTCGGATTACTTGTGACAGACCAGGCAGGTTTCAGTGTTCAATAATCTTGAATTTAACACAATTTTACCATATCATACCACTGCCATATAAATATTGTTTCACCCATCCATTCAGACAGTTTACTGCAAAAGCAACAAACCATTCCAGGAATAAAAATAATTGAAAAAAATACCAAATAAATGTATACATGTTATGCTCATCAAAGATAAGCATATTTTATCATTTCATTGTGAGAAATTAACAAAATTTATTTCATAGTAAGAAATTAACAAGAAGAACACTTATTAAACTAAATAAGATTATAATCAACGAAGTCTACGCATGGAAAACAGCCATAGCATACACGGAAGACAAAGCTATTGGACTTGATTTCTACTACAATCGTTTCATTTAAAATCAACTGCTGGTATAAAACTGTTGGTATACGATTTAACAAATTACAAATCTAATGTGTGTTTATAGTAAAGACTTAACTAAACTGAATTGGTTTAAGGTTGTATGCTACCTTACAGATGTGTAATCTCAATTACAAAAGAGTTCCACAAGAACAACATAACTTCATTCAATATTTATATATTAAGATACTTGCATATTTACAGTTACAATTAGAAAATTTCAATTTTATACATTGCCTTATATACACAGCATACACAATTTCTCTATGACAATAATTCAATTTCAAAATGTAGCTGTTTTCAACTTTAATACCTATCAAAAATTCCAAGACACACATATCTCTCACAAATCATTCATAACAATGTGCAGTGTTTATGTAATACATATTATAGCAAAGCAAATTAAATGGCAACAGTGATTCTTGATCTGCAGCATACGCATTAAAATGGATCAATTTTATGCAAATGACATGTGATATGATAATGAGATGCATGATATGTAAATGAGATGCACAATATGTTAATGACATGCACAATATGTTAATGAGATGTTTAACATATTAATGAGAAATGTGATACCTTGAGACACATTTTATATCATGGTAACATGTGAATATACTTCCGTGAATGAAAATAGCACTTGAACATATATTAAAAACATTTGGGGGGAAAGCAAGAAAAAAACCACATTGCCACTTAACAAGATAACAAACCTGGCAAACAGAGCACTTCCATATTGTCCTACAAAGGGACATAACTTTACTCCTTAACATAGCTAACAAGTTACACGTAATAACAATCTCACAAACAGACATTCTAATGTAAACATAACCACAGGTACAGGTGTTCAGTGATGAAGGTAGATAACTCCGTCTGAGACATGATTATACTGTTTTATATTTTATCTGAAAATTTTCCTGAAAAAAATGCTCCAGACATTTAGCAGAAAATGCGTCATACATTTATAAAGGACAGACAACTGGTTTAAACGTTGAACATTGGTTTTGAAGTTGGTTCCAAAAATAATCCCAGAGCTAATAACCTTGTTTAAAAAAATACTTCCTGAGCTCATCAAACTTCATTGAAATCTTCTAAGGAAACATACATTTCTAGCACTAATTAGGAGTTCTTAATATCATATCATCCTGTTATAAGCCCCGGGGAACACATACAATTTTATTTGTGCTAGGCTTATTGCAGGACAATGAAAAAGGATTTTACATTTAACAGAAATTGAGATGAAAGGGCAAATATTGTCAGACACATATTGTCAGATAAATATGTATGTCACATGCATTATTTATTAATGTGTCTAATTTTCTTCGGTTATTATACACACTGTATCAATTCGAGAATTGAAAAAAGGGAGAAGTTATCAGAGCTGGTCAGTATTGCACAATATAATGTTTAATACCTGATGAAACAACATTAATAATTTTAATATTCTAAAGAATCACAATTTCACATTTTCATAGTTAATCACTGTAGTATTGGTATAATTTATAATTATTCCATCACATTTTGATATGTCAATTTTGTAATACAACATTAGATTAACTTTTAAAATATGTTCCATTTGAAACTGAAACTGAATTTGAATATCAAATGATGAAGGAAAAGTCAGAAAAATTTCTTTTAAACTTTTAACAATGAAAACATAAAATCATGAAATCTTAATCTATACACAAAAGGAGACATTTACTAAAATCATAAAAGGACCAAATTTCAACTACATTCTTTAACTTAAGGTAATCCCTTAACTAAGAATTTCCCTTAGGAAGCATAATGAAAATGGTGCCAGATGATTTATACAGATAATATAAAATACTTCCTTAGAAAACAGGGACTTTTTTTACATGATTGTTCAAATGATGAGCATTTTGTTTCTGTATTTCATATTTCCACACCATGAAGGCTCAAAATCAGTTAACTGTAACTAAACACCGCCATTTAACAGACCGATACAATGGTAACAGCTAGGTCTGTAGTGTCTGACGATAACTCTCTCATATATTAATTCAATCAAAATTAAATAAAAGATATCAGGAAAAATTGATAAAAAAGAAGAAAAGATATGCTTACTTTTTGTGAATATCCCTAGTGTAGTCCAAAACTTGTGGTTATACTTCATGATTGTAAAGTAGCAAATTAAGTATTATGGCAATGTGTAGTTGAGCCAGTAGAATTTAATCATATAAATATCATTACAGATTAAGAAGGAAATTTAACTCTGAAAGTGGGGTAATACACATTCTTAAAAACATTGAAATATTTTTTTTTTTATTTGCCTTTGAAGTTTTCTGAAATCTGACTCAGATTAGTGTTACCTATATGGAAAGTGACACAAGTGACACCTTAACACTTGTGTTATATAGTTCTGACATCAATTTTATGAACTGTATGTGTCTGTCACCATCATCAACTCGTGACAATCATATCCCTGGTCGTCATTGTGTACATTGTTGTCATATGATCACAAATATTTTGACCAATCTTGTACAATGTTTTCATCTCAAATGATTAATCTATTCATTCAGTCCACTGTAAAATGCCCCCTCCTTCTCATTCAGCTTCATTCACCTTAAGTCCTGACAGGGGAGTACTGAAATAGATTGGTTAATTGGGTTTTGTTGATTTCAGTGGAAGAAATAATTGGTAATCAAAACAACTATCATGAAAGAAGTCTCATATTAATAAATACTTATAGAATGAGGATGCTAAAATAAATATTGCAGAACGATTACAACATGTCATCGACAGCTCATTAAGAAACAGTTAATGACTTGAGTATTTAGTAATTTGTCATTTAAATTACCATGTACAACTAATATACAAAACCAAAAACTGGAAATGTCTTAAAGTGCAACATGAATGTCCCTGTTTTCTGTTTTATTTCGACCACCACAAACGACTTCAATAAACAAACCTATGTTATGGTAACCGGCGGAGGGACAGTCAGAATCGGGTAAAACAGTACAACCCCAGTCCACCTAAGCCATACCGCAGCATACACGGAAACTGAGATATTAATTAAAGGGACTTTGAACACAAAGCTGATGACTGGAAATACCAAATACTCATAATGGTAACAATCGAGGATAAACTGATTTCTGAGTAGCCTTTCCTACGTACACCTGACAAAGGAAACAACATCCTGCCTTGTGAAAGTGCTGATTGCAATGATAGAATAATGCTATTAAGTATATCTTTTAACAATTTAAACAGGAAAATTTGAAATATTTTGTAAAATATTTAAAAGAACTAAAACTACATTTACCCAAATTTGCATCCACAACATTTAACATGATCAACCATGCTCAACAAAGACATCATTAACACGCTCATATTATCAACTTTGGTCAAATTGGCAATATTGAAACATTGCCCATTAAGTTTATTTGTGAGTATATATAGTATCCAAGTTTAAGCCAATATCTGAGTAGTTTAAATTGTCCACTCTTCTACATAACAATAGCTGTAAATCTACATCCTTTGTTACATTACAATACCTGTCAATCTACATCCTTTGTTACATAACAATACCTGTCAATCTACATCCTTCGTTACATAACAATACCTGTCAATCTACGTCCTTTGTTACATAACAATACCTGTCAATCTACGTCCATTGTTACATAACAATACCTATAAATCTACATCCTTTGTTACATAACAATACCTGTCAATCTACGTCCTTTGTTACATAACAATACACCTGTAAATCTACGTCCTTTGTTACATAACAATACCTGTCAATCTACGTCCTTCGTTACATAACAATACCTGTCAATCTACATCCTTTGTTACATAACAATACCTGTCAATCTACGTCCTTCGTTACATAACAATACCTGTCAATCTACATCCTTTGTTACATAACAATACCTGTAAATCTACGTCCATTGTTACATAACAATAGCTGTAAATCTACGTCCATTGTTACATAACAATAGCTGTCAATCTATGTCCTTTGTTACATAACAATAGCTGTCAATCTACGTCCTTTGTTACATAACAATACCTGTAAATCTACATCCTTTGTTACATAACAATACCTGTCAATCTACGTCCTTTGTGTTTTGGTTTGTAAATATCACATAACATAATAATATAACACATATCACTTAATGTAACTTTCCTGTTAATATCATGTTTTGTCTGATGACCAGGAATATATCTCCAGCATTATGAGCTGTTTATCAATAGGTATATAAATATAAGATGGGGAAAAGTAAAAAGAAAAACATTCTGGTTAACTTGTTCACCCCTACTGACCAAGATGGAATTTACATGATAAATGAATGGCAGAGTCCACTTAAGTCTGTTAGGGTTGAACAGGTTAACAAGACAAAGTCCTCCATTACGTCAAAGTCTCTTGTTAATAACATATTATTGCCTTTAGGATATACGCATCATAGAAATTTGAAACTTGACTTTGAAACAAACTTTGAAATAATGAATATCCATAGAATCTTTGAATTAATACATAAATGAATTTTCATTACATTTGAGACAATGTAATTACCAACAATGAATGTTCATGATGTATTTTATCAATTAGGACAACAAAGGAGTTTGTGTTCACTTAATGTATAACATTATAACAAAGAAATGAAAATTCTTTATAATATCTAAAAGTAAATTAACAATGAATACGTATGAGGTCAACTTATAAGTATACTATGAAATGAATTTTTCAGTCCATGAAATACATAATGCCTTTTAAATACATCCCTTTCTTATCACAAAATATTGCAGAATCACTGGAAAGCTGTATCACATGATCTTGTGTAGCCAATGAAAATGTCTGTTAGATATGGAAAATTAGTGGTCATCCGGTACTTCTAGAGGGGGTGGAGCATCTGGCATGGTGGTTCTCGTCCCCGCGGTCAGGTATCCCGCAACATTCGGGCCAGCTGGACCTAAATAATCATAAAAATTCAACATTATGTCTCATTTATTAAGCGTTTGTTTACATTGTTAAAATAATCTGATTGTTCAATATTTTACAGCAATATCCAGGAATCTTCAGTAATCAAGTATATTTTATTTAAAATTTTTACGGTCCAAACTGAATATTTTACTTTAAGTCGTCTAAACTAAATATTGTACTTTAAGTTAAGCACTTTTGAGTTATCAGTGTTTGAGATAAAGTTTGAGAGTAACAAATAAACAATTTAACAGGTATTACAAATTATTAACCAATGAGAAATGTGTGTACTACTATTACCGCCCACTCAATGTTTGCTGTTCCCCTACACATTAAACATATTAATCTTAACCTGTTCCACTTCAAAACTAAGTCATAAGCTTTCATGACCAGCCGATCTGTATCTCAGGAGCATTCTCTACATTATAATCAGAAGTTTATCTACACTAAAGCCAGAACTATAGAGAATAACTACACAACAGGCCACCACCGTACAGTGACATCTCAAATAAATACCCCCCCCCCCCCCCCCCCCCCTCCCTGATAAGTTTAATATAGTGTATGATATTACCCACAACCCCCTGATATGTACGTTTTTCCTGTAATAACTCTAAAAAACAGTTATCATCAAGTTACATGACCTTTACAATTTCAATCATAACAAATGATCACCAAAACTTAACCAGGCATCAACAATTGTCTTTTTGAACATGGGAGTATCACTTTCATTTTGCAGGCACACCAATCCATAAAATTCTACCGTTTTAATAATAAAACAAATGATGTAATCATAGTGGCCATCACTATTGTGCACTAAAATACTTTATCATGCACATCACCAACAGTGTGATACTCAGGGTAGTTATACATTTATTAGACAGCTTAGCTTCTCCATAAATATGGTAGCATGCTGTAAAACAAGGGCCCAATGGGCCCAAATCGCTCACCTGCAATGCAGTGATCTTTTCATATATGGATCCTGCAGTTATTTGAAAGCATGCTACAGGACCAATATAATAATGTCTCTCTGCACTTTGGCTTTTCACTAAAAGTCATTCAAAGATTTAGGCATACTTGATCGACGTGACCTTGAATGCGAGTCAGGGTCATTCATTTGAACAAACTTGGTAGCCCTTTACCCCAGCATGCTACAGACCCAATATTAACTCCATGGGACTCTTGGTTATTGAGAAGAAGTCGTTTCAAGATTTTAGCCTTTTTGACTCCTGTGACCTTGAATGAAGGTCAAGGTCATTCATTTCAACAAACTTGGTAGCCCTTTACCCAAGCATGCTACAGACCTAATATCAACTCCCTGGGACTCTTGGTTATTGAGAAGAAGTCGTTTAAAGATTTTAGCATTTTTGACTCCTGTGACCTTGAATGAAGATCAAGGTCATTCATTTGAACAAACTTGCGAGCCCTTCACCCCAGCATGCTACAGGCCAAATATTAGGTCTCTGGGACTGTTGGTAATTGAGAAGAAGTTGTTAAAAATTTTAGCCTTTTTGACCGCTGTGACCTTGAATGAAGGTCAAGGTCATTCAATTGAACAAACTTGGTAACCCTTTACCGCAGCATGCTACAGACCCAATATAAACTCCCTGGGACTCTTGGTTATTGAGAAGAAGTCGTTTTAAAATGTTAGCCTTTTTGACTCCAGTGACCTTGAATGAAGGTCAAGGTCATTCATTTGAACAAACTTGGTAGCCCTTTACCCCAGCATGCTACAGACCCAATATCAACTCCCTGGGCCTCTTGGTTATTGAGAAGAAGTCGTTAAAAGATTTCAGCCTTTTTGACTCCTGTGACCTTGAATGAAGAGCAAGGTCATTCATTTGAACAAACTTGGGAGCCCTTCACCCCAGCATGCTACAGGCCAAATATTAGGTCTCTGGGACTGTTGGTTATTGAGAAGAAGTTGTTTAAATATTTTAGCCTTTTTGACTCCTCTGACCTTGAATGAAGGTCAAGGTCATTCATTTGAACAAATTTGGTAGCCCTTTACCGCAGCATGCTACAAACCCAATATCAACTCCCTGGGACTCTTGGTTATTGAGAAGAAGTCGTTTAAAGATTTTAGCCTGTTTGGTCCCTGTGACATTGAATGAAGGTCAAGGTCATTCATTTGAACAAACTAGGTAGCCCTTCACCCCAGCATGCTACAGACCCAATATCAACTCCCTGGGACTGTTGGTTATTGAGAAGAAGTCGTTTAAAGATTTTAGCCTTTTTGACTCCTGTGACCTTGAATAAAGATCAAGGTCATTCATTTGAACAAACTTGGTAGCCCTTTACCCCAGCATGCTACAGACCCAATATCAACTCCCTGGGCCTCTTGGTTATTGAGAAGAAGTCGTTAAAAGATTTCAGCCTTTTTGACTCCTGTGACCTTGAATGAAGAGCAAGGTCATTCATTTGAACAAACTTGGGAGCCCTTCACCCCAGCATGCTACAGGCCAAATATTAGGTCTCTGGGACTCTTGGTTATTGAGAAGAAGTTGTTTAAAGATTTTAGCCTTTTTGACTCCTGTGACCTTGAATGAAGGTCAAGGTCATTCATTTCAACAAACTTGGTAGCCCTTTACCCCAGCATGCTACAGACCCAATATCAACTCCCTGGGCCTCTTGGTTATTGAGAAGAAGTCATTTAAAGATTTTAGCCTTTTTGACTCCTGTGACCTTGAATGAAGGTCAAGGTCATTCATTTGAACAAACTTGGGAGCCCTTCACCCTAGCATGCTGCAGGCCAAATATTAGGTCTCTGGATCTGTTGGTTATTGAGAAGAAGTCGTTTAAAACATTTTAGCCTTTTTGACTCCTGTGACCTTGAATGAAGGTCAAGGTCATTCATTTGAACAAACTTGGTAGCCCTTCACCCCAGCATGCTACAGGCCAAATATCAACTCCCTGGGCCTCTTGGTTATTGAGAAGAAGTCGTTCAAAGATTTTAGCCTTTTTGACTCCTGTGACCTTGAATGAAGGTCAACGTTATTCATTTGAACAAACTTGGTAGCCCTTCACCCCAGCATGCTACAGGCCCAATATTAGGTCTCTGGGCCTTTTGGTTATTGAGAAGAAGTTGCTTGAATGGAAAAGTTGACGCCGGACGGCCAGACGGCCGGACGGACGACGGACGCCGCGCCACGGCATAAGCTCACTTGCCCTTCGGGCAGGTGAGCTAAAAACCACCGGCCTACGGTCAGGACACCTTAACCACTAAGCCATCGCGGCCCCATGGCAGTTTGAATTTGCTTGTTCTAATTTAGATCAGACTTGATGGTGACCTAGATACTTTCCAGACTCTAAATTGTCTATATGCTATATGTCCATGCCTTGTAATAAGCCCAAATTTACATTGTTAGTTCCAAAAACTGTTACATCATTTTCCTATCCAAGTAATGTGTGGCTAACTGGGCCTATCACAGGACAAATATGGTAGTACATTACTGATGTCCCTGGACCTATCACAGGACAAATATGGTAGTACATTACTGATGTCCCTGGACCTATCACAGGACAAATATGGTAGTAATTACTGATGTCCCTGGACCTATCACAGGACAAATATGGTAGTACATTACTGATGTCCCTGGACCTATCACAGGACAAATATGGTAGTACATTACTGATGTCCCTGGACCTATCACAGGACAAATATGGTAGTGCATTACTGATGTCCCTGGACCTATCACAGGACAAATATGGTAGTGCATTACTGATGTCCCTGGACCTATCACAGGACAAATATGGTAGTAATTACTGATGTCCCTGGACCTATCACAGGACAAATATGGTAGTACATTACTGATGTCCCTGGACCTATCACAGGACAAATATGGTAGTACATTACTGATGTCCCTGGACCTATCACAGGACAAATATGGTAGTGCATTACTGATGTTCCTGGGCCTATCACAGGACAAATATGGTAGTACATTACTGATTGTCCTGGGGCTATCACAGGACAAATATGGTAGTACATTACTGATGTCCCTGGGCCTATCACAGGAAAAATATGGTAGTACATTACTGATGTCCCTGGACCTATCACAGGACAAATATGGTAGTACATTACTGATGTCCCTGGGGCTATCACAGGACAAATATGGTAGTACATTACTGATGTCCCTGGGCCTATCACAGGACAAATATGGTAGTACATTACTGATGTCCCTGGGCCTATCACAGGACAAATATGGTAGTACATTACTGGTGTCCCCGGACCTATCACAGGACAAATATGGTAGTACATTACTGATGTCCCTGGGCCTATCACAGGACAAATATGGTAGTACATTACTGATGTCCCTGGACCTATCACAGGACAAATATGGTAGTACATTACTGATGTCCCTGGGCCTTTCACAGGACAAATATGGTAGTACATTACTGATGTCCCTGGACCTATCACAGGACAAATATGGTAGTACATTACTGATGTTCCTGGACCTATCACAGGACAAATATGGTAGTACATTACTGATGTCCCTGGGGCTATCACAGGACAAATATGGTAGTACATTACTAATGTCCCTGGGCCTATCACAGGACAAATATGGTAGTACATTACTGATGTCCCTGGGCCTATCACAGGACAAATATGGTAGTACATTACTGATGTCCCTGGGCCTATCACAGGACAAATATGGTAGTACATTACTGATGTTCCTGGACCTATAACAGGACAAATATGGTAGTAATTACTGATGTCCCTGGACCTATCACAGGACAAATATGGTAGTACATTACTGATGTCCCTGGACCTATCACAGGACAAATATGGTAGCACATTACTGATGTCCCTGGGCCTATCACAGGAAAAATATGGTAGCACATTACTGATGCCCCTGGGGCTATCACAGGACAAATATGGTAGTACATTACTGATGTCCCTGGACCTATCACAGGACAAATATGGTAGTACATTACTGATGTCCCTGGGCCTATCACAGGACAAATATGGTAGTACATTACTGATGTCCCTGGGCCTATCACAGGACAAATATGGTAGTACATTACTGATGTCCCTGGACCTATCACAGGACAAATATGGTAGTACATTACTGATGTCCCTGGGCCTATCACAGGACAAATATGGTAGTACATTATTACTAATGTCCCTGGGCCTATCACAGGACAAATATGGTAGTACATTACTGATGTCCCTGGACCTATCACAGGACAAATATGGTAGTACATTACTGATGTCCCTGGGCCTATCACAGGACAAATATGGTAGTACATTACTGATGTCCCTGGGCCTATCACAGGACAAATATGGTAGTACATTACGGATGTCCCTGGGCCTATCACAGGACAAATATGGTAGTACATTACTGATGTCCCTGGGCCTATCACAGGACAAATATGGTAGTACATCATGTCCCTTGGCCTACCACAGGACAAATATGGTAGTACATTACTGATGTCCCTGTCATTGTAACATCTGATATCACAATGATAAATATTACACCATAATATCACATCAATGATAAATATTACAACCATAATATTGTCATATCATAAGATAGATTGTAAGCCATGCATATCACACTGATTATGATAATGGCTACATATAGTCAAAAAATCGATTTTACTGAGGTAAATGAATCAAGCAATTGAAAGCAGATCAATATCATTTGATTAAAAAAAAAAGAAATAGTAAAAAAAAAGAAACTACAAGTAATTAACAATGCATTTCCAATGCTTTGCCTTTAAGATAACAAGAATATTTCATTAAGTAAAAAGAAGATGAAATATGCGTAAAAAAAAAAAAAAAAAAAGCTCTTCAAGTTTATCTCTGAATATTTAAAGCCATTTAAAAGCTGTAAATTGAGAGAGTTAGAGATATTCTTTAGTCCCACAACAATACAAATGTACCAGAAATCTATGGAGACAATTTACAACAAAATTCACAGCAAACATCAAGAAAAACTGACCAGATGAGAAGACTGGACTATCTATTGTTTGATTTAAAACAATTTGTCTACTACTTAATGTAGCCTCAAATTGATTGACACCCTATTTGTTATAGTTTCAAATTCTCAAAACTGTTTGACCCAGTTTGAATACTAGTATATGTCTTGTTCAAAGACAAAAATGACTAGAAATTAAAGACTAAAAGGCCAATCATCCTAATTTTGAAAATACATGTTACATGTAGTTTAGTTTTTATTATTGGCTACGTTTAAAATGCTCTATTCATGATTTACATTCAGAGTTATCTCCCTGAAACTACTGAATTATCTCCCTTAAGCCTGCAGAGTTATCTCCATCAAGACACTGTTACCTCCCTTTTATTTGTTATTGGTGAGTAATCAATTAAGATCACCTGAGCATATTAACAAATACATTCCTGTGCATAATATCAATTGTTATCAATTAATTAATTAGGCACTTATAACCTTTCACAAAGGTGTCCTTGGGCGAGAGATATTTTTGACACAGGAACATCGCTCTTGTGGTGAAAATTTCACCCGAAAATGAAGAACATCAACCTGGAACACTGTTCTCAGAACAAATTCTCACACCACCCATAAATTAGTAAAGTAAGAAGAATGCAAATGGCTGCCCACATATAGCCATTTTAATTTATCAGTTTGACCAGTGTTGTTCGATTATGAAAACGGGTGTTTTCATGTTGTTTTCAAACGAGTCTTAACATTTGCAGAACCATCAAGATCTATGTCTGAATCACATTTTAAACAAACAAATCACTTTGTCTGTATAAATAACCAGACCAATCTTAAGGTGAATATCTCAATTCTATTTGTTTGGGTGAGACTTAAATAGAACATACTCCACATAATTCCAGAGTCAACTAAAGAATCTCACCCAAGGACATCAAAAGATATCCTCAGTTCCTTATGTGGGACTAGGACGATAGAGGAAGGTAGCATGACACCTTAAAGATCCTGTTTGTAATGTGTTGGTATTAAATATCTGGAGTGCAAACACAAGTTAAAGTTTAACATGCATTGTGCAGTATCACTGTGACCTCTAGATGTAATCCCTCAAATTAGTTTTTACACCCTTACTTGTGACCTCTGATCCCCTAATTAGTTTTACACCCTTACATGTCACTGTGACCTCTGATCAACCAAATTAGTTTTACACCCTTAAATGTGACATCTGATCCACCAAATTAGTTTTTACACCCTTACTTGTGACCTCTGATCCACCAAATTAGTTTTTACACCCTTACTTGTGACCTCTGATCCACCAAATTAGTTTTTATGCCCTTACTTGTCACTGTGACCTCTGATCCACCAAATTAGTTTTTACACCCCTACGCATCACTGTGACCTCTGATCTACCAAATTAGTTTTTATACCCTTACTTGTGACCTCTGATCTACCAAATTAGTTTTTACACCCTTACATGTGACCTCTAATCAACTAAAACTCTAATCCACCAAATTAGTTTTTACACCCTTACATGAGACCTCTAATCCACTAAAACTCTGATCCACCAACTTAGTTTTTACATCCTTACGCATCACTGAGACCTCTAATCCACTAAAACTCTAATCCACCAAATTAGTTTTTACACCCTTACATGAGACCTCTAATCCACTAAAACTCTAATCCACCAAATTAGTTTTTACACCCTTACATGAGACCTCTAATCCACTAAAACTCTAATCCACCAAATTAGTTTTTACACCCTTACATGAGACCTCTAATCCACTAAAACTCTAATCCACCAAATTAGTTTTTACACCCTTACATGAGACCTCTAATCAACTAAAACTCTAATCAACCAAATTAGTTTTTATACCCTTACTTGTGACCTCTGATCTACCAAATTAGTTTTTACACCCTTACTTGTGACCTCTAATCCACTAAAACTCTAATCCACCAAATTAGTTTTTACACCCTTACATGAGACCTCTAATCCACTAAAACTCTAATCCACCAAATTAGTTTTTATACCCTTGAGTGGTTCTATCTGCATTAACATGACTAGGTGCCTGTACGTCTCAGATATTTAATAATATACAAATTAAATAACAGCTTGGCCCCCAACCCAAACAAAAAAATCTCAAGGTTTTAAGATAAAATTGGTCTGTGCCCATGACCTTGACCTTTGAATGGTAAGTTTTCAGGGCTTGTATCGGTAAAGTACAGTTTGTGTTATATTACCAAACTTGTGACATTTGGAATGTAACACGGTTTTCCAGAAAACATAAGATCAGGAAATAAGAATTTCATTCTGACCTTCTTTGTATAAGACATGAGGCCTCATGCGACATAATAATCACCTAAATTCTGGTATATTTCATCCAAAGGCCAGTATGTAAGTCTCAGATGGCCTTAAATTTAAAGAGGTGTGGATGCAAAATCCTTTCTATATGGGGTTTTGTGGAAAGCTAATACAGTTATGGCCTGTAAATCCAAATGGACAATGGTATGGAGTGGAGAAGCACCAAAATGACAGGCAGTATTGCATTCATAGTTGTATAAATGCACTCTCTTCTGGAAGTGGTTATATAAGGACAGCTGAAAGCTTACTACAGATCTGATTACTTGTCATATTTACTAACTTGCAGGTATTTATAAGTGTGATAAAAGGCAATCAACAGCACATCTGAAGATTAGATACATTAATCTGACAAGACACCTCAACTGTTAGTGTGTTATGAGGAAAAACAGGCATCAGATTCCAGTTAATACATATATGGTCATTCACATGCAGGAGAAAAGACACTACGCCCAAATATGGCAGGCAATGTTTCAGAATTACCTGAGGCTTTATCTAGGAGAAATAATAAAATAATAAACAAAACAATTAACTACAAGTAGATTTAATTATTCGTAGTCAATTAATATTTAATGAAAATGAAATATTAATTCATCTTGAACTGTTACAATTTTGTTTGTGTTAGTATTAAAATATCTAACAATAGGAAAAATAGAAATAAAGACATTATAGATTTGTTTAAGTACTGACAACAAGCAGGTCTGATAATCATGCATTTCTATATGTGGTAAATATAGAGTGAGAAACATTCCCGGGTAATATGTTGTATCATACGATAATGTAGGATTATGTTATTATATTGGGTGTTGTATCACACAATGTTTTATGTATGTTATAATGAATATCTTTGTTAAATATCTGTATTAAGTGATCAATCAAAAGTCCCAATAGTCCACTTTACCAAAAAATTCTGGTATCTAAAATGTACAAAGGGTCAGACTGTATAACAAAGGGCCATAACTCTGTATATCGGATATACCCCAGTCAGACTGTATAACAAAGGGCCATAACTCTGTTTTATTATATATCAGATATAATCCATTCAGAGTGACTAACAAAGGGCCATAACTCTGTATATCAGATATATCCCAGTCAGAGTGACTAACAAAGGGCCATAACTCTGTATATCAGATATACCCAAGTCAGACTGTATAACAAAGGGCGATAACTCTGTATATCAGATATAACCCAGTCAGACTGTATAACAAAGGGCCGTAACTCTGTATATCAGATATACCCCAGTCAGACTGTATAACAAAGGGCCATAACTCTGTTTATCAGATATACCCAAGTCAGACTGTATAACAAAGGGCCATAATTCTGTATATCAGATATACCCCAATCAGACTGTATAACAAAGGGCCATAACTCTGTATATCAGATATACCCAAGTCAGACTGTATAACAAAGGGCCATAACTCTGTATATCAGATATACCCCAGTCAGACTGTATAACAAGGGCCATAACTCTGTATATCAGATATACCCCAGTCAGACTGTATAACAAGGGCCACAACTCTGTATAACAGATAAACCCCAGTCAGACTGTATAACAAGGGCCATAACTCTGTATAACAGATAAACCCCAGTCAGACTGTATAACAAAGGGCCATAACTCTGTATATCAGATATACCCAAGTCAGAGTGGATAACAAAGGGCCATAACTCTGTATATCAGATATACCCAAGTCAGAGTGGATAACAAAGGGCCATAACTCTGTATATAAGATATACCCCAGTCAGAGAGAATAGCAATCATCAACTAGAACTGTCGCCAGGATGGCTGACTAATAACCCTGCAATTTGCACAAGTCAATGGTGAATTGGAACTGTTAATTAGAGGCTAACTAAGATAACCCAGTAATATAGTGACCAGTTGCCATAGCAACCATAATTTTGAGAAAAAGAAAGTGAGATGCACATCTACACATGGTCCTCTATATTTGTGTGAAGTTTCATTGAAATCGGCCCTTCAGTTTAGGAGTTGTCCGCACAAACTTAAAGTTATGGTTCTTATCGGAAAACCTGTTTATAGTGACCAGTTGCCATAGCAACCATAATTTTGAGAAAAAGTAATTGGCATGCACAACTACACATGGTCCTCTATATGTGTGTGAAGTTTCCTTGAAATCGGCCCTTCAGTTTAGGAGTTGTCCACACAAACTTAAAGTTATGGTTCTTATCGGAAAACCTGTTTATAGTGACCAGTTGCCAAAGCAACCATAATTTTGAGAAAAAGAAAGTGGCATGCACATCTACACATGGTCCTCTATATTTGTGTGAAGTTTCATTGAAATCGGCCCATCGGTTTAGGAGGAGTTGTCCGCACAAAATGTGTCTACAGACAGACGGACGGACAACCTGATTCCAGTATACCCTCTTAACTTCGTTGCGGGGGTATAATAACACTGTATCAGACCTACCCAAGTCAGAATGTATAAGAAAGGATCATAACTCTGTTAAGTAATGACCTTATTGCAGAATCTACTTGATGACTCAGTGAGGTACAGATTGATTGATGACACAACACAGAACGGAAACATTAGGCCTTTTCTCTACCATCTGAATTACCTCTTTGTATGATAGAAAGATTTGTGTTATTACCTCTCTTTATGATAGAGATTTGTTATTACCTCCCTTTATGATAGAGATTTGTGTTATTATCTCCCTTTATGATAGAGATTTGTGTTATTACCTCCCTTTATGATAGAGATTTGTGTTATTACCTCCCTTTATGATAGAGATTTGTTATTACCTCCCTTTATGATAGAGATTTGTGTTATTACCTCCCTTTATGATAGAGGTTTGTGTTATTACCTCCCTTTATGATAGAGATTTGTGTTATTACCTCCCTTTATGATAAGATTTGTGTTATTACCTCCCTTTATGATAGAGATTTGTGTTATTACCTCCCTTTATGATAGAGATTTGTTATGACCCCCCTTTATGATAGAGATTTGTGTTATTACCTCCCTTTATGATAGAGGTTTGTGTTATTACCTCCCTTTATGACAGAGGTTTGTGTTATTACCTCCCTTTATGATAGAGATTTGTGTTATTACCTCCCTTTATGATAGAGATTTGTTATTACCTCCCTTTATGATAGATATTTGTGTTATTACCTCCCTTTATGATAGAGATTTGTGTTATTACCTCCCTTTATGATAGAGATTTGTGTTATTACCTCCCTTTATGATAGAGATTTATGTTATTACCTGCTTTTATAAGTTTTTTAGCATGAAGTGTACACACATTGAAAAGTTGTTATTCTCATAAATCTTTCTTCATGTAACTATCTCTCTTTTCACACATAGGGTTAATGAGCTATAATTTGTGGACATTTTTTCAATTGACAATTTGTAAAATAGCATCATAAATCATAACTGTATCTAGTGAATGGCCAGCATTTGAAACAGATCTGACCTCTTGGCATCATTCCTTGATAACACCCTAGAGAGTTGGTCCACCTGTTTACTACTGACAATACCTTGTTGTTGTTGGTCTGGAAGTCAATGTTTGCCAAACCTGATGAAAGCTGAACAACTCACCTGTTAAGTAGCCAGCTATGGGGGTATCTGATATAAACAGATCATGTTTCTGGTCGCGATATTCTTTCCAGATTGGTGACTTGTCCAAAATCCCCGTAATCTACAAATAGAGAGGCATATCATATCATACACTGTCCTGACTGGGAGACGGTTAGCATGTTAAAGTAGTCAGGTAAAGTTACCCCTAGGTCTTTCATTACAAAATATCCATATAAAACATTCCTCTGACTATGACTTAGTTGATGTGACCTCTAAATGACCTTACCTGTTCCCCGTAGAGAAGGCTACGCTGCATGGCCTTAAGTGCCTTGACAATTTGGGCTTTAGTTGATGATGGGTTATCTAGCAGTTCCAGACCAGCGTCTAGTAACTTCAGCAGGAACGGGACAATATCGGCCTTCACCGCCTGTTAACAAATACATACAAGAAGTTCAACATAGAATTTTATAGGAAATTGTGACCTCTGAAAGTATGTCTGGGGATGTTATAATTCACATCTTCTTTAAAACTGATTATTATTGTTCCAGTTGTAGTAGGTCATAATTATCTAACAGAAAGTTACTATACAGATCATAATTAAATTCAATATAATATCATCATTATATCATAAATTAATTATTTCCAATTTTTTTATCAAAAATAATTTTCATGATGTTATATATGACTAGATATGAAAGTCTGTTTGATTAGAGATAAAATTTAATAATTATTTGGATTTTGAGAAACTGTTAATTCTACCTGTGAAACGAGTTCTTCCTCCCCTTTATCAAACAACTTAGCAAGCGTCTCCGCAGCCAAAGCGATCTGGTCACGACGAGCCTTCATAGCTACCTTGATAGGGCCAATGCATTCTGTCTGAGCCATGCTTCGTATGCAAATCTACAATTCAACAAGGAGCATTTTCAATAAATTAATTATGATATCCTAATGTAAGATAACATCTTAATACAATGATTATAGTATAACAATGATCATGATAATATCTTGATACAATGATTACAATATAACAATGATTATGATAATATCCTGATACAATGATAACAGTATTAAAACAAGAGATCCCAGAGGGATCTTGGCGCCCACCATTGAATGATCTTCATAGGTTCCATGTCAGATTGATCTTTTCTCTACTTTTCCCTTCATTTTACTAATCTGTGCAAATTGAGACATCCCTCCAGTACTTTTCAAACAAGGGAATCCTAGCTATATAAGAAATTTGAGATTTAACAATAATGGCTGTTTGTTTGCCAGGTTGTTTTCAGGACAGACTGGTCCAAAAATGCAATACAAGGGACCAAGGGGAACCTACTTATGAAATTTGAGAAAGATCCATTCAGTACTTTCTCAGAAATAATGATAACAAACTTCAATTGTCAATATCCAAGATGGCTGCCTGTCGGCCATGTTATTTTCAGATTGGTCTCAAAATGCAATATGCATAACTACGCACCAAGGGGAACTTACATATGAAATTTGAGAAAGATCCATTCAGTACTTTCTCAGAAATAGTGATAACAAACTTCAATTGTCAAAATCCAAGATGGCTGCCTGTCGGCCATGTTGTTATCTGATTGGTCTCAAAACGCAATATGCATAACTAGGCACCAAGGGAAACATTCGTATGAAATTTGAGAAAGATCCATTCAGTACATTCTCAGAAATAGCGATAACAAACTTCAATTGTCAAAATCCAAGATGGCTACCTGTCGGCCATGTTGTTATCCGATTGGTCTCAAAACGCAATATGCATAACTAGGCACCAAGGGGAACCTTCGTATGAAATTTGAGAAAGATCCATTCAGTACTTTCTCAGAAATAATGATAACAAACTTCAATTGTCAAAATCCAAGATGGCTGCCTGTTGGCCATGTTATTTTCAGATTGGTCTCAAAATGCAATATGCATAACTAGGCACCAAGGGAAACTTACATATGAAATTTGAGAAAGATCCCTTAAAAACTTTCTCAGAAATAGTGATAACAAACTTCAATTGTCAAAATCCAAGATGGCTGCCTTTCGGCCATGTTGTTTTCCGATTGGTCTCAAATTGCAATATGCATAACTAGGCACCAAGGGGGATTAACATATGAAATTTGAGAAAGATCCCTTCAGTACTTTCTCAGAAATAGTGATAACAAACTTCAATTGTCAAAATCCAAGATGGCTGCCTGTCGGCCATGTTATTTTCAGATTGGTCTCAAAATGCAATATGCATAACTACGCACCAAGGGGAACTTACATATGAAATTTGAGAAAGATCCATTCAGTACTTTCTCAGAAATAGTGATAACAAACTTCAATTGTCAAAATCCAAGATGGCTGCCTGTCGGCCATGTTGTTATCTGATTGGTCTCAAAACGCAATATGCATAACTAGGCACCAAGGGAAACATTCGTATGAAATTTGAGAAAGATCCATTCAGTACATTCTCAGAAATAGCGATAACAAACTTCAATTGTCAAAATCCAAGATGGCTACCTGTCGGCCATGTTGTTATCCGATTGGTCTCAAAACGCAATATGCATAACTAGGCACCAAGGGGAACCTTCGTATGAAATTTGAGAAAGATCCATTCAGTACTTTCTCAGAAATAATGATAACAAACTTCAATTGTCAAAATCCAAGATGGCTGCCTGTTGGCCATGTTATTTTCAGATTGGTCTCAAAATGCAATATGCATAACTAGGCACCAAGGGAAACTTACATATGAAATTTGAGAAAGATCCCTTAAAAACTTTCTCAGAAATAGTGATAACAAACTTCAATTGTCAAAATCCAAGATGGCTGCCTTTCGGCCATGTTGTTTTCCGATTGGTCTCAAATTGCAATATGCATAACTAGGCACCAAGGGGGATTAACATATGAAATTTGAGAAAGATCCCTTCAGTACTTTCTCAGAAATAGTGATAACAAACTTCAATTGTCAAAATCCAAGATGGCTGCCTGTCGGCCATGTTATTTTCAGATTGGTCTCAAAATGCAATATGCAGAACTACGCACCAAGGGGAACTTACATATGAAATTTGAGAAAGATCCCTTCAGTACTTTCTCAGAAATAGTGATAACAAACTTCAATTGTCAAAATCCAAGATGGCTGCCTGTCGGCCATGTTGTTATCTGATTGGTCTCAAAACGCAATATGCATAACTAGGCACCAAGGGAAACATTCGTATGAAATTTGAGAAAGATCCATTCAGTACATTCTCAGAAATAGCGATAACAAACTTCAATTGTCAAAATCAAAGATGGCTGCCTGTCGGCCATGTTGTTTTCCGATTGGTCTCAAATTGCAATATGCACAACTAGGCACCAAGGGGAACCTTCGTATGAAATTTGAGAAAGATCCCTTCAGTACATTCTCAAAAATAGCGATAACAAACTTCAATTGTCAAAATCCAAGATGGCTGCCTGTCGGCCATGTTGTTATCCGATTGGTCTCAAAACGCAATATGCATAACTAGGCACCAAGGGGAACCTTCATGTGAAATTTGAGAAAGATCCCTTCAGTACTTTTTGAGAAATAGCGATAACAAGAATTGTTTACGGACGGACGGAGGGACTGACGGACGGACGGAGGGACGGACGGACGACGGACCACGGACGCAGGGCGATTTGAATAGCCCACCATCTGATGATGGTGGGCTAATGATCATGATAATATCCTGATACAATGATAACAGTATAACAATGATCATGATAATATCCTGATACAATGATAACAGTATAACAATGATTACGATAATATCTTGATACAATGATAACAGTATTAAAATGATCATGATAATATCCTGATACAATGATAACAGTATAACAATGATTATGATAATATCCTAATACAATGATAACAGTATAACAATGAATACGATAATATCCTGATACAATGATAACAATATAACAATGATTACGATAATATCCTGATACAATGATAACAGTATAACAATGATCATGATAATATCCTGATACAATGATAACAGTATAACAATGATTACGATAATATCATGATACAATGATTACAATATAACAATGATTATGATAATATCCTGATACAATGATTACAGTTTTAAAATGATTACGATAATATCCTGATACAATGATTACAGTATTAAAATGATTACGATAATATCCTGATACAATAATAACAGTATAACATGATAACAGTATAACAATGATTATGATAATATCTTGATACAATGATTACAATATAACAATGATTATGATAATATCTTAATATAATTATTGCAGTATCACAACAGAATCTGATTTATTTAATGGAATGACCAACTGACCTCGTTGTTGGCGAGTTGGTGCGCCACCTGTATGGCTGACTTTGGGATGGCATCGTTACGTTTCGACATGGCCTGGAAAACCTTCGGGATGTAGCCTAACTGTGGCACCTGGTCCAGGAGTGATGACTGAGAGGAGAACAGGCATACCACACCTGTCGTAACCGTCTCTAACACCTCACCCTGGGAAATATAAAACAATGTGATAACATCACACCTGTCTCTAACACCTCACCCTGGGAAATATAAAACAATGTGTTAACATCACACCTGTCGTAACCGTCTCTAACACCTCACCCTGGGAAATATAAAACAATGTGATAACATCACACCTGTCTCTAACACCTCACCCTGGGAAATATAAAACAATGTGTTAACATCACACCTGTCTATAACACCTCACCCTGGGAAATATAAAACAATGTGTTAACATCACACCTGTCTATAACACCTCACCCTGGGAAATATAAAACAATGTGTTAACATCACACCTGTCGTTACCGTCTCTAACACCTCACACTATGAAATACAATATGATGTTGACTTAAATCTGACAAGATTCTTAAATATATTTCAATGACAAATTCTAACTATACATGTCTATAATGTTGGTCACATAATTAACATCTTATATTGATATTTCACTCAAAATTCGTTAAAATGTTCAATCTAGCATTATGGGGTACATGTCTGTACCAGTAACTCACATCAGGTGCTTGCATGCCCACGAGTTGAGCCCATTTCTCCATGAGCTCTGTGAGGAACTCTTTAGGTTTCCGGAGAACCCAGCCAGGATTGGAAATGAAGATCCGAAGGAACACACCTCCAATAGTTAACTCCCCTTCCACATCAGTGTACACGACAGCAAAGTCCTCTCTCAAACTCCATCTGGTGTCGGGGTTGTCACGCTGGGCCTTGAAATGGCTGGTATACAGATACCATAGGCATACACATAATCACAACGATAAATACCACACTATGTAAGTTTTTAAATAGTCCACATACCTTTAACTGGTATGAAATGAAGAAATAACTTACAACAAAATCTCCTGTAAACTTAGAAGAGAACTACAAACATCAAAACGTGCTCAACAGGATTGACATTGTCAGGAATGAAATGATAGTCTGCATGCCCTACTAGTGACTGGTTAATGACAATACATATTCTGAGTTAAAATTCCAGTTGACCTTACAGACATCAAAAGTGATCTACTTGATGAATTTGTTGTAGACCTTCTAAAATAAATCCATGTGGAGCCTCCTAAAACAAACCCCTGTGGAGCCTCCTTAAACAAATCCCCACGGAGCCTCCTAGAATAAATCCCCATGGAGCCTCCTTAAATAAATCCCTGTGGAGCCTCCTAAAACAAACCCCTGTGGAGCCTCCTAAAATAAATCCCTGTGGAGCCTCCTTAAACAAATCCCCATGGAGCCTCCTTAAATAAATCCCCATGGAGCCTCCTACAACAAACCCCTGTGGAGCCTCCCAAAATAAATCCATGCAGCCTCCTAAAATAAAGCCCTGTGGAGCCTCCTAAAACAAACCCCTGTGGAGCCTCCTAAAACAAATCCCTGTAGAGCTTCCTAAAACAAACCCCTGTGGAGCCTCTTTAAACATATCCCTGTGGAGCCAAAACAAACCCCTGTGGAGCCTCTTTAAACATATCCCTGTGGAGCCTCCTAAAACAAACCCCTGTAGAGCCTCCTAAAACAAACCCTAGTGGAGCCTCCTAAAACAAACCCCTCTGGAGCCTCCTAAAACAAATCCTTGTAGAGCCTCCTAAAACAAACCCCTGTGGAGCCTCCTTAAACATATCCCTGTAGAGCCTCCTAAAACAAACCCCTGTGGAGCCTCCTTAAACATATCCCTGTGGACCTCCTGAAACAAACCCCTCTGGAGCCTCCTAAAACAAATCCTTGTAGAGCCTCTTAAAATAAACCCCCGTGGAGCCTCCTTAAACATATCCCTGTGGAGCCTCCTAAAACAAACCCCTGTGGAGCCTCATTAAACATATCCCTGTGGAGCCTCCTGAAACAAACCCCTGTGGAGCCTCATAAAACAAATCCCCATGGAGCCTCCTTCAATAAATCCTCGTGGAGCCTCCTAAAACAAACCCCTGTAGAGCCTCCTTCAATAAATCCTCGTGGAGCCTCCTAAAACAAACCCCTGTAGGGCCTCCTACAATAAATATGTTTGTATGAAGATATTTATAGTACATGTATAGTACATGTACTGCCAATAAAATTACCTGTCTTTGAGTTTCCTGACCACGTCCGACACCTTCTCTCTTGAATCATCATTCCAAATCAATTCTGGATTTTCATGTGTACCTGGTGAAAGGAGTAACATTAAATACAGAACTGTCATCTGTCAACAAATTTATGATTTCTGTCGAGAATCAACAAGTATGATATATTATATAATACAGTACATGGTGGTGACAGGAAGATACGGTTCCTGTACATAATTTTATCATCTTATATACTCAAATTTTACCAAATTGGTACATTGATGAATTGGTGGATCCTTAATATACTTTGCCATCCAAAAGTTTAAAATAAAAACTCTATGCAGACAATATTTTGAAATTTAGCAAATATGATTACAATATGATAATTGTGAATGGTAATTTTCCATTGGATAACTTATATCATAATGCAAATTTAAGTTAACATTTCTGATGATATTTCAATAAGTCAAATGAGTGTGTATAGTTTTAATGGATGTCAGCGTATGTTATACAATGTACTATAAGCATTAGGATGAAAACTTCAATTAACATAATCTAGATGTTTTCAATTTGAAAGCGTCTAAAATAAGACTGATCTTATTACTAAATCCTTTAACATGAACTGATCTGATAATGGCTGTTCCAGGAAAACATACATAGGACGGGGGAAGGCACTTTAATTAACTCCATGTGGTGGGTTGGGTTCAAATTAAAATCACATTTATGGGTAGGTGGGGTTTGAACTAAATTTAATCTAATGTTGGGTGTCTTTGATGTGTTTGTACCATTTTTTACATTTATTTCTATACCAGGGTACTGTTCACGAAAAAGTGGCTATGTGGGATGGTCATCAAAATTTTAAATCACTTCTATAGGTGGGTCCCCTAATATAAAACTGCCTTTACCCGTACCATACATATTTTCCAGGACAGCCCTAAATCACTTCTATAGTTTTCTAATGGATACAGACATCAATCTTCTGACCTTACCCTCAAACATATGAACACTAGCCTCCGGTGAGTCTCGCATGGCGTCCATAAAGATTGGAGGAAGGAACTTGGCCAGTGTTATCCTAAGTTTTGGTCCCACTAGTTTGTCGGACAGCATTTTGGCGATCAACTCTGCAGTCTTCTCTCGGACATTTGGATTAGTGGCATTACAGAATAAATCCAACAGGTACACAGGCACACCTGTAAAACAAAGGCCAATGATGTTTTAAAAAAAAAATTAAGAATATACTTAAGTAAACAATTGTGATTTTTTAATTTCTCATGTCAAAAACTTTTCTGTTACAACAAGATCTGTTACATTGACGACTGAACAATGTCTCAAAAATTAATCTCTGAATAAACTCACAAATGAATTTATCACATATCTGGTCCATTCTACCATACAATATGGCCATGTCATCAATATTGTAAGACATGTTACAGTAATAATACTAATTGTGATGTCATAAATACTTTGACATCACAATTAATATATGACAACACATGCCGTTCCAGTCAAATTTCACCCGTCTTAATTATACATCACATTCTCCTAGTTATACATGTATATTCAAGCTTGTATTCAAATCTTAATGAGTCATTATTGATGGTAAAATATATTAAATCTTGTGTTAGTTTTGCTTTTCAACTCGAAATTTCACTAAATATCAATATCTACATTCATAGTATACAATGGATTCCCTTTGAGCTACATAATTGAAAACAAAAAACAAGTTCAACAGGCAGTTAATGAACAGTATTAAGAATGAAAGTTTAACTGCCACAATATATGGCACTTTTAAATACTTACCCTTGCTTAAAGCCTCCTTTACAATCTTTGTACTGGACATTAGAGAGAAGAGACTTTCCAAGGTCAGCAGACGACCTTCAACATACACAAAGTAAAAAATATAACACCATGAAGGTACGCGTATATCTCTGTACGTACACAGTACAGGATTCTTAAGGAAGAGTGACACAGAACTTAATCACCTGTGTTTTCTTTGACAAGGAAAGGCCCATGTGATGTGACTTATCTGTGTTTTCTTTGACCAGGTATGGCCCATGTGACTATCTGTGTTTTCTTTGACCAGGTATGGCCCTTGTGATGTGACTTATCTTTGTTTTCTTTGACCAGGTATGGCCCTTGTGACTTATCTGTGTTTTCTTTGACCAGGTATGGCCCTTGTGACTTAGTGTGTTTTCTTTGACCAGGTATGGCCCTTGTGACTTATCTGTGTTTTCTTTGACCAGGTATGGCCCTTGTGACTTATCTGTGTTTTCTTTGACCAGGTATGGCCCTTGTGATGTGACTTATCTCTGTTTTCTTTGACCAAGTATGGCCCTTGTGACTATCTGTGTTTTCTTTGACCAGGTATGGCCCATGTGATGTGACGTATCTGTGTTTTCTTTGACCAGGTATGGCCCTTGTGACTTAGTGTGTTTTCTTTGACCAGGTATGGCCCTTGTGACTTAGTGTGTTTTCTTTGACCAGGTATGGCCCTTGTGACTATCTGTGTTTTCTTTGACAAGGTATGGCCCTTGTGGCTTAGTGTGTTTTCTTTGACCAGGTATGGCCCTTGTGACGTAGCCTTACTACCATACCAGGTAATAGTACCACACATGCAAGTACAGAGTATGACTATGTTAACTGTAGTCCTGTATAAATCATAAACTATGCTGTAAATTATGATGTTACTACACATTATTATATCATAGTATTATTTTTGTTTTTAGTTACATATGACTGTTGAGCAAGCTACAGCTGCCTAATATGACACTTAACAATTTGAGGAACCCGAGAAAACTGTACAGGCTATAAGTTAACTATATACTTAATTAACAGACAGGAAATTCTGGTAAAAGTAAACAAGACTTTGTTGTGACATCAACCCCCCAAGGAGGATAATCAAAATACTCTTACACTCCCACTGAATTGTCAATGAAAAGTTAGATGGTCTGAACTTCAAGTCTACTTCTGCCAATATCTATATGCTAAATGTGTCTTTTGTATGATCCTTTAAGATTCCAGGTGGACTGGTAGACACTGATCTTGGACTTTAGTCCTCAAGGATCGCTGTAACCTGGGGGCCATGTTTTAATTCATTTGAGTAGTGACACTGTTCTAAGTTATGTACATATCATTGACATTCTTTTGGAATACATGATTTTTTTTTAAATTAATTTCTTTTGGTGTATTTTTAGTTTCCTCTGTCACCTTCTATGTAGTAACACTTGTGGCCCATAACATCAACAAAAAAGTCCTAAAAGGACAAAACAGCTGTATGATGCTGTTTGGCTCTACTGTATCTAACTCTTTATTTGAATTGTGCTAATCAAATATCTTGTATGTGTTATGTAAAATCCTACAAGCAGATCACCAGTATAACTACACTCTCTACCACCAATGACCAACACAAACTGTGACTTACATGTGGGAAGACTCTGGATAGCCAGTAGGAGATAGGACAGTACTTCGGAGGCAGCGATATCATTGACACATTCCTGGTTGGTTGTTACACAACTAACCACCTACAAACATATAATTGACCTCAATCTAAAATATCACTCAAAAGTCTGGAGATACAAATATTGTATTGAAATAAAGATTTCTTTATGTGGGTGCTCCTGACACATTTCAAAAGTGAATTCATTTAATTTAGTTCATATGCATACTGTAACTGTTATTTTCTGTTAAACAAATCTGAGTGTTTTTGCATATCTGGCATGTGTTATACTAACTTAAATACTACACAACCAGTCAAATTAGTCCCAACCAAATTATGCTCAGGGAAAATGTCTCCTGAGCAATTACCAATTATCAAATTAACTACATCAAGTTTAGTTATATGATGGACCCTGATGCTCCATTTAAAGAATGTATCCTGTACCTACCTCAAGGGCAAACTGCTGAAGTTTGGCACAATCATCAAGTCTCAGGAGACAGAAGAGGAGTTTAAAATGCCCTATACACTGGATTTCTACACCTGCTCAACAGAAAATAAGGTAGAACATTCAGTCATCGGAGCTGATAAACAACAGGATATGTACATAACTGGATATTTTTATGACATACCTGGATATCTTTATGACATTCCTGGATATTTTAATGACATACCTGTATTTTTATAACATACTTGATTAATTTTGATGGCATATACCTTTGCTTATTTTGATGACATACCTAGATAATTTTTATGACATACCTGGACTGATTTTAATGACACACCCAAATTACCATTAGCGACATACCTGGATTATTTTTTATGACATTTCGGAGACCTTCCAGGGCCATCTCCACATGAAGGAGTCGATCGTTCTGTTTGTTCTGACTAGAGTTTTGACTCTGCTGCTGTAGCATCATAAGGGAATGTAAGTACTGAAACAGGTAAGAAACCTTGTTAGTACAGGTAAAATATAGTACTGAAACAGGTAAGAAACATTATTAGTACAGGTAAGAAATATAGTTAGTGCAGGTAAAATATAGTACTGAAACAAGTGAGAAACCTTGTAAGTACAGGTAAAATATAGTACTGAAACAGGTAAGAATCGTGTTAGTACAGGTAAAATATAGTACTGAAATAGGTAAGAATCGTGTTAGTACAGGTAAAATATAGTACTGAAACAGGTAAGAAACATTATTAGTACAGGTAAGAAATATAGTTAGTGCAGGTAAAATATAGTACTGAAACAAGTGAGAAACCTTGTTAATACAGGTAAAATATAGTACTGAAACAGGTAAGAATCTTGTAAGTACAGGTAAAATATGGTACTGAAACATCAGTACCGGTAAAATATAGGTATGTAAACAGGTGAGAAACCTTGTTAATACAGGTAAAATATAGTACTGAAACAGGTAATAAATCATGACACAATAGCAGTTCTTTATCTTCCAACTCTATAAAACTTGTCATATTTACCTGTGCTTGTGATCCTAAAAAGTCTAAAAGGTCGATTGTAAAACCTTTGGGATTCTGAAATGCAAATCAACATCATGTTAGAATATATCATTTCACAGTCCATTTAAAAGCTTATTTCCCTGAACCTACAGTGATAGACTGTCGACAATAAGAAAACTTCTCCATTGTAATATTCATTTACTGTACATTAATATGAGTGTTTTCTTATAAAATGTAATTAAAAAAACCCACAAATAAATCATATTGTATCAGTAAATGATTTCTTTTAAATTAAGAGTAGTTAGTTAATGACTCATCTAAAATTAACAGAGGAATCATTCATCATTAAGTAATGAATTGATGAGAGAGAAAACAATTATCATTATCAAAACTATTTGTATAATTATATCAGATGTATTTTTGACATTGAGAGAATAGAGTAAGGTTGGTCGTACATCTAAGGGAAAAGTTGGCTGCTCATTGTAGATTCGTACAAATATTTCTCCCACAATCAATTCTTTGGCATGAATTTCGAACACGAAGGTAGAGCCGTAGTCTGGATCAATCTCTCCCTGTAACACAAACACAATAAACTTATTATTCTATGCATAAAGTTACATCCCAACAATTCCATGTTTTTTTTTCTCAACCACATAGGTTTTCTCCAGTAACTGCGGTTTCCTCTCACACTTACAACCTCTCTCGCCCTTCCATCTGGGACAATAACTGTACAGTGATTAACACTTACAACCTCTCTCGCCCTTCCATCTGGGACAATAACTGTACAGTGATTAACACTTACAGCCTCTCTCGCCCTTCCATCTGGGTCAACAACTGTACAGTGATTAATATAAGCTGGTATAACTTGCTTCACAACTTTTGTAAAATGAATAGTTTACATTCTTTTATCAACTAAATAAATGCATACCTGAAATCAAGATTTTTCACACTTCCAACCTCCATCATTGTCCAATTAAACAATCTTTTATGAAATTTTAGCAATCAAATTATTTGTGGAATGAATAAATGCATTTGTCAAACTGATTAGAATAAATGAACACCTGGATTCAAGATTGAGTATCCAATAAAATTTCTTGAATTTGTAAGATTATGACTTGATTTGCTATGCATCATAGCAGTCCATTATCCAGGCATTATTTACTGTATGGATCATTATCTTACTAATACACAATTGTAACAGGAAGATAGTCAGCAAGAACAGATAACAAAACTCGTCTTGACAAGTCACCATACTTGTTTCAATTTTGAGAATATGACTCAACCCCGATTTGACCTACATTTGCATGGCGGGTGTCGTAGTGACCTAGATTTGCATGGCGGGTGTCGTGGTGACCTAGATTTTATGGCAGGTGTCGTCAGTTTGACCTATATTTGTATGGCAAGTGTCTTGTGACCCATATTTGTATGGCGGGTGTTGTCGGTGACCTATATTTGTATGGTGGGTGTCGTCAGTCTGACCTAGATTTGTATTGCAGGTGTCTTGTGAGCCATATTTGTATGGCGGTGTCGTCAGTCTGACCAAGATTTGCATGGTGGGTGTCGTCAGTTTGACCTAGATTTGTATGGCGGGTGTCGTCAGTCTGACCTAGATTTGTATGGCGGGTGTCGTGGTGACCTAGATTTGTATAGCGGGTGTCATAAGTTTGACCTAGATTTGTATGGCGGGTGTCGTCAGTCTGACCTAGATTAGTATGGCGGGTGTTGTAAGTCTGACCTATATTTGTATGGCGGGTGTCGTGGTGACCTAGATTTGTATGGCGGGTGTCGTGGTGACCTAGATTTGTATGGCGGGTGCCGTCAATCTGAACTCTATTTGTATGGTGGGTGTCGTGGTGACCAAGATTTGTATGGCGGGTGTCGTCGGTGAAGCAGAAAACGCTTCCCATTCCAGAACACCTGGTCTTATTCTACTTTTTCAAGGGTTTCCGTGGAAACATTTTATTGTTCGTATCTTATTTAATGGATTTAAAGTTTGACTCATGGTTTTATTTTCATATGGGTATTCTCTGTTGTTATTGAATACCTACTGTTCTGACCACCCTCAGTTGTTATTGAATACCTACTGTTCTGACCACCCTCTGTTGCTATTGAATACCTACTGTTCTGACCACCCTCAGTTGTTATTGAATACCTACTGTTCTGACCACCCTCTGTTGTTATTGAATACCTACTGTTCTGACCACCCTCAGTTGTTATTGAATACATACTGTTCTGACCATCCTCTGTTGTTATTGAATACATACTGTTCTGACCACCCTCAGTTGTTATTGAATACATACTGTTCTGACCATCCTCTGTTGTTATTGAATACATACTGTTCTGACCACCCTCTGTTGTTATTGAATACCTACTGTTCTGACCATCCTCTGTTGTTATTGAATACATACTGTTCTGACCATCCTCTGTTGTTATTGAATACATACTGTTCTGACCATCCTCTGTTGTTATTGAATACATACTGTTCTGACCACCCTCAGTTGTTATTGAATACATACTGTTCTGACCATCCTCTGTTGTTATTGAATACATACTGTTCTGACCACCCTCTGTTGTTATTGAATACCTACTGTTCTGACCATCCTCTGTTGTTATTGAATACATACTGTTCTGACCATCCTCTGTTGTTATTGAATACCTACTGTTCTGACCATCCTCTGTTGTTATTGAATACATACTGTTCTGACCACCCTCTGTTGTTATTGAATACCTACTGTTCTGACCATCCTCTGTTGTTATTGAATACATACTGTTCTGACCACCCTCTGTTGTTATTGAATACATACTGTTCTGACCATCCTCTGTTGTTATTGAATACATACTGTTCTGACCACCCTCTGTTACTATTGAATACCTACTGTTCTGACCATCCTTTGTTGTTATTGAATACCTACTGTTCTGACCACCCTCTGTTGTTATTGAATACATACTATTCTGACCATCCTCTGTTGTTATTGAATACCTACTGTTCTGACCATCCTCTGTTGTTATTGAATACATACTGTTCTGACCATCCTCTGTTGTTATTGAATACCTACTGTTCTGACCACCCTCAGTTGTTATTGAATACATACTGTTCTGACCATCCTCTGTTGTTATTGAATACCTACTGTTCTGACCACCCTCTGTTGTTATTGAATACATACTGTTCTGACCACCCTCTGTTGTTATTGAATACATACTGTTCTGACCATCCTCTGTTGTTATTGAATACATACTGTTCTGACCATCCTCTGTTGTTATTGAATACATACTGTTCTGACCACATTCTGCTGCTGGTCGGTCAAGTACTCGCAGAGTTGAGCTCTCGTTGCATTGTCCCAAATCAGATATGGACTCTCTGTATTACTGTTTAAAATCTTCAACAGCTGGAAAAAGCAAACATTTATTTTTATCATAATTCAAATCTGCTTCAACAGCAATCATTATAATTACACATCAACACAGCTCCAAAAAACAAAAACTTTTAAAGATTTATTTTATAAAATCTTATATGCAAAATTCACTGAAACTCTGACTGAAGCCTCATAATTATTAAACATTTCAGCATTTACCGTTTATTTATCAGATGAGAATATTAACAACAGAGTATCTGCGTCTATATATAACTGGGTATGTACATCGATATGAAGCACTATTAGAAGATCTACCTCAGCCGAGTTCTCACTGGCCAGTTTCCGTGCCAAAAAGGGTGTGAGCAAAGCTGCTAGAGACTTTTTCACTGGAACATTTTCTGGCGTTGAGAGGTTTGTGCTCTCGGGCAAGTATCCCCCAAGTCGTGAACAAGCTCGTATACACAGTCGGGCCAGCTGGTTAGATACCTCCTGTAAATCATCAAGTCATCAGGGAGTGTTAATACACAGGCTAGGTCTCAACCGTCGTCGGGGAGTGTTAATACACAGGCTAGGTCTCAACCGTCGTCAGGGAGTGTTAATACACAGGCTAGGTCTCAACCGTCGTCAGGGAGTGTTAATACACAGGCTAGGTCTCAACCGTCGTCAGGGAGTGTTAATACACAGGCTAGGTCTCAACCGTCGTCAGGGAGTGTTAATACACAGGCTAGGTCTCAACCGTCGTCAGGGAGTGTTAATACACAGGCTAGGTCTCAACCGTCGTCAGGGAGTGTTAATACACAGGCTAGGTCTCAACCGTCGTCAGGGAGTGTTAATACACAGGCTAGGTCTCAACCGTCGTCAGGGAGTGTTAATACACAGGCTAGGTCTCAACCGTCGTCAGGGAGTGTTAATACACAGGCTAGGTCTCAACCGTCGTCAGGGAGTGTTAATACACAGGCTAGGTCTCAACCGTCGTCAGGGAGTGTTAATACACAGGCTAGGTCTCAACCGTCGTCAGGGAGTGTTAATACACAGGCTAGGTCTCAACCGTCGTCAGGGAGTGTTAATACACAGGCTAGGTCTCAACCGTCGTCAGGGAGTGTTAATACACAGGCTAGGTCTCAACCGTCGTCAGGGAGTGTTAATACACAGGCTAGGTCTCAACCGTCGTCAGGGAGTGTTAATACACAGGCTAGGTCTCAACAAGAGGAATACAAATATTCTAAGTGTAAAATACCATTACACTCTTTTTTTTTCAATTCAATATTGTACTTTAGTTTCGATAGAGTGAGCAATATGAGAGAGCCGTAACTTTCTTAAGAAACTTATTTGTCATTAGATAACACAAAATGAACTTGTGAACCTAATACATCTTGCTGTGATAAACGGCCCCTGAAATGTGCGACAAATTGATAATGTTATTAAATTGTGCTAGGTTACACAGCGAAAAGTGATGATGTTATCATTTTATGAGTGGTGTTATTTTCAGAATAAATTTACATGTGAGATATCTTTCCTTGGTATAAAGAAAGACATTTTTTGTCCTTTCAGAAATTTAAGGGAAATTTGCCAGTCCTGTAGTTTGAATTGTAGGAAATATTTTCACACTTTCAACAAAAAAATTCCCATTTAAGTGTGTTACTAACAGAAATCTCAATATTTGTTTTTAGAACGGATATTCAATCCGGCCATTGATTTTACCTCCCTCACCTCACCAAGGAACAGGTATATCTATAAGAGTACACACAATAAAAGGAAAATTTAACTATTCAATCCGGCCATTGATTTTACCTCCCTCACCTCACCAAGAAACAGGTATATCTATAAGAGTACACAAAAATAAAAGGAAAATTTAACTATTCAATCCGGCCATTGATTTTACCTGTTGATTGGATTGGTCACTCTTCTCCACGCCTCCTTCCTCCAGCGTGTAATCGTAGTTAAACAGGAATAGGAGGAGGTGCCACAGTATACCAGACTGAAACAGGTTCGTCTGGAGCCAGAAATCCACGGCAAAGGCACTGACACACTCTGATATCACAGAGCAGAGTTGTGGAAGGTTCTGGTCAGAAAAAAAATCCATGTACGTTAACTTATTAAAACTGGAATCAGCTCTGAAATATTCTGGTCAGTAAAAACATGTAAGTTAACTTATTAAAACTGGAAACAGTTCTGGTCAGTAAAAACATGTCAAGTTTGTTAACTTATTAAAACAGGAATCAGCTTTGAAATATTCTGGTCAGCAAAAACATTTACTTCCTAGAAACTGAAAACAGTTGTAGCAGATCCTGAACAGTTAAAGCAAGGTCATTTACTTTCAGAAAATACCTCTGAAAATGCCTTCTGAAATGGCTGAAAGTATTTGAATGCAGAAAAAAAATACCATTCTGTGTCTTTTAAAAGTGAAAAACTACTGTTAATTCTTGTTATTTGACAGCCTGTATAGAGTGAGGAACATCTAATTTAGAAATGGGATTTATTTGGTTATTAAAGCTGATCATTGTCTAGCTGCCAGTGTTCCCTGTGAAGGCCTTACCTTAAAATAAAGTATTCTACATATATCTTTGATGATGGCTGGAATCTCCTGGATTTTCTCTCGACATCCTTCAAACTGTGAGGCCACGGCGTAGCACTTAACAACATGCATACACACCTGTAATTAGAGACTCATCCTAATCAATACTGACAGCTATCTTATAGTTTTTAATAATTCCAGCTAAAATGGTAGAAGGTACAATATGACATAAGGAACACTATTGAACACCCTATTATTACTGGATTATCCCAGTACTTCAGACTAGAACTAAGACCTTATGATAAGGTCATGTTCTCCAGCCGAATGATTAGTGATTTGTGCTGACTAACCTGAACCGAGAGTTCCTCTGGTTTATAACGATGACTTGTGCCGACTTACCTGAACCGAGAGATCCTCCGTTTTATAACGATAACTTGTGCCGACTTACCTGAGAGATCCTCCAGTTAATAACTATGACTTGTGCTGACTTACCTGAACCGAGAGTTCCTCAGGTTTATAACGATGACTTGTGCTGACTTACCTGAACCGAGAGGTCCTCCGGTTTATAACGATGACTTGTGCTGACTTACCTGAACCGAGAGGTCCTCCGGTTTATAACGATGACTTGTGCTGACTTACCTGAACCGAGAGATCCTCCGGTTTATAACGATGACTTGTGCTGACTTACCTGAACCGAGAGATCCTCCTGTTTATAACGATAACTTGTGCTGACTGAACCGAGAGATCCTCCGGTTTATAACGATGACTTGTGCTGACTGAACCGAGAGATCCTCCGGTTTATAACGATGATTTGTGCTGACTTACCTGATAACGATGACTTGTGCTGACTTACCTGAACAGAGAGTTCCTCTGGTTTACTGGACAGACTGAGAACACTGACACATCTGGCAAACGCCTCCTGTAGCACCTGTTGATGGCAGAGTTAAGGGTACATGTAACCTTACATATTCAGCAATAAGCTCTGTTGATTGGTTATCTCCCTTGGAAATGTTCTCCCTTAGAAAATCATTTAACAGGGGAGAAATGCAGCAATATTTGTCAATATCTGAAGTTTATACAATTATTAACCTAACAAATCTTTCATCAATTATTAGTCAAACAAACATCACACTATTCATAAAAGATTGTTAAATCAAATGCTTGGTGTTTTTTTTTACATTTATGTGCAAATGAATAATGACACTAGATTAATAATTCTATTTATTGTATATTTCATCAATACGCTTTAATTGCTGTACCCATACTCTATATAATAACCTCTGTCTCACTCGTTTTATTTATTTCATGTTACCTGTATATCTCTCTTCTAATCTGTGGTGTACCTGTATTCCCTATGTCACAATACCTGTATTCCCTATGTCACTATACCTGTATTCCCTATGTCACTATACCTGTATTCCCTGTGTCATTATACCTGTATTCCCTATGTTACTATACCTGTATTCCCTATGTCACTATACCTGTATTCCCTATGTTACTATACATGTATTCCCTATGTTACTATACCTGTATTCCCTATGTCACTATACCTGTATTCCCTATGTTACTATACCTGTATTCCCTATGTTACTATACCTGTATTCCCTATGTTACTATACATGTATTCCCTATGTTACTATACCTGTATTCCCTGTGTCACTATACCTGTATTCCTTGTGTCACTATACCTGTATTCCCTATGTTACTCTACCGGTATTCTCTATGTTACTATACCTGTATTCCCTATGTTATCATACCTGTATTCCCTATGTTATTATACCTGTATTCCCTATGTTACTATACCTGTATTCCCTGTGTTACTATACTTGTATTCCCTATGTTACTATATATACCTGTATTATCTATGTTACTATACCTGTATTCCCTATGTCTCTATACCTGTATTCCCTGTGTCACTATACCTGTATTCCCGGTGGTTACTATACCTGTATTCCCTATGTCCTATACCTGTATTCCCTAGGTACTATACCTTATTCCCTGTGTCACTATACTGTATTCCCTTTTACTATACCTGTATTCTCTGTCACTATCCGGTAATTCCCTATGTTACTATACCTGTATCCCTATTGTCCACTTAACTGTATTTTCGTGGTTACTATACTGGATTTCTCCTATGTGACTATACCTGTATCCCCTATGATTAGTATACTGTATTCTCATATGTCACTATACCTGTATTCCCTATGTACTATACCTGTATTCCCTATGTTACTATACCTGTATTCCTTGGTTACATACTGTATTCCCTAGTTACTATACCTGTATTTCCCTATGTCTATACCTGTATTCCCTGGTACTATACCTGTATTCCCTATGTACGTATACCTGTATTCCCTGTACGATACTGTATTCCCTGTATTACCTTATTCCCTATGTCACTATACCTGTATTCCTATGTTACTATACCTGTATTCCTATGTCACTATACCTGTATTCCCTATGTAGTATAACCTGTATTCCCTATGTCACCTATACCTGTATTCCCTATGTCATATACTGTATTCTCTATGTCACTATACCTGTATTCCCTGTACTATACCTGTATTCCCTATGTCACTATACTGTATTCCCTATGTACTATACCTGTATCCATATGTCTACTATACCTGTATTCCCTAGTCACTATACCTGTATTCCCTATGTTACTATACCTGTATTCCCTGAGATACTATACCTGTATTCCCTATGTCAGTATACCTGTATTCCCTGAGATACTATACCTGTATTCCCTATGTCAGTATACCTGTATTCCCTATGTCACTATACCTGTATCCCCTATGTTACTATACCCGTATTCACCCATGTTCTATACCTGTTTTACCTATTTCATATTACCTATTTCCTATGTTACTATACTGTATTCTCTTGTTTATTATCCCTGTTATCTCTCTATTGCACTATACCTGTTTCCCTATGTCAGTATACATGTATTCCTATGTCACTATACCTGTATCCTTGTTACTATACCTGTATTCCCTATGTTCACTATACCATGTATTCCCTATGTCACTATCCTGTATTCCTTGCTTATTACCTGGGATTCCTAGTTACATCCCTGTATTCCCTATTCCTTTACCTTATTTCCATATGTTACATACCTGTATCTCTATGTCACTATACCTGTATCCCATGTCACTATACCTGTAATCCCTGTTACTATAACCCTTACTGTATTTCCTATGTTACTATACCTGTATTCCCTATGTTACTATACCTGTATTCCCTATGTTACTATACCTGTATTCCCTATGTTACTATACCTGTATTCCCTATGTTACTATACCTGTATTCCCTATGTTACTATACCTGTATTCCCTGTGTCACTATACCTGTATTCCCTGTGTTACTATACCTGTATTCCCTATGTTACTATACCTGTATTCCCTATGTCACTATACCTGTATTCCCTATGTTACTATATACCTGTATTCCCTATGTCACTATACCTGTATTCCCTATGTTACTATACCTGTATTCCCTATGTTACTATACCTGTATTCCCTATGTTACTATACCTGTATTCCCTATGTCACTATACCTGTATTCCCTATGTCACTATACCTGTATTCCCTATGTTACTATACCTGTATTCCCTATGTCACTATACCTGTATTCCCTATGTTACTATACCTGTATTCCCTATGTCACTATACCTGTATTCCCTATGTTACTATACCTGTATTCCCTATATCACTATACCTGTATTCCCTATGTCAGTATACCTGTATTCCTATGTAACTATACTGTATTCCTATGTTACTATACTGTATTCCCTATGTACTTACATTTTATACCTGTTTCCAATGTTACTATACCTGTATTCCTTTGTTCACTATACCTGTATTCCTTGTTACTATACCGGTATTCCCTATGTTACTATACTGTATTCCCTATGTTATGATACCTGTATTCCCTTGTTATATACCGTATTCCCTATGTACTATACCTGTATTCCCTGTGTTACTATACTTGTATTCCCTATGTTACTTATATCCTGTATTCTATGTACTATACCTGTATTCTATGTTACTTATACCTGTATTCCTTGTCCTATACCTGTATTCCTGCAATACGGTTGTGTACTATACCTGTATTCCTTGTCACTATACCTGTATTCCCTATGTACTATACCTGTATTCCCTATGTCACTATACTACCTGTATATACTGATCCTATGTACTATACCTGTATCCCTATGTCACTATACCTGTATTCCCTATGTTACTATACCTGTATTCCCTATGTCACTATACCTGTATTCCTCTATGTTACTATACCTGTATTCTCTATGTTACTATACCTGTATTCCCTATGTTACTATACCTGTATTCCCTATGTCACTATACCTGTATTCCCTATGTCACTATACCTGTATTCCCTATGTTACTATACCTGTATTCCCTATGTCACTATACCTGTATTCCTATGTCACTATACCTGTATTCCTATGTTACTATACCTGTATTCCTATGTTACTATACCTGTATTCCCTATGTTACTATACCTGTATTCCCTATACCTGTATTCCTATGTTACTATACCTGTATTCCCTATGTTACTATACCTGTATTCCCTATGTTACTATACCTGTATTCCCTATGTTACTATACCTGTATTCCCTATGTCACTATACCTGTATTCTCTATGTTACTATACCTGTATTCTCTATGTTACTATACCTGTATTCCCTATGTTAGTATACCTGTATTCTCTATGTCACTATACCTGTATTCCCTATGTCACTATACATGTATTCTCTATGTCACTATACCTGTATTCCCTGTTACTATACCTGTATTCCCTATGTCACTATACATGTATTCCCTATGTTACTATACCTGTATTCCATATGTTACTATACCTGTATATCTCTATGTCACTATACCTGTATTCCCCATGTTACTATACCTGTATTCCCTATGTCACTATACCTGTATTCCCTATGTCACTATACCTGTATTCCCTATGTCACTATACCTGTATTCCCTGTGTCACTATACCTGTATTCCCCATGTTACTATACCTGTATTCCCTATGTTACTATACCTGTATTCTCTGTCACTATACCTGTATTCCCTATGTTACTATACCTGTATTCCCTATGTCACTATACCTGTATTCTCTATGTTACTATACCTGTATTCTCTATGTTACTATACCTGTATTCCCTATGTTAGTATACCTGTATTCCCTATGTCACTATACCTGTATTCCCTATGTCACTATACCTGTATTCCCTATGTTACTATACCTGTATTCCTATGTCACTATACCTGTATTCCCTATGTCACTATACCTGTATTCTCTATGTTACTATACCTGTATTCCCTATGTCACTATACCTGTATTCCCTATGTTACTATACCTGTATTCCCTATGTTACTATACCTGTATTCCCTATGTTACTATACCTGTATTCCCTGTTACTATACCTGTATTCCCTATGTCACTATACCTGTATTCCCTATGTTACTATACCTGTATTCCCTATGTCACTATACCTGTATTCCCTATGTTACTATACCTGTATTCCCTATGTCACTATACCTGTATTCCCTATGTTACTATACCTGTATTCCATATGTTACTATACCTGTATATCTCTATGTTACTATACCTGTATTCCCTATGTCACTATACCTGTATTCCCTATGTTCACTATACCTGTATTCCCTATGTTACTATACCTGTATTCCTCTGTCACTATACCTGTATTCCCTATGTTACTATACCTGTATTCCCTATGTCACTATACCTGTATTCTCTATGTTACTATACCTGTATTCTCTATGTTACTATACCTGTATTCCCTATGTTAGTATACCTGTATTCTCTATGTCACTATACCTGTATTCCCTATGTCACTATACATGTATTCTCTATGTCACTATACCTGTATTCCCTGTTACTATACCTGTATTCCCTATGTCACTATACATGTATTCCCTATGTTACTATACCTGTATTCCATATGTCACTATACCTGTATTCCCTGTGTCACTATACCTGTATTCCCTGTGTTACTATACCTGTATTCCCTATACCTGTATTCCATATGTTACTATACCTGTATTCCCTATGTTACTATACCTGTAATCCCTATGTCACTATACCTGTAATCCCTATGTTACTATACCTGTATTCCCTATGTCACTATACCTGTATTCCCTATGTTACTATACCTGTATTCCCTATGTTACTATACCTGTATTCCCTATGTTACTATACCTGTATTCCCTATGTCACTATACCTGTATTCCCTATGTCACTATACCTGTATTCCCTATGTCACTATACCTTTATTCCCTATGTCACTATACCTGTATTCCCTATGTCACTATACCTGTATTCCCTATGTCACTATACCTGTATTCCCTATGTCACTATACCTGTATTCCCTATGTCACTATACCTGTATTCCCTATGTCACTATACCTGTATTCCCTATGTCACTATACCTGTATTCCCTATGTTACTATACCTGTATTCCCTATGTTACTATACCTGTATTCCCTATGTTACTATACCTGTATTCCCTATGTTACTATACCTGTATTCCATGTTCCCTCCGTAGTTCCTCAGCATTCAGTGCTGAACATTTTACTGTGTGATAAGCTAACTCTGTCGCTGCTGAGAGTAGCGGGGCGGACTTAGAGAAGAGAGAGTCATCGTTAGTCTCCATTCGGATGGTTTTGATCAGCATTGGATATCCAGCATACTTGTACGGTTCCAGATCTAACAAAGAATGCAGTGAAAATTATTTCTATATCAAAAAGGTACTAACTGTTACTTAACAGCAACTTCAAAAATATCTTTTATTCCTGGAAAATCAGTTCTGGTGTTTTATGAAGACATTTATTGCAATGGTGTTCAAATACTTCAAAGCAGCATTTTTTTTATTATTTGAAATGGTTCATGAAGGAGTTGAATCGGCTAGGTCCAGTTCTCCTTTGAATTACTTAAGCGTATTGTACAGCTTTGCTTGGAAGTAGTAATCTACAGCTTTGTTTGGAAGTAGATGAAGACTGCTTTGACCATCGACCATTTTTAATTTAGAAGTAGATATTCAAGGATTATAACCTTGTGTTGAAAACAAGACTCTGATGTTGCAATCAGAACATTTCTTCCAGGCTATTCCATTTATAAATATATGGGAGTAAGGATGTTGTTCAGGGTCTCACTAAACAAATGTATGACTTACCATCCTTATACCTCCTAAAGAGTATGGACTGTGCCTGGAGAATTAAAACGATGTTCTGGGGATCGGGACCATCCTTTAATCTTGACTTACTGCACAGGAACTCGTACGCTTTGTTCACTTGCTCAAACATTTCCTGAATTGAGATATGAATGCATATTCACCTACTTTTACAACAATTAAATCAAATTAAGAATATTACAAAATACTTTTTTATCTTTAAAAATTTCCTGATCTGGAAAAAAAAATGGTAAAATCTGCAGTAACTCACCCGTCCCTCTGGGTTTTTGTCGGGATGGTATTTCTGTGCTAGTTTGAAGTATGCTTTTCTGATTTTCGATTCTTCATGTCTGTAATGTGGACAAAATTTTGGGTCAAGTTAGTAAATCATCAACAACTATAAACATTTGACAAGCCTGGTTGATGTCCCTTAGTTATGGTACTGGAACGGCTGAAACTTCACCACAAAAAAACTTTGTATATCTGAACTGAAAATTAATTGTGTCTGAACTATCATTATTATCACTATCCCCCCAAAATAGAGCATAAAAACCAGACAACATAGCTCTCTGAGTGGGTGGAAATTTAGAATTAAATTTCTACAGCAGATATGCCAATAGAGCAGCAACAGAAGGGTCTAGTGACAAGGAATAAATATGTCAAATATGAACGCCCTATCTTATATGGTTGACATAGTGTGGCTAAGGTTAAAGTTTTTAAAAGCAGATCAAAGGTCAAGGTCAGCAGGTCCAAAAATGAAGAACCAATGGAAAAGTCTTGTTACAATAAACACACTTATAAAAACATTAACCTAGCTGTCAACTGTTCACCTCAATAAATGTAGCTGCTACAATGTCATACAGCACAATGCTATCCTATAAGGAAGTAGCTTGTAACCTACCCGCCCACGCCTTTCTTGAGGTTGAGGACGGCAAAAGCCTCGTCTAGTGACATACTGGGCGGCTTCTTCTCCACTTCTTTCTTCCACGCCTCCAGGATGTCCTTCAGGAGTTTCACCTAAAACATTCAAGGTCAAGGTCAGGGAAGTCACATGACAGTAATGTCCACAAAGTAACAAGGTCAGGGAAGTCACATGACAGTAATGTCCAGACAGTAACAAGGTCAGGGAAGTCACATGACAGTAATGTCCAGACAGTAACAAGGTCAGGGAAGTCATGGCAATGTCCAGACAGTAACAAGGTCAGGGAAGTCACATGACAGTAATGTCCAGACAGTAACAAGGTCAGGGAAGTCACATGACAGTAATGTCCAGACAGTAACAAGGTCAGGGAAGTCACATGACAGTAATGTCCAGACAGTAACAAGGTCAGGGAAGTCACATGACAGTAATGTCCAAACCGTAACAAGGTCAGGGAAGTCACATGACAGTAATGTCCAGACAGTAACAAGGTCAGGGAAGTCACATGACAGTAATGTCCAAACAGTAACAAGGTCAGGGAAGTCACATGACAGTAATGTCCAGACAGTAACAAGGTCAGGGAAGTCACATGGCAGTAATGTCCAGACAGTAACAAGGTCAGGGAAGTCACATGACAGTAATGTCCAGACAGTAACAAGGTCAGGGAAGTCACATGACAGTAATGTCCACAAAGTAACAAGGTCAGGGAAGTCACATGACAGTAATGTCCAGACAGTAACAAGGTCAGGGAAGTCACATGACAGTAATGTCCAGACAGTAACAAGGTCAGGGAAGTCACATGACAGTAATGTCCAGACAGTAACAAGGTCAGGGAAGTCACATGGCAGTAATGTCCAGACAGTAACAAGGTCAGGGAAGTCACATGACAGTAATGTCCAGACAGTAACAAGGTCAGGGAAGTCACATGACAGTAATGTCCAGACAGTAACAAGGTCAGGGAAGTCACATGGCAGTAATGTCCAGACAGTAACAAGGTCAGGGAAGTCACATGGCAGTAATGTCTAGACAGTAACAAGGTCAGGGAAGTCACATGGCAGTAATGTCCAGACAGTAACAAGGTCAGGGAAGTCACATGGCAGTAATGTCCAGACAGTAACAAGGTCAGGGAAGTCACATGGCAGTAATGTCTAGACAGTAACAAGGTCAGGGAAGTCACATGGCAGTAATGTCTAGACAGTAACAAGGTCAGGGAAGTCACATGACAGTAATGTCCAGACAGTAACAAGGTCAGGGAAGTCACATGGCAGTAATGTCTAGACAGTAACAAGGTCAGGGAAGTCACATGGCAGTAATGTCTAGACAGTAACAAGGTCAGGGAAGTCACATGACAGTAATGTCCAGACAGTAACAAGGTCAGGGAAGTCACATGGCAGTAATGTCTAGACAGTAACAAGGTCAGGGAAGTCACATGGCAGTAATGTCTAGACAGTAACAAGGTCAGGGAAGTCACATGGCAGTAATGTCTAGACAGTAACAAGGTCAGGGAAGTCACATGGCAGTAATGTCTAGACAGTAACAAGGTCAGGGAAGTCACATGACAGTAATGTCCAGACAGTAACAAGGTCAGGGAAGTCACATGACAGTAATGTCCAAACAGTAACAAGGTCAGGGAAGTCACATGGCAGTAATGTCTAGACAGTAACAAGGTCAGGGAAGTCACATGACAGTAATGTCCAGACAGTAACAAGGTCAGGGAAGTCACATGACAGTAACAAGGTCAGGGAAGTCACATGACAGTAATGTCTAGACAGTAACAAGGTCAGGGAAGTCACATGACAGTAATGTCTAGACAGTAACAAGGTCAGGGAAGTCACATGACAGTAATGTCCAGACAATGATAGGGTACAGTAAAATTTTCTTAAGCCTTGATCCAAATTTCTGTTTATAACATTGAAAGTAAATTATAATCCTGAATCTGGCTCAATCTTAAAACCCTACAATAAATTTTGGATATGATGAAATAATTCCCCTAGTCCCATGGAATTTACTAATAAATTGTTAGTATCATACTTATTATTAACTTTGGTTTTACTGAGTCCTAACAAATGATTATAAATTTACTGATCGGTCAATCATCCTAACAAATGACCATAAATTCACTGATCGGTCAATCAGTCACAAGAAAGGATGTAAAACTTACCGGGTCTTTGATCGGCCAGTCTGGGAAGCGCGTTGTATCACATAGATGTTTGAGATAGTAGATATTACAGAAGAGTTCATTCTCTAACTGTGGGTAGGTGACTAGAGGTATTGGGCAGTACTGATACAGGGAGCGTGTGTTGCTCTGGAGACGAGGTGAAAAGTCGGCCAGGTGAGAGGCAATCTTCTCAATCATTAGTCGCCTGTAAATATCAAAATCAAACTTTTACTTTTTATCTTAACACTTGCTGTTTTGATTTTCATGTAAATTAAAATGCTGAATCAAAAATTCTTCTTCCTAATTTTTACAAACAGTACTGATTGTGACATTTCCTCTACGCTACTTACAGATTTCTTATATTATAGAATGACACAGCTAAAAAATTCTCATAAATAACAGGTATTCAAACATTTGATATTCCATCTTCACTACATATTAAGCAACAGTTATTATTTTCCTGATTTTGGTTTTGTCCACTAACACCATACCTCATTTCACTGTTCCAAATTGCTTCTGGTGTGTCAAATTCTCCAAGGAAAATTTGGGCAAATTTTTCTGGGGAGTAATTTTCGAGGTAGCATACCATAGCTTCTGGCAGTATGTGTCCTATTACACTCCGCATCATAATTTCTGAACTTGAAAACTGAATATAGACAACAATGAAAATTAATCGGTCTACATCACACTCCGCATCATAATGTCTGAACTTGAAAACTGAATATAGACAACAATAAAACTTATACTCAATGTACATCATGCCGTTAAAATACTGTAAATGCTACGAGGTTGACCAAAATATGTAGTTCTAATGAATTATGTACCGTCCTTATCTCATAACCGATTAAGTTCCATGTGGAATCTTTAATACAAGTTGAGTCTTTGAGATATCAGACTTTGAGATTACAATGTTTTACTATTAGCTAAGCCTAGCCTAACAGGGCTAAGAGCTAACAATTTCATCAATTAATGTGTCTTTCAAATTTCTCGCGTTATTTAACTTTATCAAATTGGAAATCTTATACACTGCTTGAATCAGAAAGCCAATGTTTACTCACCTCGTCGGATCGGAAGGCCTGCGTGAGGTGGGTATATTTGAGGAATCGTGCGATGGGCAGGACGTTGGAGCCAGTGTACATGAGGATGAAGAAGAAGACACCTGTAAGGTATAGCCGTGATATGTTGGGGTTGTCCTGCATGATACTGTACAGCAGCACAGCAACCTTCTCTACCAGGATTGGGTCAAAGGTCAACAACAACTGTAAATACAAATCATAATCATAGGGTCAAAGGTCAACAGCAACTGTAAATGCAAATCATAATCATAGGGTCAAAGGTCAAGAGCAACTATAAACACTCACCAAATCATATTGATAGAAGTGTTATTGTAACTGGACACATGGGATAATGCTGTCATGACATCATGAATACATGACGTCACATGATTGTAGAGAACATGAACAGTGTATCGTATAAGACAAAATTTGCCTTGAAAACAAATACATTTGTAGAATTATGAGAGTTTCAACTATAACAACCTGCTTAAAATATCTCAATAGTATGAGCTATTGAATTAGTAAGATGTAGATAATTCCAGCATTACTGCCACCTTAAGACTAAAACATCATGAGCATGTGATGTCAACCACATACAGGATCTGTACCCGTACTGTCAACCACATAAAGGATCTGTACCCGTACAGTCAACCACATACAGGATCTGTACCCGTACTGTCAACCACATACAGGATCTGTCCCTGTACTGTCAACCACATACAGGATCTGTCCCTGTACTGTCAACCACATACAGGATCTGTCCCTGTACTGTCAACCACATACAGGATCTGTACCTGTACAGTCAACCACATACAGGATCTGTACCCGTACTGTCAACCACATACAGGATCTGTACCTGTACTGTCAACCATATACAGGACCTGTACCTGTACAGTCAACCACATACAGGATCTGTACCTGTACAGTCAACCATATACAGGATCTGTACCTGTACAGTCAACCACATACAGGATCTGTACCTGTACTGTCAACCACATACAGGATCTGTACCTGTACAGTCAACCACATACAGGATCTGTACCTGTACAGTCAACCACATACAGGATCTGTACCTGTACAGTCAACCACATACAGGATCTGTCCCTGTACTGTCAACCACATACAGGATCTGTCCCCGTACTTTCAACCACATACAGGATCTGTACCTGTACTGTCAACCACATACAGGATCTGTTCCCGTACTGTCAACCACATACAGGATCTGTCCCTGTACAGTCAACCATATACAGGATCTGTACCCGTACTGTCAACCACATACAGGATCTGTACCTGTACAGTCAACCACATACAGGATCTGTACCTGTACAGTCAACCACATACAGGATCTGTCCATGTACTGTCAACCATATACAGGATCTGTACCTGTACAGGGTAACTGTCACCATTTTTGCCTAACAAGAGGGTAAATTTAACTATGTTATGATTTAGAGAAACGTTACAATTCCAAGCTAAGTACAGGTCACTGGTATGCTCCAGATGGACATCAAATGGAGACAAAATTGCTGATAGGTCTGTAAAGTTACCTGGACTATATGTGGGAGGCAGACAGCGTCAGACAGGACACGTTTGATTTTTGGCAGTGGTCGTACTATTGCACCTTCAGAGTCTCTGGAAACAGTAAATATAAACATTTAATCATTTCAAATAAATATTTCATTTAATTATCAGCCTGGGAAAAACTGAATTTTTCAACTGAAACATGAGTATGGCATGAATGATGAAGTCAATATCACAAACAACAAATAACTTGTCGAAAATATGTAGAGTCCAAATTTCAACAAATCCAAATGATTATTTATTTACCAAACTCTAACAGTACCACATCTAGCCTCAGATACATAGCTTTAAAGAAATAGAGAATCTATTCATTTAGCCTACAAGGGCAGTGATTGGGAAACAGAGAAACCGCTGATTTGGCCTTAATTACCATCTCAGGGCAATGATTGGGAAACAGAGAATGCACTTATTTGGCCTTAATTACCATCTCAGGGCAATGATTGGGAAACAGAGAATGCACTTATTTGGCCTTAATTACCATCTCGGGGCAATGATTGGGAAACAGAGAATGCACTTATTTGGCCTTAATTACCATCTCAGGGCAGTGAGTGGGAAACAGTCTATCTATCCGGATTTAATTATAATGAAGGCAGTAAATGGGAAACAGAGAAACAAATTATTTGGCATAAATTATCGTATAAGGTAGAGGTTGGGAAACAGAAGAAAAGTTTTATTTGATCCAACAAATACATACTATCATCAAGAAACAAATACAGGATTTCCTTGGCCTAACTCACCGACTAGGATAATAATCAGTCATTTTGATGAACATATTGAGTATGAGACAGGCCAGGTCACTCTCGTTCATCACTGCTTGACCAGTGGCCATTAGTGTCCACTTGAGTTGGGGAACAGATTGTAGAGGGCGCCACCCATCCATTCCTTGTGCCCAGCATCTTGTTTTTGCATGAACAGTACCTTCTTCATAGAGCTCTTTCATCTATAATTTTTTTTTCAAAAATCAAAAATATTCATGCAAGTTTAACAAGTTTAATCTGGGGGAAAAATCAAAGTTATCTTTTACAGAATTCTTTCCAGTCATCCACTGATGCTGTACATGTGATAACCACTAGATCTGCAGGGCAATTGAAGAGGAGATTCATCATTTTCTTTTGTCTTTTTTTTCTTTTTTTTTACAGAATTTTCTCAGCAACTCGACAACAACCATCTTTATAACATCAATTTTGAGGGCTTCAATGAATGGAGTGATTAAGGTTCTTTTCCAGCTTACCTCCTCGAAGCTGTAGGGCCCCAGTCTTTCTTTGTCCTTGTTTCCATAGTACCACTCTTTTTCACTTTCTCGATTCATGTCAGGCGAAGCTTCTATCACATTTGTCTACAAAATATTAACAACTTAACTCACTGACAACTGGTATAGTACTAAAAATTCATGTGCTGACAGAAAATGAAACACTGATTTTAATTTACTCATACATTATAGGTTACAGTGGTTGATAAAATTTAGTTGGGAAAATAAGTCCAAATATCAGTTGTAGTCAATTACTTTACAACCAATTAAATCCAAATATCAGTTGTAGTCAATTACTTTACAACCAATTAAGTCCAAATATCAGTTGTAGTCAATTACTTTACAACCAATTAAGTCCAAATATCAGTTGTAGTCAATTACTTTACAACCAATTAAATCCAAATATCAGTTGTAGTCAATTACTTTACAACCAATTAAATCCAAATATCACTTGTAGTCAATTACTTTACAACCAATTAAATCCAAATATCACTTGTAGTCAATTACTTTACAACCAATTAAGTCCAAATATCAGTTGTAGTCAATTACTTTACAACCAATTAAGTCCAAATATCAGTTGTAGTCAATTACTTTACAACCAATTAAGTCCAAATATCAGTTGTAGTCAATTACTCTATGACCAGTTATAATAGGTTTGTTATGACTAGCAGTCAATGCCCACAATGTCATGATAACAGAACCACGTCAGTGGACCAGACTTGTGGTTCTGTTAGTTTGTCTAGTGTATAATCATTGATTATAAAAAACGAGGTCAGGGTGACCTACTTGTAGAGGGACAGTGGCGCGTGTCGTGTGTAGATGGGCTAACGTCAGCAGGTCCACCATGATTTTCACGCCGTTTGCATCCAGAATGTCTTTAACATTCCTCTGAAAAGTTCAGGAGAAAATTATAACTAAAATGCGGGATACATTTTACCACTGAAAGTCGCAGGAATAAAACACCAATTACAAAATGTTCACCATTTGAATTCTAGAAACTACTGACTCAACAATTTTTTTTTTATCTAATATTACGTTCATATCTGGAAACTGATGGAATAAAGCTCTTACGAATAAAATTTGAATATAATAAATTTTGCATTTGTATTCAAAATTATTATCAATTTAAAAATATCAATCTATCTTATCAAAGTATAGCTAATAATTTAACTGATTCCGAATCAGATATAAAATGAAAGTGAATGTAATTCCCCATATGATTTTAATAACTTCCCTTACTATAATCAGGACATATATATCATCCAACACACTGATGTTTTATTTCACTTACCGGGTGTAGTATTAGTTTGTTGAGGAAGAGAATCAGACGGTCTCTCTCTAATTTGTCTGTACACTGCAATGAAAAAGCAGATTTGTTTACAAAATTTTTAAGAAATGACGAAAATGAAAACATCCTGAAAACCTTAGACAGTGAGGTTACTAGTCAAAACCTGATGATTGCTAAACATGTCTGATGTCGAAATTAACAGATGCCCACCGGAAAATCAGATATTCATATTAATTTGTAGATTTTCTTTTATACAGGTACAGTTATCTGTAATAACTAGTTTACCTTCCCTACTTAACCTCTTTTGTCATCTGGTATATAATTGTAACAGTTGTGTCTATTATTTGTTATTAGAGTTTCTGTGTTGTTCTTGTTTTATTATATCAAGATAAAACTTAATCCTCGATTAAGATAATTGCTATAGAATATGTCGTAGAGACTGTGTAGAACACTATTTACACTTTTTCTGCTTTTTTTCCAATCCTTACAACAAGACGACTTTAACTTACCCGCTCTAACATGTCTACGATGTAACATGTGTCATTAAATGCTCCGACGACTTTAACTTACCCGCTCTAACATGCCTACGATGTAGCGTGTGTCGTTAAACGCTCCGATCTCCTCGTGACACTTGTTGTACACGATGGTCATAGCTTGTAAACACATGCATTTCATGGCTGTTTTGGGCGTCAGCAGGAACCGGTGGTAGAGATCGTTAAAGAACTCATACCTGGTAAACAAAATAAAGAGAGACTATTTGATGTTTCCATGGTAACTCCTTAGAATTAGTAAAACAGGGCTAGTGTCTGTGAATTAGTGTCTGGGAATTCCTAACAGACTGAGGTTGTATTCAGGAATTCCTAACAGACTGAGGTTGTGTCTGTGAATTCCTAACAGACTGAGGTTGTGTCTGTGAATTCCTAACAGACTGAGGTTGTGTCCGTGAATTCCTAACAGACTGAGGTTGTATTCGGGAATTCCTAACAGACTGAGATTGTATTCGGCAATTCCTAACAGACTGAGGTTGTGTCCATGAATTCCTAACAGACTGAGGTTGTATTCGGGAATTCCTAACAGACTGAGATTGTATTCGGGAATTCCTAACAGACTGAGGTTGTGTCCATGAATTCCTAACAGACTGAGGTTGTATTCGGGAATTCCTAACAGACTGAGTGAGGTTGTGTCTGTGAATTCCTAACAGACTGAGGTTGTGTCCATGAATTCCTAACAGACTGAGGTTGTATTCGGGAATTCCTTACAGACTGAGGTTGTGTCTGTGAATTCCTAACAGACTGAGGTTGTGTCTGTGAATTCCTAACAGACTGAGGTTGTGTCTGTGAATTCCTAACAGACTGAGGTTGTGTCCGGGAATTCCTAACAGACTGAGGTTGTATCTGGGAATTCCTAACAGACTGAGGTTGTGTCTGGGAATTCCTAACAGACTGAGGTTGTGTCCAGAAATTCCTAACAGACTGAGGTTGTATCTGTGAATTCCTAACAGACTGAGGTTGTATTCGGGAATTCCTAACAGACTGAGGTTGTGTCCAGAAATTCCTAACAGACTGAGGTTGTATTCGAGAATTCCTAACAGACTGAGGTTGTGTCCGGAAATTCCTAACAGACTGAGGTTGTGTCTGTGAATTCCTAACAGACTGAGGTTGTGTCTGTGAATTCCTAACAGACTGAGGTTGTGTCCGGGAATTCCTAACAGACTGAGGTTGTATCTGTGAATTCCTAACAGACTGAGGTTGTGTCTGGGAATTCCAAACAGACTGAGGTTGTGTCCGGGAATTCCTAACAGACTGAGGTTGTATCTGTGAATTCCTAACAGACTGAGGTTGTGTCCGGGAATTCCTAACAGACTGAGGTTGTATCTGTGAATTCCTAACAGACTGAGGTTGTATTCGGGAATTCCTAGCAGACTGAGGTTGTGTCTGTGAATTCCTAACAGACTGAGGTTGTGTCCAGGAATTCCTAACAGACTGAGGTTGTATTCAGGAATTCCTAACAGACTGAGGTTGTATTCAGGAATTCCTAACAGACTGAGGTTGTATTCAGGAATTCCTAACAGACTGAGGTTGTATTCAGGAATTCCTAACAGACTGAGGTTGTATTCAGGAATTCCTAACAGACTGAGGTTGTATTCAGGAATTCCTAACAGACTGAGGTTGTATTCAGGAATTCCTAACAGACTGAGGTTGTATCTGAATTCCTAACAGACTGAGGTTGTATCTAGGAATTCCTAACAGACTGAGGTTGTGTCTGTGAATTCCTAACAGACTGAGGTTGTGTCCGGGAATTCCTAACAGACTGAGATTGTGTCTGTGAATTCCTAACAGACTGAGGTTGTGTCTGGGAATTCCGAACAGACTGAGGTTGTGTCTGTGAATTCCTAACAGACTGAGGTTGTATCTGTGAATTCCTAACAGACTGAGGTTGTGTCCAGGAATTCCTAACAGACTGAGGTTGTGTCTGTGAATTCCTAACAGACTGAGGTTGTGTCTGGGAATTCCGAACAGACTGAGGTTGTGTCTGTGAATTCCTAACAGACTGAGGTTGTGTCCATGAATTCCTAACAGATTGAGGTTGTGTCTGTGAATTCCTAACAGACTGAGGTTGTGTCTGTGAATTCCTAACAGACTGAGGTTGTGTCTGTGAATTCCTTACAGACTGAGGTTGTGTCTGTGAATTCCTAACAGACTGAGGTTGTGTCCATGAATTCCTAACAGACTGAGGTTGTGTCTGTGAATTCCTAACAGACTGAGGTTGTGTCTGGGAATTCCTAACAGACTGAGGTTGTGTCCGGGAATTCCTAACAGACTGAGGTTGTATTCGGGAATTCCTAGCAGACTGAGGTTGTATCTGGGAATTCCTAACAGACTGAGGTTGTATCTGTGAATTCCTAACAGACTGAGGTTGTGTCTGTGAATTCCTAACAGACTGAGGTTGTGTCCATGAATTCCTAACAGACTGAGGTTGTGTCTGTGAATTCCTAACAGACTGAGGTTGTGTCCGGGAATTCCTAACAGACTGAGGTTGTGTCTGGGAATTCCTAACAGACTGAGGTTGTGTCCGGGAATTCCTAACAGACTGAGGTTGTGTCTGTGAATTCCTAACAGACTGAGGTTGTGTCTGTGAATTCCTAACAGACTGAGGTTGTGTCCGGGAATTCCTAACAGACTGAGGTTGTGTCCGGGAATTCCTAACAGACTGAGGTTGTGTCTGTGAATTCCTAACAGACTGAGGTTGTGTCCGTGAATTCCTAACAGACTGAGGTTGTGTCCATGAATTCCTAACAGACTGAGGTTGTGTCCGGGAATTCCTAACAGACTGAGGTTGTGTCTGTGAATTCCTAACAGACTGAGGTTGTGTCTGTGAATTCCTAACAGACTGAGGTTGTATTCGGGAATTCCTTACAGACTGAGGTTGTGTCCGTGAATTCCTAACAGACTGAGGTTGTGTCTGTGAATTCCTAACAGACTGAGGTTGTGTCTGGGAATTCCTTACAGACTGAGGTTGTGTCTGTGAATTCCTAACAGACTGAGATTGTGTCTGTGAATTCCTAACAGACTGAGGTTGTGTCTGTGAATTCCTAACAGACTGAGATTGTGTCTGTGAATTCCTAACAGACTGAGGTTGTGTCTGTGAATTCCTAACAGACTGAGGTTGTATTCGGGAATTCCTAACAGACTGAGGTTGTATCTGGGAATTCCTAACAGACTGAGGTTGTGTCTGGGAATTCCTTACAGACTGAGGTTGTATCTAGGAATTCCTAACAGACTGAGGTTGTGTCCATGAATTCCTAACAGACTGAGGTTGTGTCTGGGAATTCCTAACAGACTGAGGTTGTATCTAGGAATTCCTAACAGACTGAGGTTGTGTCCGGGAATTCCTACCACATTTGTTGCAAATTAAACAAATATATGCAATTTTTGTTTTTATTTTCTATTTTTTTCTATTGAGTATTCTAGGCTAGTAAATACTTATTCTTAATTTGATCCTAGCAGGCTCACAAGTGTACATATTTCTAAAATAGACAACAATAAACCTGACAAGCTATCCGATAATGCCAGACTGGGCCTTGGTCATACTTTACTATGTAGTTTGGTGCGTGTTGCATCACATACTGGCAGAAGTTTTGTTTAATGGATTAACACGCCTGCTGAGCCAAGTTGTCTTGTGACTGACAGACAGCAAACCCACGTGAATCCATCAAGTAGGCCCACACTGCTTGATCGTGTCTCCACAAAAATCTGTTAATACTTACGATCTTTTAATTGCATTAGTTTCCTCGGACTCGTTTTCTCCCTCCTCCAACAACAGTCGTAGGTAGTAGTCACCTGTAAGATACACAAACTATTAACATTGGACAGAAACATATACAGTATCCTTCGGGCTATTCCACAATTATCTGTGTGAGAGGGTGGAGAGGCTATTGTACTTAAACTGATGTGTGAAGGGGTAAAACCCCATTTTTCAAGACTAAGTATGCTATACACTAAATATGTTTTAATATTTGATAGGTGGCGGGGTCTCTGAAAATGTCTCCCACCCCTCTCACATAATATTACATAGAATAGGTCACTAGAGACTTTGTTTAAGGTGACCTAATAAACTCAATTCAGTTTGTATTGTTACCTGAAAGTTTTATTTACTTACCTATTTTGATCTCATCTGACAGACAGAGGTAGGGTACTTCAAACTCTTGATGGTTCCATCCTATGATACAGTTCAAGCCAAGCTCCTTATCGACTGAAAAAGCTCGGATCTCATTCTCCAGGGCTTCCCTTAGTTCTTCTCTTGTCTGAATTAGGTGAACCGAAATGGCAGGTTTTATTATATGCCCATAGTATTAAAATGTGTAATTTTATTACTGATAAAATAAAAGCACTGCAAACTGACCCGAAATATACATATCTGTCTGACCCTACACAGGCAAAAGTGCCACACATGTGCCACATGCGTACCATTTTTTATGCGATTTTCACACGATTCTCATGCGTATATCATATGATTTCCCACACGCATGATTTTCACATGACACATGCGTATTATGCACGATATTCATATGAACTCAACGCACGATTTAAGCGTGTGATCTTTTAAAACTGCTAAACCACGCATGTAAATTTCCATATGATTTTCATGCGTTTTACGCATGTGGCATATGTGTGGCACTTTTGCCTGTGTATTCAGAACTGAAAAATTCTTCCAAATATCAAAAAATTTGTAGAAAAATAAATAAAAATAAATTGAACACATACCACAACTGACTGTTTTTAGTCCCTCAAGAACATTCAATCTAATTGGAATTTTACAATAACACATTATTCGATTTAAAGAACTTGAATCTGACTTTGACAAGCTTTTTATAGGCTTGGATGTGCAAACTTGTCTCCAAGCAGAGAAAAAAATCAAAACGTTGGCACTTCCTTGAATATGATGACGGAAAGTATTTTCATCATATGGATATCTTAGAAAAGATTTCTGAAAACTGAAACATGATGTCTTTTTAATCTCAAGTGGAAACTTTCAACTTGAACTGTCAACTGTAAATCCAGACCACCCCGGAAACTTGTAACAAAACCTTAACCAACTGTTAGAGGGCAGACAGATGATGGACTGGATGGACAGCAAACAATAATAGGCTTATCGAAATTCAAGTAGTATAACAAAACTAATGTATAACCTTAAAGGTACGTTACAAGGACTCCATCCCATCTCATAGTGGCTATGTGAGGGTCTTAGCAAATTAATTCCTAAAACACTAAGAGACACATCTGTTTTCACATTTTGAGGATTAATGTGTCACTTTTTCTGTAATGTACATTAATTTAGATTTTAGGGATTTCAATACATTCATAACTTTTAACGCAAAATAACAGTTTTGAAAGTTTCACTTCCAGAAGTTGTGTATAAAACATGTGTGTCCTCTACACTGTTCCTTACAGATTGCCTACCTTGTAGTTCCAGATCAGGTTGGGTTTGGCGTGGTCTTTGTTGAAGCCATAATAAAACAATGGCCAATTCGCCTCACTCTTGATGCGCTGACGCCGCTTTCTTAGGGTGACTGGCTTCAAGTCATTTTGCTGTGATAGAATTAAAAGTAGGATTACAATTAACTAAATGTTTTGATACTAACATCACAATAACATGTGTCCATGAAGGCACGATGGAATTTTACCAAAACTTGTTGTGGAGGTAAAAGACCATAACACACTCATTAAAAATTTGGTTTCTGTTGTCACCACCCAAAATCTCAGTTTAACTTTGGTTTCTGTTGTCATCACCCAAACTCTCAGTTTAACTTTGGTTTCTGTTGTCATCACCCAAACTCTCAGTTAAACTTTGGTTTCTGTTGTCACCACCCAAACTCTCATTAAAACTTTGGTTTCTGTTGTCACCACCCAAACTCTCAGTTACACTTTGGTTTGTTGTTTTTAGGAAAGAGAGAATATTGCTGAGACAAAATACCTGTTTAGTTTTCTCAAGCCCGATCCGTGAACGCCAATGCTGTAGGAAGCCATCGATCTTCATCTCCACCATCAGGAGCTGGGGATTTTTCTTGTTCTTCTTCTGAATTTCCTAAAATCCAACAATTATAAGCCTTAACCATATGATCATCATCAAAACCTGATAATTTTAAACATTTTCCATAAGAACCCTCTCTTGATCTCCTCACCGGAGCCATTTTGAACCCTCTCTTTATGTCCTCACCGGAGCCATTTTGAACCCTATCTTGATCTCACCTGAGCCATTTTGACATTAAGAACCCTCTCTTTATATCCTCACCTGAGCCATTTTGAACCCTATCTTGATCTCACCTGAGCCATTTTGAACCCTATCTTGATCTCACCTGAGCCATTTTGACATTAAGAACCCTATCTTGATCTCACCTGAGCCATTTTGACATTAAGAACCCGCTCTTTATATCCTCACCTGAGCCATTTTGAACCCTCTCTTGATCTCCTCACCGGAGCCATTTTGAACCCTATCTTGATCTCACCTGAGCCATTTTGACATTAAGAACCCTCTCTTTATATCCTCACCTGAGCCATTTTGAACCCTCTCTTGATCTCACCTGAGCCATTTTGACATTAAGAACCCTCTCTTGATCTCCTCACCTGAGCCATTTTGACATTGTCCCTGATGTTGATTCTGTCCTCCTCTGAAGTTGGTACTGCATCTTCAGAGTCTAAAAATAGTAACAGACCGCTGGGCTGAAAGACAGAGTTTAAAACTACAATTAGCATATCCTTGGAGATCTTTACAACCTCGAAAGTATAACGAAGAAAGTTCAAACACCTTGGATAAGATATTTTTATTTTTTAAAAGATTTTAGAAACAGGCTTGATCGAACACAGCTACAAGTCAGCTATATAATTCACAGCTATGCCTATTACTGCTTTACAAAAAACATAAAAAAAAGTTTTTGATTATTTCCTGGAATGTATGAAACTTTTCAGATTTGTGAATTAATTAAAAATTTCTAATAAATAAAATCATCATATGCTTGAACCTATGTTTTACCAACTTTAGAGGTAAAATATTCAAAATGTTATAAATAAAATTTCTCACCAGAATGCGCCGAAGAAGTCCCATAGCCGTCGGATGTCCTGTCACCCAAAGTCCCACAAGATGTCGACTCAGCTGTCTATCAACAAATGACATTGGGGAAATGTTATAATGATAATAAAAACATGCTCAGTCAGACTCTGAAATGTCTTCTCCAATGACTGCCTATTACTAAACCCTGAATTAAATCACACATAGAGGTTCTACTGCTAGATGTAATGGGAGTGGAAGCCACTAATTCTCACTTTAGACCTTATCATCGGGCTTATTAACAGTAAATTCAGGAAAATGACGTTTGACTCTACTGGCTGTAAGATAAATTTGTGTCTGATTTGGGACCATAAATCACATGTATTCTTCAACCCCTTTGACAAAGCTATAAGTTATAACTAGAGAGGGCTCCCTCTGACAAAGCTATAAGTTATAATCCTAGGGAGGGCTCCCTCTGACAAAGTTATAAGTTATAACCCTAGAGAGGGCTCCCTCTGACAAAGCTATAAGTTATAACCCTAGGGAGGGCTCCCTCTGACAAAGCTATAAGTTATAACCCTAGGGAGGGCTCCCTCTGACAAAGTTATAAGTTATAACCCTAGGGAGGGCTCCCTCTGACAAAGCTATAAGTTATAACCCTAGAGAGGGCTCCCTCTGACAAAGCTATAACCCTAGGGAGGTCTCCCTCTGACAAAGTTATAAGTTATAACTCTAGAGAGGGCTCCCTCTGACAAAGCTATAACCCTAGGGAGGGCTCCCTCTGACAAAGCTATAAGTTATAACCCTAGGGAGGGCTCCCTCTGACAAAGTTATAAGTTATAACCCTAGGGAGGGCTCCCTCCGACAAAGCTATAAGTTATAACCCTAGGGAGGGCTCCCTCTGACAAAGTTATAAGTTATAACCCTAGGGAGGGCTCCTTCTGTCAAACTATAAGTTATAACCTTAGGGAGAGCTCCCTCTGACAAAGCTATAAGTTATAACCCTAGGGAGGGCTCCCTCTGACAAAGCTATAAGTTATAACCCTAGGGAGGGCTCCCTCTGACAAAGCTATAAGTTATAACCCTAGGGAGGGCTCCCTCTGACAAAGTTATAAGTTATAACCCTAGGGAGGGCTCCCTCTGACAAAGTTATAAGTTATAACCCTAGGGAGGGCTCCCTCCGACAAAGCTATAAGTTATAACCCTAGGGAGGGCTCCCTCCGACAAAGCTATAAGTTATAACCCTAGAGAGGGCTCCCTCCGACAAAGCTATAAGTTATAACTCTAGGGAGGGCTCCCTCCGACAAAGCTATAAGTTATAACCCTAGGGAGGGCTCCCTCCGACAAAGCTATAAGTTATAACCCTAGGGAGGGCTCCCTCTGACAAAGCTATAAGTTATAACCCTAGAGAGGGCTCCCTCTGACAAAGCTATAAGTTATAACCTTAGGGAGAGCTCCCTCTGACAAAGCTATAAGTTATAACCCTAGGGAGGGCTCCCTCTGACAAAGCTATAAGTTATAACCCTAGGGAGGGCTCCCTCTGACAAAGCTATAAGTTATAACCCTAGGGAGGGCTCCCTCTGACAAAGCTGTAAGTTATAACCCTAGGGAGGGCTCCCTCTGACAAAGCTATAAGTTATAACCCTAGGGAGGGCTCCCTCTGTCAAAGCTATAAGTTATAACCCTAGGGAGGGCTCCCTCTGACAAAGCTATAAGTTATTAATAGGGAGGGCTCCCTCTGACAAAGTTATAACCCTAGGGAGGGCTCCCTCTGTCAAAGCTATAAGTTATAACTAGGGAGGGCTCCCTCTGACAAAGTTATAACCCTAGGGAGGGCTCCCTCTGACAAAGCTATAAGTTATAACCCGAGGGAGGGCTCCCTCTGACAAAGCTATAAGTTATAACCCTAGGGAGGACTCCCTCTGACAAAGCTATAAGTTATAACCCTAGGGAGGGCTCCCTCTGACAAAGCTATAAGTTATAACCCTAGGGAGGGCTCCCTCTGACAAAGCTATAACTTAAAGTTAAAACCCCAGGGAGGGCTCCCTCTGACAAAGCTATAAGTTATAACCCTAGAGAGTGCTCCCTCTGACAAAGCTATAAGACATCTCTCTAGAGGTCTATTCCTCCTTACCTGTTGGTTAACATTCCACCGTCTGTACTTTGTGTAAACATGGCGGTGTGGAGATGTTTAGGGAGGGCCCCTTCTGACAAAGCTATAAGTTACAACCCTAGGGAGGGCTCCCTCTGACAAAGCTATAAGATATCTCTCTAGAGGTCTATTCCTCTTACCTGTTGGTTAACATTCGACCGTCTGTACTCTGTGTAAACATGGCAGTGTGGAGGTGTTTAGGGAGGGCCCCTTCTGACAAAGCTAACTCTTGCATCTTGGCTGCCGTTTCAGCATCTCCCTCCTGTCAATACAATAATCAATTTTCTTACACTTAATAGGATAACTGTTTTGTAATTTTGGTGATATTTTCTCTGTTTTGTTATTTTGGTGATATTTTCTCTGTTGTTTTGTTATTTTGGTGATATTTTCTCTGTGGTTTTGTTATTTTGGTGATATTTTCTCTGTTGTTTTGTTATTTTGGTGATATTTTCTCTGTTTTGTTATTTTGGTGATATTTTCTCTGTTTTGTTATTTTGGTGATATTTTCTCTGTTGTTTTGTTATTTTGGTTATATTTTCTCTGTGGTTTTGTTATTTTGGTTATATTTTCTCTGTTGTTGTTATTTTGGTGATATTTTCTCTGTTTTGTTATTTTGGTGATATTTTCTCTGTTGTTTTGTTATTTTGGTTATATTTTCTCTGTGGTTTTGTTATTTTGGTTATATTTTCTCTGTTGTTTTGTTATTTTGGTGATATTTTCTCTGTTTTGTTATTTTGGTGATATTTTCTCTGTTGTTTTGTTATATTTTTGGTTATATTTTCTCTGTTTTGTTATTTTGGTTATATTTTCTCTGTTGTTTTGTTATTTTGGTGATATTTTCTCTGTGGTTTTGTTATTTTGGTTATATTTTCTGTTGTTTTGTGGTTTTAGTGATATTTTCTCTGTTGTTTTGTTATTTTGGTGATATTTTCTCTGTTTTGTTATTTTGGTGATATTTTCTCTGTTGTTTTGTTATTTTAGTGATATTTTCTCTGTTTTGTTATTTTGGTGATATTTTCTGTTGTTTTGTTATTTTGGTGATATTTTCTCTGTTGTTTTGTTATTTTGGTGATATTTTCTCTGTTTTCTTATTTTGGTGATATTTTCTCTGTTTTGTTATTTTGGTGATATTTTCTGTTTTGTTATTTTGGTGATATCTTCTCTAACTTTCAAACTGATTGTATGTCTCTTAATACATGACAGAAATATTCTATATCATTAAATATTTTGTGTTTAGAAAAATTTATAAACACAAATTACACATGGTTCCTTTTCCTATCAATGTTTACCTTAAATTTTTCACCGCAAAAATCCTGGTCATGTTTATTATAAGTACACCTTCGAAATTGGTACAAAACCTACACAAATCCTGTTTATAATACCATCAGTTTTATCACAAGCCTGATAACATATGTCCTTACCTCAATGATAGCTTTCATTACAAGTCCTGATCCCTTCACAATAGCCATGGAAGGATGCTGAAAAATCATACAATAATTCTATTTATTAGTTGAACTTCACAAATCATCATTTGACTTACACTGCAGAGCTGTTAATTGAAAAATCTTTATCAACTGCTTAACATGCAATTTAAATTGTCCCATTAATGTAAATAATTGTCATTTATTCACTAAATTTACTAATAAAAGTTCTTGTAAAATCATCAGATAGGACCTGTATGATGTTAGTAAAACAATAACATATTAACTGCTTTGAAGTGAAAATTGCTACGTTTGACATTGATATTAAGAGATAGTATACCTGAAACAGCTTGAAGACAATTCGGCCATTCGCGGCAATCATTTCTAGTAACATATCAAAATGCCCGCCATCAGTCGTCTCGCTGTACGGTGCACAGAGGGAGAATGTGAGGAAGTCCAACATGGCCGATATCACCAATGCAGCAGTGTTGTGCACCTGCCATTAAAGTTGAAATTAGATCAAGGTCATTCAATTGAACAAACTTGGTAGCCCTTAATCTCATATAATTCACAATTTTGGTTGACCATTGGCCATGAAAAGTTTCTGCAAAATTTCATTAAAATTGGTTCAGGGGTTTCTAAGAAGAAGTCAAAAATGTTAATTGATACGGATGCATGACACACAACACATGACAAAATGCGATTAGAATTGGTCACTGGAGACTTGGTCACTGGAGACTAAGTGTCAAGTGACCTAAAAAGTCGTAAAATACCAGTCATACACATAAACAGTGTCCATTACACATAAACAGCGTTCATTACATATAAACGGCGTCAATTACACGTAAACGGTATCCCGTACCACATTTTCGTTGAACATTTCAAGCAGGGTCTTGAGGAATTTCTGCGATGACAGCAGTGAGTACTTATTCATTTGTTCTTGTCGTAGGTCATAGTCGTCGTGCATCGGCTGAAAACAACAGTGAAGAGATATAATAAATAAGTTACTTTAAATAGAGCAAATATCTAAATAACAGTTACTATGAATAGATCAAATATCTAAATAGGTTTACTATAAATAGATCTAAGATTTAAATAACATTTTCTATAAATAGATCAAAGGTCGTCTTCACAATCAAAGGGTTCACCAGAACTGCACATATCACATTTCTACTCTGTACTTAATTGGAATTAATCACAACTGTACAGTAAAACACAAACAAAGTGTACATACCACTTTACAGATGATAGAAACAATAACGTAAATACCTTAGATCTAAGGGCTGATATAGATATAAAAGTCTGGGTAAGCTAACTAGTAGCTGTGAGAAATTAATTATTTTACCTGCATGAGAGCACAGAGCATGTCAACAGCCGAATGTGTTACACCTGCGTCACTCCGCTTTAAAGCTTTAACCACTTTTAAACCAACTCTCTCACGCATCCTAAAATAAATGGCAAGAGGTCAATACATTCACTGTTGACAACTAGATTGTTTTTCACAATGTGTATCCTATTTGTGCACCTACAAATTTTTGAACAATTTACAAATCTTGGTGACCTACTTCCAAATTATGACGACCTACTTACAAATAAAAGTGACCTTCTTACAAATCATAGTGACCTACTTACAAATCAAAGTGACCAGTGGTGTAAAGATTCATCGATGCATTGTAATTTGTTGTATAGAATCGCAGAGTGGTGAATCGATGCTGCGTCTATCCATGATTTGTATTGTGATCCTTGAAAATTTGAACTTATTTCCCTTGACCAACGTTAGCTTACTTTTGAGGTAAACAACATGGCTGACAAGGCCATTCCTGCGGCTTATAAAGCTGCATGTTTGAGTTCTTTCAAATCCAAATTATCTAAATTCAAGAACTCTTTGTGGGAAAGAACTCTTTGTGGGAAACAGACAAAATGTATGTTTTTGTAACAAATGTAGACAAAGACTCTAATATTCTGGAAATACCACAAATACAAACATGTACAATAGAATACTAGATATCTGATAGGTCATGTTTCTCATATATCGCAATACGTATTGTAATGTGACCCCTGTATCATGACACGAATCATATCGCTACCCACCTTGCGATACACAGCTCTAATAGTGACCTACTTACATATCAAAGTGACCTACTTACAAATCATGGTGACCTACTTTAAAATCAAGGCAACCTACTTACAAATAGTAAACTACTTCAATAACATAGTGACCTACCTCTACAACATTGTTACCTACTTATATCACTGCGACCTATTTATAAAACACTGACTTATATCAGGGTTTAACCCACATTGAATTTCGTAGGTTTTCTATCATGTAAGCCGGAGTTCTATTTTGTCCTTGTGACCTACTTTGGTAAGTTTGTGAAGGCCTGGAAGCCAGCCTTTGAAGCCACCAATCGTCTGAGAGCATGAAATTGAGCTTCTAAACAAGCTGAAGGGATAGAGTTCTGGTCTCCCTCTCGGTCCAGTAAGCTCCCTAGGGCACCATTAATTAACTTTTCCTTATTCTCTGCAAACAGGCCCTGAAAATAGATTAAATATGTAAAAATCATTGCTTCTTAATATTTGACATTTTAGATCTGACATGAGCTTTGACCTCATTGAGAATTAACTGTTACCTATCACGACTTGACTTACATCCTGGGTAACGGCGTGAAGTAGTCCACTATAGGAGATATGAACTTTGACCTCATTGAGAATTAACTGTTACCTATCACGACTTGACTTACATCCTGGGTAACGGCGTGAAGTAGTCCACTATAGGAGATATGAACTTTGACCTCATTGAGAATTAACTGTTACCTATCACGGCTTGACTTACATCCTGGGTAACGGCGTGAAGTAGTCCACTATAGGAGATATGAACTTTGACCTCATTGAGAATTAACTGTTACCTATCACGGCTTGACTTACATCCTGGGTAACGGTGTGAAGTAGTCCACTATAGGAGATATGAACTTTGACCTCATTGAGAATTAACTGTTACCTATCACGACTTGACTTACATCCTGGGTAACGGCGTGAAGTAGTCCACTATAGGAGATATGAACTTTGACCTCATTGAGAATTAACTGTTACCTATCACGACTTGACTTACATCCTGGGTAACGGCATGAAGTAGTCCACTATAGGAGATATTACTGTTGAATCTGGCCACTGCTTCATCAAATGTCATTGTGACTGAAAAAAAATACAATACAGGTATTTTAACAGGTGATTTGAGGGAAAGAATCATATATAATCCTAATATATAAGTCCTACAAGTTTTTTGTGTTGCTATGGCTACCATTTGTTGCCTTAGCTTTAGCCTTGGCATTCTGATTGGTTGAGATTTGTTTCATACCTCTATGAAAAAAAATCTGAAAATGGCGCAAAAAATATGACATCACGATACGGCCATTGATGTTGCGTACTGATTTGTGAAAAAGAATCCCTTATAAGATCAGTTAAATGTTACATAACACATGTTTTAACTTTGAAAATCAATTTCGAAAATTAATTATAAGCATAGAATCTGATGTCAATCATTTTTCAGTTTCGTAGGGGTATGAGAAAAAAATTTGTTTGCAAACAATATTTCCTTCATACCCCAATGAAACAAAAAATTAACATCAATGCTTAAATAACATTAAACTTAAACTGCAGTAGACAAATATGGCCCTATTGGTTACCTGGTTGTATCATTAATTTTAAATGCTGGCTTTCCACTTCTTCATCCACAGGAACAGTGAAGGGACCTGTCGATAGATTGGTAAGATGATGGTCAGAGAAATAACACAATAATACAATACTATCTTATGGTTCTTTTGATACAAATAATTGTTACATCTTACACATCATTTAACTGATAAAGGAGCAGCTGGTTAACGTTGGTGTTAAACAATCTGTTACTCAGATGAAAAAGTATGCTTCTTTGGCTCAGAAGAAGAGCCAGAATTATCACCAGAGGCCCATGTTATATAAAATAAAGATGACACACAAAAAGTACTTGCATTAAAATTTGATGGGTGGTGGGAAAAATACCATTTTTCTTGTATTCTTTATACTAAATAAGTTTCAATATTCAATGAGTGGTGGTGTGAAGCCCCATTCTTCTAAGTAATCTTTATACAGGGCTTTTTCTGGGGGCTTTTTGGGGCCATTAATGGGCCCCATTGCCAATTGAAATTATTTTGCAAAATTCCCAAACCCAGTTTCCTTGTGAAAAAATCTTTCCTCATTAACCAAATTTCTTCCCAAAATGAGACAAAAGGCTCTTTCCCAAACCAGCAAGAAAAAAACCCTGCTATACTAAATATGTTTTATCCAATGAATATTTGATGTGAGGTCAAGTCTCTGATAAAATGCCTCCTACCCCTCCAACATGGATAATTTTGAAAGAATCTTTATGTTATATGTTCCATACCTTTAAACTTATTGTAACTTCATTTTCAAAATAAAAACCTACTGGTTCAACTTTGAACTGAAACAACATTTATTTCCTATGACTGTTATATTAAAGTATCCTTTCAAATCTTGTTGATTCCTCAACTCCTCATTATTTTACCAACCTAATCGAAAGCCTCGGTGTGTGAATGTCATTCTGACACAGACGTCACGGTTCCCGGAAGCTCTCACACCGTCCAGTAATGACGCTATCAACGCATCTCTGTCGGTGGAGAGGTATGTCCGTATTGCACCTTTTACATATTCTATACTAAACTTTTGTGGGTTTTCACTATCACGAATTATTGCAAAAATCTGAAAGAAAAAATAATAATCAAATATTAAAAAAAAATTTTGAATCATGACTTTTCATTTCTAAACAATAAATCCGGAAATATTCATCTTTGTACTGCAATTCTCATAAATCTTTAAAATAAAATGAAGTTCCTAAATTTACTACCTGGTAACTGATATCAAAATGTTTTTTTCATCAAGTCTGCTACAAATTTCAAGGATGGATGAGAGATATTAATGTATGGATGAGAGACATATAGATGAGATATATTTTATGGATGAGAGATGTATAGTGAGAGATAATTGTATGAATAAGAAATATTGTATGAGATGTTGTGTGGTGAAAAATGTTGTATGGATGAGAGATATTGTATAGATGAGAGATGTACGGTGACAGATGTTGTATGGATGAGAGATATTCTATGGATGAGAGATATTGTATGAATGAGAGATGTTGTGTGGTGAGAAATGTTGTATGGATTAGAAATATTGTATAGATGAGAGATGTTGTATGGATGAGAGATGTTGTATGGATGAAAGATGTTGTATGGATGAGAGATATTGTATAGATGAGAGATGTTGTACGGTGAGAGATGTTGTATAGTGAGAGATATTGTTTGAATAAGAAATATTGTACGGTGACAGATGTTGTATGGATGAAAGATATGGTATGAATGAGAGATGTTGTATGGTGAGAAATGTTGTATGGATTAGAGATATTGTATGGATGACAGATGTTGTATGGATGAAAGATATTGTATGGCTGAGAGATGTAGTACGGTGAGAGATGTTGTATAGATGAGAGATGTACGGTGACAGATGTATGGATGAAAGATATTGTATGGATGATAGATGTTGTATGGATGAGAGATGCTGTATGGATGAGAGATGTATGGATGAGAGATGTTGTATGGTGAGAGATGTTGTATGGATGAGAGATGTTGCATGGATGAGAGATGCTGTATGGATGAGAGACGTATGGATGAGAGATGTTGTATGGTGAGAGATGTTGTATGGATGAGAGATGTTGCATGGATGAGATATGTTGTATGGATGAGAGATATTGTATAATAGATGAGAGATGTTGCATGGATGAGAGATGCTGTATGGATGAGAGATGTATGGATGAGAGATGTTGTATGGTGAGAGATATTGTATGGATGAGAGATGTATAGTGAGAGATATTGTATAGATGAGAGATGTTGTATGGTGAGAGATGTTGTATGGATGAAAGATGCTGTATGGTGAGAGATGTTGTATGGATGAAAGATGTTGTATGGTGAGAGATATTGCATGGATGAGATATGTTGTATGGATGAGAGATATTGCATAGATGAGAGATGTTGTATGGATGAGAGATGTTGTATGGATGAAAGATGTTGTATGGTGAGAGATATTGCATGGATGAGATATGTTGTATGGATGAGAGATATTGTATAGATGAGATTTTATTTGGTGAGAGATGTATGGATGATAGATACTGTATGGATAAGAGATATTGTAAGGATGAGAAATATTTATCGGATGAGAGAAGATATTGTACCAAACAAAAATGATGATGGATCAGATATCCTATGGATGAGAGATGTTTTAGCGGGGTTTGTACAGATGACTGATGAGAGATGTATATAGATGAGAGGCCTTGTATGGATGAGATATATTGCATGGATGAGAGATATTGTACGAATAAGTGATGTTGTATGGATGAGATATTGTATGGATCAGAGATGTTTTATGGATGAGGGGTATGATACAAATGACATACTTACATCACAGAGGGGTTTACAAGTGACCACATTGTATGTAGCGGGATCTCTCTCTACCATACATGTCTCTGATAAACACAGAGTTCGCCGCACATTGTCATTGTGACGTGGTGATATCTTCTGTACCACAAATTCTGCATATGATGTCAGCGCTTCATCAGTACTGGAAAAATGGATCAGCAAGACATTTAGCTACTTCTTCCAATTGAAATAAATTTATTCTCATATAGATAAATATTATCCATCAGGTAAAAAGGCATTTTAATACAAATTATTTGTATCATTTGTATCAACGTACAATATCATTATGGCAGAGTATATGTTTATTCTGTCATAAGCGTGAACTAAAAGTTAAATTTAACGGAAATCATTCAATTTGCTGTTATTTTCATTTCTTTTAAAAGATGAAAACAATTGGGTTGAGATATCCCTGTCCTAAGAACAGGCCAATGTAAGATTATATTAATCACATCACTCCTATTAAATATGGGAATATAACTTAATTCATTTCTTTGTAAGACAGCAGTTCAATTTCAACTCAAGTGAGGCTGTTTTTTTTTCTCCACAGAGACAATCATGCGATGTTATTGTGACATCATAAACAATTTATGACATCACAATTATGTTATTACATGTCTCCCGAATACTGATGATATTTCCGTATCATATAGTAGAAGAGGTCAGTTTTAAGTGATACAGGGTAATTTGGGAACACTGGCCTAACAATAATACTTTTTAGACGGGTATACCGATAGATTTTTAGAAAATCTCCCCATTATAATTATTATGATACAGCAGCCTTACTAATTGAGGATAGAATCAGTTGTTGGTAAAATGTTTAGAGCAGCACCATCTCTTTATAATATAATACAGCACCATCTCTTTATAATATACTACAGCACCATCTCTTTATAATATACTACAGCACCATCTCTTTATAATATACTACAGCACCATCTCTTTATAATATAATACAGCACCATCTCTTTATAATATAATACAGCACCATCTCTTTATAATATAATACAGCACCATCTCTTTATAATATAATACAGCACCATCTCTTTATAATATAATACAGCACCATCTCTTCATAACACCTTTGTCTCCATCACCCACCTGTGTTTTCCCATCCGGTTGAGGATGAACTGTTGGAATGTTATCGGTTCCCGACGCTGTTTTACAGCTATTCCAACATAAGCTGCAGCCGATTCCATCACATGCTTAATTAGTTCATCTTTCTGCTCCAGAGCAAAGAGGTGCTACAATGGAAGTTACAAATTATATAATAACATCTTTCTATTCCTACTCTTTTATAACCCAAGAGGTGTCACCATGAAGACAACTGAGAAATTATAAGAACTTTCCCTTGTTTTTGTATCAAAGTGGTGTTAGAAGAGAGGTAACCTCATATTATACAACATCTATCAACCAATTTCTTTTAAATTATCTTAAAATGAAACAAACATTTTATTTATAGAAAGGTTTTTGTGATTACAAAGGTTTTTTTTTTGGTGAACACGGAATCAAGAGTCTTCATTTATGTAATACAGAATTTATTTATAGTTTAAAGGTAAAAACTGTCATTATGTAATTTTGCCTTCAGTTTGTTAACTTCACTGGAAGCCACTAGGGGCTATTCCAGTAAAATATCTACCGTACAGGAGGACTCTAGGTTTGTTAAATTGGAATGATTTAATTCAATTGGAGATTTTGATAAGAGTCATTTTCTCAAGTACCCACTGGGCATACAATTTCTCTATATCTAGACTCCTCCCGTCAGATAAATAGCAGCCCTAACTAAAACTTGAAATATTAACATCAGAGATTAGCTGAGATGACACAAGACTGCCAAATCTTAATGCATCATCAATTCTATAATTACAACATGGTATTATCATGACTTTATTGGAAATGTATAGATTGTACACACCAATCGGCTGAACCCGCCATGGATGATTGCCACTCCACCAGGGTAATCGGTCACCTGTGATTAAAGATAACAAACTTATCTAATATTACATCATTATGAACCATATTCCTGTAATTAGCTTTAACCCTTTGCCACATGCAGGTTATAACACTTCAGCACTCTGTGCCAATAGTGCAAAGATACATTGTTGCAATGCAACATTATTGCGCTGACTGAAATGTACATACACCATCTCAATGGCAGTTTTTGAGAAATTAAGCTTTGTTTTGATTAATTTTTCTAAACCTAATTTTGAAAGTGAAATAGTTGTTTTAGACATTTTTAGTAAGTTACAATTATGTTCAGAATTTCTTAAATTTTAATTCTGTGCTATTTTCTTTATAAAACCAACAACACATAACCACGAAATCAGCTGTATACAAACAGAACAGACAAATTTCAAAATATTTTGACAATGTAATTTATAATTCATTGAATTCCTGTACATGAAATGATTCAACATTAACTCCCAAATGAAACAAACTGAATTTTCAAAGTTTTCACAAGAATATTTCAACAGTTCAGGCTTAAGCCTAGAATATTTTATATCCGATGTCGCGACGAAGGAATGTGTATCCGACCATTTTGGGTCAAATCTACCTTCGTTTTTCAAATGCCAGCGAGCGTAGTTATTAGTGTATCGAGCTATGGTGGAAAACTGATTCTCATTGAAGAAAAGGTAGAAATAATCAATGGGACTTGCAGTATCAATATCAAAAGTTTCTGGAAGTACTGGCCCCGTTTCCCTAACAAAATCATTTACTGTGATCGGCGAAAAATCTTGGTCAACATTACCTAATGGCGGCGGTACAACTAGTCGCCGTTCGTCCTCATTTTTGGACTCGTTATCTGTTGACAGTTCATTTAGAGCATCGTTAAGATCAATATCAGACTCAATGTATTCAGGTCCAAAGCCATCGAACTCTAAATTATCAACTTCGTCGTCAAAAATGTCGCGCAAAATCGTAGCCACAGCCGCCATTACGCCTCGTTGTTGTCACACTTTTCTACACTCATGACTCACACTTTCTAGGTTAATTTATTCAAAAACTTTCGTATGAATGACGTGTACAAATCTGATTGGTCGATGCATTGATATCTTCTTAAAATAGTATCAGGGATTTCCAGATAGGTGTCGCTTTCAATCACGGGATTTTCCATGTCTAAGTTTACCGAACCGGCATGGCGTCGAGAGGCGCTTACATTGAGATAACGTAGAGGCGTCGAGAAGCGCTTACATGGAGATAATGCAGAGGCGTCGAGAAGCGCTTACATGTGGCAAGGGGTAAAGGCGTCCAGAGGCGCTTACATGTGGCAAAGGGTTAATAGATTCAACACATAATTTCTAAGTCAAAATGAGAGGGAAGGCTTACTGTATAACAACGGAAAACGTATTCATCGAAATGAATTTAAACAAAAGGTGTGGACTTACTGCATGATAAAAACTGAGCTTGTATTGAATCATTATAATAGATCACATCTTTAGGAAAGTGTATTTAATGTACTGTAAATGTGGTTATTTTTGTAGGGTTTATTTCACGATTTTGATATGTAAACTCTATAAGTGGGGGTCAGTTTCGCGACCGATCCAACGATCTGTATTTCGAGATTAGGCAAATTGGTATCAAAATAATACACAAGGGGGGATTTCGATGTAAAATGGACTCCGTGTAATCAGTGTAAATTTCCCCTCTCATAAATTTCCACATTTACAGTAAACATTTAGGCGACATGCAGATCACTGAGGAAGGTCTTCTTATTCTCAAAACAAAATGAATTTACAATGACTGGTACATCCATAGAGCAGAAACAGGCATTAAAAGGGTTAATTCTAAATCATATTGTGAAAATATACACATTTACTATTTAGGAAGTCATAAAATCAATGAAAAATAAATATTACATTACGAAAAGTGAAAGCATATATTAAGTATATTAGTATGCTATGATAAATATATGGAAAGTGAAAGCAGGTCTTGATCTCCTGTAAATTTATGTTTTAGAAATGGGAGGTACCTGGGTAAGTCCCTCCATGTCTTTGTACAAGTATGAACACAGTGTTTTGTTGCTGGATGGGTCAATCTGATCCAGTGACCCTGGGTTGACCTCTAGAATCACAGGGACACGGCTTTCCGACCAGTGGCATTTGTAAGCATTGAATCTCTGTCAAATGAAAATTAAAAGTTTAAAACTGTAACATAAAAATATTGTGATTACAATTTTCAAATGTAGGCAATTATGACTAAAATTTAATCATTGATTATAATAATCAATAATAATGAAATCAATAAACATTTTTGAAAACGATACTTAACTATGTTTTCAAAATTTTAACACAATGCTCACCTTTATTGTTTTGCTAACTTCAGCAAATTTGTTCCGAAATTTCTGTAGAATAAAAAAGAAAACGTAAATAAATCTGTTCCAAATATCTTGAAGTTTAAAAATTAGTTTCTTATCTTTTCAGTGTAAGTCATAGTCTAGATAGTCAAAATATTGGGTATTTATTAAAACTGTGACATAGTTCAACTCAGAAACAATATCAATCATATCAATACATGAAATGATGTATGTAAATTGCAATTGTCAGTCAGGGCCAACATATGCATGCCATCAAACTATCATCCCATGCTGACAATGTTTACAAAATTAGAATGAATTCCAAAACAAATAAAACAAATAAAAGTAAAAAATGTTATTTCCCTATATAAACTATAGTAAAGTTTACCCCCGCCCCAGGGGCAAACTTGAGACCCCAGGGTCATAAAATTCACAATTTTGGTAAAGCACCTTCAGACCCTGCCATCTATGAAGTGTATTTGATTCTATCATATCTGAGAGTAGAGAAGAAGATTTTTTAAATTTCAGTCAATTTGGCCCTTTTAAGCCCTGCCCATCAGCCCCTGGGGGTCAGTCAGGGCCAACATGTGAATGCCATCAAACTGTCATCCCATGCTGACAATGGTTACAAAATTAGAATGAATTCCAATAGAAATAAAACAAATAAAAGTCAAAAATGTTATTTCCCTATATAAACTATAGTAAAGTTTATCCCCACCCCAGGGGCAAACTTGAGATCCCAGGGTCATGAAATTAACAATTTTGGTTAAGAACCTTCAAACCCAGCCACCTATGAAGTGTATTTGATTCTATCATATCTGAGAGTAGAGAAGAAGATTTGTGAAATTTCAGTCAATTTGGCCCTTTTTAGCCCCGCCCATCAGCCCCTGGGGGTCAGTCAGGGCCAACATGTGCATGCCATCAAACTGTCATCCCATGCTGACAATGTTTACAAAATTAGAATGAATTCCAAAACAAATAAAACAAATAAAAGTAAAAAATGTTATTTCCCTATATAAACTATAGTAAAGTTTACCCCCGCCCCAGGGGCAAACTTGAGATCCCAGGGTCATGAAATTAACAATTTTGGTTAAGAACCTTCAAACCCAGCCACCTATGAAGTGTATTTGATTCTATCATATCTGAGAGTAGAGAAGAAGATTTGTGAAATTTCAGTCAATTTGGCCCTTTTTAGCCCCGCCCATCAGCCCCTGGGGGTCAGTCAGGGCCAACATGTGCATGCCATCAAACTGTCATCCCATGCTGACAATGGTTACAAAATTAGAATGAATTCCAATAGATAAAAAATAAATTAAAGTCAAAAATGTGATTTCCCTATATAAACTATAGTAAAGTTTACCCCCTCCCCAGGGGCAAACGTGAAACCCCTGGGTCATGAAATTTACAATTTTGGTAAAGCACCTTAAGACCCTTCCATCTATGAAGAGTGTTTGATTCCAGCATATCTGAGAGTAGAGAAGAAGATTTTTGAAGTTTTAGTCAATTTGACCCTTATTGGCCCCGTCCCTCAAGCCCCTGGGGGGTGGGGACCATATAATTTACAATTTTGGTTGACCTTTAGCCATAGAAGCTTCCTGCCAAATTTCATAGAATTTGGTTTGTGGGTTTTGGAGAAGAAGTCGAAAATGTAAATTGTTTACGGACGCACGACGGACGACGGACGACGACGGACAAAAGGGGATTAGAATAGGTCACTTGAGACTTTGTCTCAGGTGACCTAAAAATTAAAAATATCAATGTAATTTACCTCAATGAACCCCAAAAAACTGATTCCTATTTTGTCTTTAACAGACTCATCAAGTCCTCAAATAAAATTACTTTTGATTCAGTATGAGATGCACAAACTCCAACCTCTACCTACCAATGCTTCAGTGAGGAGATCTGGCCGGTGATCTGTGGAGAATTTCATTGAGTCAGTCTTCTTACCCTTCTTCATGGTAATAATGAACTCATTGTTGGTCGGGGCCCTCACATTGGGAGCAATACTTATGAACTCCTCATACGACCACTAAAAATAAACATCAAAACATGAGTTTTCCTTTTTCTGCACTATAATAAATATTTGTCATTTTAAGATACTTTAGTTTTAAAAGCACCATTACCTCAATAACATATTATCTCTTAGTCTAATTAGTATTTTTTATCCAAGAATTTTCTGTTTCCTTGAAAACAAAATATTACAATTACACCTTTCTCTTGACCCTGATCATGATTTTTGTGTCCCCAGAATTATTTTTTAACCTCTACCTTCAGTTTAACTTTGTGGTTGACTTCCGACACAGCTAGATAACAGGTGCTCTAACGAATGCCCTGTTTAATGGTAGTTGACCTATCATCTAAACCACCAGAAAACATGAGGCCCAGGGGGGCTTAACTGCCACTTGAGTTCTGATGCATATATATATACTGATAGATGATATTTTGCTTTTAAACAAACATCAAACACATCTCAGCCCTTTGACCTTAACAGAAGGCAAAGGTCATTCATTTGAACAAACTTAGTAAGTCTTCCTCCCAATATGCTACTGGCCAAATATCGTGACCCTGTGCTTCTTGGCTATTGAGAAGAAGTTGTTAATTTTTCTTTTAAAAATCATTTGACCCCTGTGACCTTGAAAGTAGAGCAGGTCATTATTTTGAATACAGTTTGTAGCCCTTGACCCAGGCAGGCCCTGGGCATCTTGGTTATTGGGAAGATGTTGTTTGAAGATATTAAGTCATTTCACCCCCCAAAACATTGAAAGTAGGTCAAGGTCATTGATTTGAACAAACTTTATAGCCTTTCATCCAAGCATGCTACTGGCCCAATATCGTGACTCTTTGCTCTTGGTTAATACAAGGAAGTCTTTAGAAGTTTTTTTGTACATTTGACCCTGTGATCTTGCAAATAGGTCACCATCTGACTTAGAAAATAGGTCACCTTCATTAATCAAAGCATGCTACTGTCTGAATATCATGGCCTGGGCCTCTTGGATATTGAGAAGAATTCTTTTAATGATTTAAGTCATTTGACCCCGAGACCTTGGAAGTAGGTGAAGGTCATTCATTTGAACAAACTGTGTACAATGCAGCCATTTGTCTCATGGCCCATGTGCCTCCTGATCACTACTAAGAAGAACTTGCTTAAAATATTTTAGTAAATTTGACCCATATGACCTTGAAAATAAGTCAAGGTCATCCATTAAGCACACATGGTTACCCTTCATCCCAGCATGCTATAGCTCCAATACCATGGCCATGTGTCTCTTAGTCATTGAGAAGAAGTCATTGGAAGATTTTAAGTCATTTGACCCATGTGACACCAAAAGTAGGTCAAGGTCATTGATATTGATTTGAATAAACTTTGTGACCCTTCATTCCAGCATGCTACTAGATTGATATTATAACATTGTGCCCCTTGGTTATTGAAAAGTGAAATATATCAATTGTTTACGACACACAACGGACAACGCTGCACAAATAGTGATCGCAATAGGTTACTTGAAACTTTAAGTTGCCATAGGATTTCAGTGTTGACTTGCCTGGTTAGTGACCTCCAAAGTCTGAGGGTTGTATGTTGTGATCCCAAGTGTTCCAACAGAGAAAATCCTTTTGTATCTGGAAATGTATTGATAAAGTTACAAATTCATTTGAAAACAAGTTTCTGATATCACATTAAAAGTTTCAAAATCCCAATGAATTTCATGTTTAATGCTGTATGAAAGCAAAATGTTATTTACAATATCAGAAATAAAAACTTGTGGTTTGAAAACTTTCTCAACATATACTATTCTATTGTATCCTGAAAACAAATTGATGGAATGATAAATTTATTTAGAAATAGATAATAGTCAATATAGAAATAGATAATTGTCAATTTAATTTTAATGATTGAACAGAATTTCCTTTAATCCTTAATGCTGTTTGAAACCCTTATAAAGTCATTGTACAACAACGGATAAAAAGGTATTTTCTTTAGATAAAATTCAGCGTAAACAGGTAAGTATTAATGTGATGTATTCAACCTAATTAGCATATACATGTATACCTGCCCCTATGAGTGCACTTGACCTTTTCTCAGGTGAAGAGGATGGGTGTGCTAATTGATACTTATAACACTGATCTACCAATGTAATCTTCAGTCTTTTTACCAAAGACTTTGTATTGTTTTCTCCACATAACGACATTTCCCCATCCACTATCCCTGTACATGGTTTAAGCATACCACTTTTGTGTTATTGTAAGCGCAGGCCACTTATTAGATTGAATATGGTATATATGATTTATCATACTTACTTCCCTTTCCATGAGTGCTTCGTTATGAAATAGCAAGCTAAATCCTTGTTATCCTTCATGGAACCCATTTTGCGGGATTTCTGAAACAAAATAAACAGTCAGATTAAAATATTTTAACACTAACGATACAGGTAAACGTTAATACAACAAAAATTATATCTAAAGACAAGGCACATGTGGATCCAGGTAATTCAATAACTCTCACTACTGGAATCATTGGATATAATTTTCTTTGTTTTCTCATTCGCTATATGTCAGTGTAACAATAGTCTGCATTATTCTAATAATTTAATCAATCGTTATTATATAACTCCTAAATTTAGACAACAGCAGATGACTGATCATCAAATATTAATAAATCTATTATCAAAAAATGATTTATATTGGTGTAATTAGATTTCTTGGTATAATAAAGAATGATTTGCTTAATATAACAATTTTATTCATTTTGTCAAAATGTAAAAGGAGTGTGAGTAAATAAGCCATTCAAAAGATAAACACCTGTATACATTGTGTAAATAATAATCTTTATCAGATTGTTCCGTTATATTTAGCTGATAGTCGGATTATATTACCTGCGTTAAATGTAACCACTGATTTAGGTCAAGTATACTAAAATGACAAGTATCAATACCAGTCCCACAACTGATTGCTCAAGCGACAAGTTATCCCACTGCAATATAGTCTGAATACAAATTGTGTGACAGTCCTTTTTGACATGATATTCTTACCAGAGGTGTCTTGACTGATGGGCCTTACATGGCTACTCAATAAATGTTGCAGCAAAAAATGTCAATTTCTTTTTTTTCGCTACAACAGTAGCTCGACCGAACACAGAAAAGTATGAAACCGAAAGCGGTCTGAAAGAGTGCAGTTCTGTATAGGTTTCTAACACAGACACCTAATGTATACAGATTTTTGTTGCTCAAATGCAAAACACAAGCAGAATTCATAGAACACAGAGAGCAATGAGGCACAGTATTTGTTTTTATATTTTCCTGAACATGCAAATTAGAAAGCAAATTTTCGTGATGACGAATCGTTCAATTTCGTTTTCTCTGAATATTGAAATGGAGGATAAATTGTCTTATTTTACACTTTTGGTACGAGTTTTTATGCAAGGGACTTATTTATTTCGCCATCACTGATAGTTGGACTTTAATGTTACTTTAGTAAAATACGACGCGATCTTCTGGTGATACACATATGTGTGTAAGGGGGAGGGGTCCACTATGACATGAAGTAGAACTATCAGAATACACTTCCTTGATGTTCAAATCAAATCAAATAAGCAATGTTTTATCATCAAAATTCATCATTACTTACACTTAAGATTAACACAACTTCATTCAAGATAGTCTTAAAGTTGCAAACAATCAATATTCATTGCCAAAATTCGGCTCAATCTCTTCGTACAACATCATAAGTTTCGCCGAACTAGGTGGCTGCCATGTTGATATTTCTTATAGTTCCGGTCATGCGCGTGACTACTCCCACTTGTATTTTCGAAGCGAAGCCTAGCGGCGAGTAGAAAAACTACGGCAGGTAATCCAGTCGAGCACAGACTTATTGCTGAGCTTTATTCGCACTTGGCAACCCAAAGGGTTCTCGGTTGACAGCTTTATCTCGATATATATGTGTCGAATACAGTAAATGAAAGAGACAGGTATGTTGCTGTAGTAATATCTGTATTAACGAATGTTTGTATGTCAGTCGTAATTGTGATTAGACATTGTTTGCGCAACATTACCTAGGCCTACTCCACATGTATCTAGTACATGTACATTGTACGCATGTGTAATTATGTAATATATATGTACACGCACACATATGCATACTAGTCAACTCAGTAATATTTATATTATCGAGACATTAAAAAAAATGTTGATCTACTTAAATCATAATTATGCCGTTTAAAAGTGTTAGGTTTAATTAAAAGGGGACACCTTCTTAATTTTGTCGGGCCCGGGGGTTTAAAAAATGATGATGATAAAATGAAGTCGATATCATGTTTATGTATCGACTCTATTTTTTATTATTGATATCGGCTCTGTTTTTTTAATTAATATTATCATTATCTTTTCATTACAATATGACCTTTCAATTAATTGCCTTTAATTCCAATATTTGTCAGTCATCGGTAATTTTTAAAACCAGTCGGTTGGATCTGCCTGCTGACTGGTGGTTGACAATCGGGGTATTAATGTAATATTGTCATCATTTCTTGACATTGAAGTATTTTATATATAAATATATGTATATTTATTTCTAACCGTATACATACATATTGGCTCTCCCTTGGCGTATATTTACATGTAAAGTGTACGCATCTATCCATATATTGAGCGTTACATGTTTATAAATGTAGTGCCTCGTGTCCAGTTCACCTGTGTAAACCTGTTTGGTAGAGTTCAGTAAAGAGGTCATGTTATTTTCACTATTGATCAATGACCAGCGGTCAATGCGCACTCGCGCTTTTTGTGGTAGCGCGACTCCCGTACAGGAAGTTGACACGATCGGACGTGTACATGATATACATGTGCAATACGTTATTCAGCGCATCTTACATCGTTTGCCAATGTGAGTACTTTAATTAGTTATTGTTATATATTTTTTGTATAACCTGCCATAATGTTTAGGCATATTATTGATGTAAATTATCTGCTTATTATTCAGTTATTATGATTGTATGTATTGACAGGTTAAGCTGACAGGGTGAAGCTTATGTTGTGTCTGTTCTAGGTGTACCTGTGTCACCATGACCTTTGTTAATCCTCTGTTCACATGTTCCGTCTCTGGTCGATGTTTTTGTAATGTATTGTTCCTGTGTACTCCTGTGAATTCTCTGTTGTGACTGGTCCTTACAGTTTTGTATCATTTAATGTGATAAATCCGGGGTGTTATTACGTATACTCGTCCATAATTCATTGATGGATATCCATAAATAGTGACTTTTTTCCACTTTGGCTTGCTATATACTGGGCACCTTCGATTCCAAAACCCCGGGCTGTCCGCACGTTTCCTCTACCGTAGAAGTAGTTAGTGTCGACAGCTGTTACAGTGTTAGGATATAGAATAATTAATTCCCCTGTAATCCACCCAGTGATACGTACATGGTTGAATTGGGATTTCCTTTTTGTGGACAATTTTAAGTGTTATTCTCTGGATTATACATTATGTTGTGTATCCTGGTATTTTCACCTCTCCAGGCCGAAACTAGTGTTTAGTCACCAGAATTCCCGAGAAATCCTGCCGAAGGTTCAGTTCAGTTCAGTTCAGTTCTTTATTACTTTAAACCATTTGGTTTATCAGTACAGTGCATATATATACAGTGCAGACAGGAAAAACAATACCATATGTACAGACACACAACACACTCCAGCGTACACGTTTGTATAGTGTAGAGAGACATCTCACATAATTATTCTCGATACAATATGTTCTCACATTAAGTTTCTATGTCACACATGTTTCAATAAGAAGGAGAAATACTGTAGTTTTAGCTTTAAGTTATTGTGAATCATTAAGTTGTTAGTTATAAGTTATATTACAGAAGCGGAACCAATACACCTCGTATATAAAATCTCGGCCTTTAGATAAGTTAAAGATCTATAGCAGTACCTTTATCTTTTTTTTTTAAATTTGTAGTATATCTGTGAGTGCCTTGGGCGACCGAGTCTGATTTTATTAAGCTACAAAACAATTTTTTTATCATATTTTCTTTTGTAAAGTATATACAGAAAGCTAATTGATTTTAAATTATCCACTTAATTCAATAGAATATTACATATATAGCCATCTGTTCTTAGGAACACATAAATCTCTATCTTGTCTTCTCTCTCAGATTTAATACCCCCTTATAAATTGCCTTTTAATCCCCTAACAATAGAAACACCTTCTCCAGGGTAGGTTCTATTGTCTACCTCTGGCCAGGTATCTCAACTTTACGCCTGACTGACCCCTCTTGGTCACCTGTACCAGACACCTGGGCCATTTTCTTTTTTGCCGTCCAAACGGATGGACCAGTTAAACCGGTGTTGTTCGTTTATGCAATAAAGACGGACCTGATGATTTCATATTGTTTTCAGACGAGCCTTGACAAAGACTCCCAAGACTTGTATTAACATTTGCAGGTCCATCAAGATATATGTTGCAATATTACATTTAAAAACTGACGAACCGGTCCGCATAAACGAACAGGATCCTGTATAAGCACTCTGGTCTTTATAAGAGTTACCTCCCCTTGCACTGATAACGTATACAACACGTTTCTAGTACCTTTTATTTCCGGTTAAATTACGTTCTCCTCTTCTTTTTTTATCTGTTCTCACAAACATGAAATATTGCTCCAACTCCTGCCAACCCTGTGGTGGTAATCCTCACCCCTAAAGAGAGGAAACCACTACATGCAGGGTGTGTACGGGCGTCACCAGTGACGTCAGAGATGCACGGATGCTACCGTCATGAAATGGTGTGTAGAATTCATACTATCAGTAACACAAATCTCACCCGGTAACAAGCTACACCTAATTTCTCTAACCAATCTTTATACTTTATTCTTGTCGGTTAATGTCCGGCGTCAGTACATTTTTTAGTAAATGTCGTTGTTTTATTGTTTGTAGTATTTGTTACACAAGTTCCGAGCCCTCTTCGTCCGAGTATGAAGAGGCAGGTTTCTATATGACTTTTGTATTGTCAGTAGCTTTGTTTAATTTTATCCATGAAATGTACTGTCATAACTGAAGTATCATCAGTTACTAGTGTGTCAAATCTTATTGATTGTAAGATAGGCGTTAAGGGGTATTGCAGGTGCAATGGCCGACACTATCAGATGAAAATAGGTCATTCAGAAAACATGCATAGGAACGTTTTCATACAAAATTAGTTATTCATCGACGTTAATAGTGGATAAATAAATGGGAAAATGTTGGCAAAAGTGAAATTCGTCGTTTTCATTTTTACTTAGTAATGTTATTTGTTATGTTAGGGTTATAAACATTTGAATGGGGAAAACTTTGTTGGAGTGTTTATGATGCTGTTTGATTACTTTGCCTGTGACGTTTTGCTATTTCCGGTGCTCTCGTTTACATTCGATGTACGTGGCCAGTGTTGTCATTGCATGTAGTCTACAAGATCAGACATTTGCTTTATAGTCATTCAGATAACATGTGGACATTTTGTTTATCTGGCTTGGAATGTTTTCATATGCTGCTTTATTTATTTACATAGACTTACTGAGCATTTTTTCATGTGCATTTACCAATCGTTTTTCATACTTTTTACTGTAATTCTTCATTGATATTCTTGTTTTACACATCACTGCAACTTAAATCATTTTTTGGCTTTGTTTATATAAAACATACAAATACCTCTTTTGAATTACATCTTTGAGTTAATATTGCTGACATAATTATCCAATTCTAGTATCAGAAGTCAATGTTGTATACTTGTATGGTTTATGTATATTTGATTGTGCTAATATTAGTGTCATACATGGCCATAGCTGAAGACAAAGGCAGCTTGAAACTACCCCGGACACAGGAGGAATAAGAAGATCCATTCAGAAAGATGGCCGAGATGTTTCATAAGATGTCGACAAAAGAAGGCAAGGGTGGTGAGAGCTTCTAGCAGCTACAGAAGCAGATGATACATTTTCTGAGAGCTACCAAGGGTTTACTTGAAGTTAGTGAGCAGCAGAACGGTGTAGCACATGCGGGTGTTTCTCCTTCGAGTGCCAACCAGTCAGTTTTGGATACTAGATTTTATCAGTTGCGTACATTTTCTGGTGAGCATGAGAAATGAGAGTCGTCATTTGAACTTTGGCCATACGATGTTCAGTGCCTGATAGATGCTGGAAAGAATGATGAGGTTATCTGCGAGTCCATCAGGAAGTACTTACATGTACGTGGTCCTGAAGCCGAGACATCATTGGATCACCGGTTACGTCTAGCCAGGTTTTAGCGACATTGGAGCCATCTTGTGCGAGATTCAGCCCGTAACCGTACAAGAGATGCCAGTTACCAAGGAGGACGATTAACCAAAGTTTATGGAGAAAATATACTTCAGCGAGTCTGCTGTAGATGGTGAAGATCTGCAGATGGGCATCAACCTGATCAAGGATTATGAGGATATCTTTTCTCATGGTGATGAAGACATTGGCTGTACTAATCTTGTAGAGCACAATATTGAGCTGGTTGATGACCGAGCCTTTAAGCAGAGACACAGAAAGATCCCACCATCTATGTATAAAGAAGTAAGGACGCATTTACAGCAGCTTTTGTCAGCGGGATTCATACGCCTTAGCATCAATCGTTTCGCCTGTAACATTGTGCTAGTGAGGAAGAATGATGGGTCACTGCGCATGCGCGTTGAGTTTAGACAGCTGAATCGGGTAACCATTCACGATTCCTATGCGATACCTAGGATTGACAACATTTTGAAGGGCTTGTCAGGGTCAAAGTTTTTTTTTACTTGATTGAAAAAAAGTCTGGGTGACACCAAATCATACTACCTTTCAACGTCTGATGGAACAGTGCATGGGGATCTCGACCTTACCATCTGCCTGGTCCACATCAATGACTTGATTGTCTGCTGATACCTATGATGAATACAAAGGCCAATCGATTGTTAATGCAGTGACGTGGACTTCATGAGGTAGTAGAGAGAATTGGACTTACCGTATCAATCGAGACGGGAAGATGAAGACACTTCATGTCAATCTTTTGAAGAAACATCTGGAACCACAAATCAAAACCTTGGATGTATAGCCACAGCAGAATTGCTTGAGGACGAGGACGACAGTGAAGGAAACCGGAGACACTTCCGTCTACGACAGGTAAAGAAAATGTGGATGATGTCATATCAGAGGAATTGACACCAACACAGTTGGAAGAAGTCGATGAATTGCTGCATTCGTACAAGGATGTTCTTACGGACATGCTGGGTCACGCCAACTTGGTTCAACAAGATATACACACAATCACATCAGAACCTGTTGGTGTTAAACATTATCCATTGCCATACATCACTAAGGATGTGCTTATGGAAGAAGTGAAGAGAATAATAGATATGGATATCACAGAGCCTTCAGAATCGTCTTATGCTGCACCCGTCGTAATGCTGATGATATGGGCTTTGTTGTTGTAGCCTTACAAGGGCTATTACAACGTTGGGGCGTATTATATGAGTAGATACAATGTACATATATTTGATATAGTATGGGACGTTGATGACAATCATCGTCATTTCCAGAATACCAGGAAGACTGTTTACATTTGCTTCGTTGTGTTATGCGAGTGTTTACATTTGCTTCGTTGTGTTATGCGAGGGGGATGTGTCCCACTCGCATATATATTTGTATGTATGTATATAATAATATCAATGAAGTTAGTAGGCGTTTCGCTATATTTTGTAAGTATGACTTGTTGGTGGGAAGCAACCTAAAATACCGCAGTCGCGAACAGGTAAGTATTTCAGAAAAGATACGAGAGGTAACGAAGAAAAAAAAAACCCAACTTGGAATAATTGCGCCGTTGCACGTTCACATCGTGAACGTAGGATGGATACATCAGCTTTATATATATATATAGCTGTATCAGCTATGTATGGTTCATGTAGGAAATACGTTGAAATTGATGACTATGATAACTGAATCACGATGTTAAATAACCCTTCACAATCAGTACTCCACAAATGATTCGTCACAAATCGTTTTGTAAAAATGCAAAATCATAACAATTCGTTGCAACTGACATGATAATGGGCCATGTCCAACTTTCGGTCAGATCTGACTTATATAAGATTTCTATATTTATCATGATGATATGTAATATTAATATGCTATGCTTTTACTCTGTTTTAGCAGTTCGTCCAGGATGAAGCCGGTGTACATAAAGCTGGTGTCGATTACTGTGATAGTGGTGACTGCCTTTTTACTGCTGAAAATCAGCCGTAATAGTGTCACGTTCTCACCAAAACTACAACGTACGTTCTCACCAAACCCACAACGTGCAATAAGCATTGACGATCTGACACCAGATTTTGTACGTATTTTATAATTTACTTTATGGATCAGCATGTTTTCTATACTAATATTGATTAAAATCTATAATTTTTTAATTTACATAATCCCATGATTTAACACTGCTGTGAATTCGCAAACAATTAACGTTAATAATAATTATGTATTACGTACTGTTATTTTCTTTTGTAGTACAGGAATATTCCGGATGATATTTACTCGTGCGTGAAGACAACAAAGACCTACGAATATGATTTTGATAATACCGACCTCTACCTGCTGCCGAGTAAGGAAAACATGTGTGAGATGAAAGCAGAAGATTTAGAGAAGCTTTATCAGATGTAAGTTATGTTTATTCATGTACTTAGTTTATTTCGTTGATCAGAGATGTGTTACCTTTACCCACCATATATCATTACCGTCGGCATTTCATTGGTCAGCCAGGATACTGGACTTGCTTGGTTTGTTTTCAGATACAACAATATGTTAAAGTTAAACGACTTCTCCTTGATAACAAAAAGGCCCAGACCTAGTATTAGATCTTTAACATGCTGGGATGAAGGGCTACCAAGTTTGTCCAAATGCAGGAGCTTGAATTTCATTTAAGGTCAAAGATACCAAATATGCTGAAATATATCAAAACTCAGGTGACCGTTAAAGCACATGGGCCTCTTGTTCAATATTTCACTTTCCACTTCTGCAGTCAACAGAACTCTTATAGGACTATAGTAAGCTATCGAACGTTGTTTAAACGATTCTTATGAAATTTAGGTATCCAGTATAAACGAAATAGATCCTTATTGTTCTCGCTATCTGATATTCTGAAAGATCGCAACACTGAGAAAATATTTTGTGTTTAGAAAATCCGGGTAATGTGATGATAGTTTACCCTGATTGTCACGTTAGCCTTATTCTTTTTCGTGAAGACCGATGGGCGGAGCTTCTTACCGAAGGCGCCTTCTATATTGTTTTTGTTTAGCTGAAGGTGTTCAAATCAACTGTCGTACACAGAAATGTTGAAGGCTTCGATTGTCTTTCTTTCACATTACTTTGGGACGAAGGGGAAGAACATAGACGAGATTGATAGCTGTCAGGTTGATAACTATCAATTCTGTTTTAGAATATTTCACGCTAAAGTTCTGAATAAAGATTGATAGGCCGTATAAGTAACAAATTATGCAACACTATATTTCTTCGGACACGAGACCATGACTTCCTCAGCCACAGATCATTTGCCAAATTAAATCCGAGCCCATTCATTTTTTCTTGGGAAATATTTCAAATGAAACGTGAGTCACCCTATACAGCCTTTATTTATTAATTCAATCACGAATTTGATTTAAAGATATTTTTGAATAATTCAACACAGGTATTTAGGTACCATCCAGACGATTTGTAAGAGACCCCTCCGGCTCGGGAAAAGGAATGATGGCGGATGGGACATCTGTGTGGAGAAACAGTTCCTCACCCCCGGGGCATGTCAGGTCTACTCGTTCGGGTCAGTAAAACCTTACACACTATGCTACAAAAGTTTGAAAGTCCATAATTTATTCTAACCAATATAAGGTAAGACAATATCGCCCTTATCGGCTGTCAGGTTATCGCAATATCATAGTTAAACGAAGGGAAGTCACTCTGGTAGGTCGGAATCAAGGTAAAATAACTGAAAATGTTAAGAATTCGACAACATCCAAATGTAATTATGAAGAGTTTGAATGCGAATAATTTGGTAATTTAATTGCATTTATTTTTTTTAACTTTTGATATATTGTTACCATCATCAGGTCAAGAGGCATTGAATCAATTTCATTTTCATGTAACCATGGTAATCATACGGCCTGTGCAACCCCCAGATAAGAACAGCGAGTAGGCCTTTTAAATCCGGTATATGATTTCTGTAATAAGTATTTGAATTTCAATCAATTCTTTTCTTAAATATTGCACAAAAGGATCGGAGGTAATTATTCACAGCGTATCGATGTCGCGTCTGTCATACACGTATAGCAATACAAAAGTTTACCAATCACTTTAATTAATCAGTGCATAATATAGTCTGAATTAAAAGAAAAGATATATCAAATAAGGACACAGGGTAATGAGTATTTCAATATGCAGACCAATGGTTTGTCTAAAATATATAATATTTCTGTATTTGTAACTATACTATAATATACGTTACATATCTATAAACCATGGATTGGAACACGGACCTAAGTCCCTGTATCCCTAGTATAATCCCCAAAGCAGATTCAAGAAGTTCAGCAGAGGTAAGCAAAAATGTACAGATATTTATAGATTTTCAGTCAAATGACACAACCTATCGTCCGTGAGTCTTACTGGGCTTAAAATTCAGATACATATGTATGTAGATATCTAAATATTTGACTCTCGATAACATGTTTGTAAAAATTTTAACAAATCATTTAATTTTTTTTTTAAATAATGTATCTTATTTTTTCAGTATTAATTACGATTTCACCTTTGATGACGAGATAGCAAAGAATTCGACTGTAAGGTCCATTCCTTTGACCCCAGGTAAGGCATGCGTATGGTTATCATCTTCATGACGTCACTCATGTGAACTATTTGAGGTATTTATCAGGTAATCATCAGAGTGGCAAAACATCCACGACAGAACTATGTCTTGTAACTTGATAAAACGAGGATGTAAATAAGGTTGACGATTAAAAAATGTCACCAAACATTGCGATCTATCTCGCTCCCTTGAAATCTGATTTAAATCAGCTGTTACATGGCTGGCAACGTTAACGACGTACTACGCCTTAACATCTGGTGACCCCCGTGACAATGAAACCTCTTTGTATATCAGCAAATCACAGATGTTTCGGAAAGGTTTTAGATTTAAGATGACGTCTTTAACCATCAACCTAACGATCAAATGAAATTCGATATAAATCATCTTTGAAACAAGGAGCTCAAAATAAAAGGCTGATGGTGTCCCCCGTGTGGTTCCCCCGTGGGGTTCCTCGTGGTATTCCCCATGGTACTGGGAACTGTCCTACAATGTAACGTGGGAATACCCTTGTATAATTAACAGGAATTGTTTACTATGACTGCTGAACATTAAATCTGAGAGACACAGGAACCCTAAATGCTAAGGACAATTTGTTCAAATTGACAGTATTGCGCAATTCATTCCTCTTCAAATAAGTTTGGCATTTATATATTTGTTTTTACTTTATTATTTTTTATTTATTTTTATGATATGAAGTTTTTTTTTAATTTTTACTTTATTTTTACGGTATGACCTTTTTCATGTTTTGAAAGTATGGATCAAGAGAGCTACCAACGAAGTAAGAACCCCTTTGTGTACTTTCACGACATTGGTATCGCCAGTAAATCCCAGCAAGTAATCGGAAATAATGAATGGAGAATGTTAACCATGAAGGATACCATGACAGAATTGGGCCATAAAACTGTAAGTATACCTCTCTCTCTCTCTCTCTCTCTCTCATATAAAAACGGCCACTGGTTGTCGATAATGAATAAGCTATGTTTGATTAAGTTGACCTACACCTAATGTGCAAGACATATACATAAATTATACTGCATTCAGTTATTTGGATAGGAAGTGAACAATATAGTGAGTCTTTCCATCCAGAATTGAACCTACTTTGGGATATGAATAAGTTTCCTTTTTTTGGGTATGGAATTTTCGGTCATCCTAAGTGTGTTTCCTAGAATGAATTTTGACAAACAAATAGTTTAACTGTTTTAGTCTTACTCCTATTGGTAGAATTAATATAATAAATTATTTTTTGATTTTTTATCTGTTTCTCTGGAATGGTAAACTACATGACATTAAAAAGAGGATATGGGGATTCAAAGCTACATAGATGGGGGAGGGGGCTTAAATGATAGATTTAGGAGCTTTCATCGATTCCCTTAAAAGTTTATGCATTAGAAGAATCACTCAATCATCAGGAAAATGGAATGTTCTATTGAACTCAATTGTAGAGGTGAAGAAATCGTTTCATTGTGGACTTGTAGCAATACATTCTGGAAAGACGTATTTAAAAGCTGGGTTAGACTAAACAAGTCCTTTGCTATGAAGGAAAGTAAGTCAGAGTCAATTTTAATAACTCCTTTATGGTATAATAATGATATTCATATTGGGTATAATCATAATTTTTCTCCAATTTGGTTTAATGCTGGTGTATATACTATAAATGACTTAGTTAACAATTCTGATAATTTGACACTTTTCTCTTTTGATGAATTTCTTCATAAATTTCCTATTAATACCAACTATTAACAGTATCTTGCCTTGAACGTAGCTGTCAATCATTTCTTTGGAAACATGACTTCCATCCACTAGGACTATCTCATTCATACATACCTCTTCTACTTGAAATTTTCTTTAAAAGTACAACAGGGTCCATGCTTTCTACAACAATATTATTAAACCAGCTCCAACTCCTTCTGGTATTCGAAAATAAAATGATGATTTTGACTTCAATGACCAGAAGTGGAAAATATACGAAAGATTCCATTTACTATTACAAAATGTTAGGAGCTTAAATGGTTTCAAATAAGGATTATACACCACATTCTGGTAACAAACACTTCTTTTCAATATTGATTTAATTCCTAGTCCTATATGTACACTGTGTAATATGGAACGGGAGGGAATTGTTCACTGTTGATGGAGTGTATACAGGTGCAGACTTTGTAAGAGAGATTTGAATCTCTTCTTGATATTCTTTTGTTTCCTCTCTGGGTAAAACATACATATTTATTTGGTATCATTCATTCTAATGCTAACGCTCTAGATAATGAAATTTAATTCTTATTAAACATTATGTCTATAACTCGAGATATCTGCACAATCTCTTAATTTAAATTATCTCCTTAATACGATCAAGGATCATTTCTATGTACAAAAAATATATAATTTCTAGTAAAAATGTTACTATGAAAACAAAATCTGAGAGTTATTTGAAAAAAGGGATATCCATTATAGAATAATAATGCACAAGCAATTCTTTTCCCAACGACCTTACACAATTTAATGTTTATATCTTCTCTCTCTATTTCATTCTTCTTCTCTCTCTCCATCCTCTTCTCTGCCTCTCTCTCCTTGATAGGATGTGCGATGTGTTTGTGTGTATACATGCGTGTGATGATGCTTTTGTGATTTGTGTATAATTTTGTATCTGTGTGTGAGTCTTCTATATGTGTGTGTTCGTGGTGAAGTCAGTATGTTATGTGTGTGTTCGTGGTGAAGTCGGTCTGCTATGTGTGTGAGAATGAGGTTTTGTGAGGAAAATGATCGATGCATGTGCTGCTGCTGCTGCTGATGATGATGATGGCACAGCATGCAAATGTGAGAGTATGTGTCTGTATGTTTTGTGCGGATGCCTTTGTCATAGGTCTATTGTTAAATATGTGAAAAGTCGTCGAAAAATAAAGGGAAAAAAGAAAGAAAAGCCATATCAATGTAGTACAATACTGATTACATTTATACTTTACAGATTCCAGATGTTATCAAGATGGATATAGAGTACTGGGAATGGGACGTCCTCCCTAATATACTGTCTAGTAGTCTCCTGCCAAAACAGTTCGCTATAGAGTACCATCTTTGGGACGCGAGTCATACCACAAAGAAAGTCATATGGCTTCATCGCTTGTGGATCCTTAAAGACTTATACGATGCAGGCTACAGGAGTTTCTGGGTCAATAGAAATCTACCATGTACAGTGAAATCTGAATTAACTTTAAAATATATTTATGGTTGCCATGAAGTTTCATATCTAAAAATTGAGAATGACGTAAGACGTAAGGAGAACTAACGAGTTGTGATGTGAGTTGCAATATGATAATAATGATTTGGATTTTTATATTCAAATTTATCACCGAAACCAAAGTCGTCAAAGTGGTTCACAAATTATAATCCGTGGTGATTGGGCCTTCAGCAACCAGCCAACGTCTTTCTCAACTCCCTGGGGAGCCGGAGCTGCCATTTCGTCACTTACAGCATTAGTTGCACTGCCCTTCCACGTACTCATTTAGCACTTCATAAGTCCCAGATAAAGTAAAATAAATATGTATATCAATAGTTTGGATCTCGATCGATATAATACCTTAAATCAAGTATTATCTTTACATTATTGCTTTTCACAAACATTAACAGACAATATAGGAGATGAAATCTCCCCTGAAATAATCCATTATGACACCTAATTTATGTAAATTAATTAGACAAGAACGATTAACGTTATCACAACATTTCAAAATCGAAAGCTTTCCTATAATCAATAAATGGGCACAAAGGTCTTTTCACGATTGATTGTTATACAAAAACGAGTCAATGGTAGACATGTCTACTGCGCATCAGGTATGATGTTGTAAGTGATATCAAACTTACCGTGCCTGTTATAAATAATAGATGTTGAACGTTTTATAGCTTACTAGTGTTGTATTCCAATGATTATTTTAATCGATGGCATCTCCATCCTTTAAAACAGGTAAAATATATCCTTTTGACCACGATTCCGGAATACGTCCAGATTTAAATGCATTATTGAATAAAACTCGTAAACTTAGTATATCTTCTCACTTTATGAACTATTTATTTAAAACATTACCGTGTCCAGATTGTTTTGATGATTTCTCTATCACCTTAACATTTGTCCTGTTTAACAGATTTATATGCATGTATAATTGAAAACAAATTAATCAAACACATCCGTCCAATATGATTAATTTTCAACATATCTTATTGTTTCTTAAAATCAATCAAGATGATTGGGCACAAGAAATATTGTTCTCAATGCTCGAAAAACAATATGTCCTCAAACTTAGTAAATTATTGACTAGTTCAATCATAAAACATTTTACTTGTGCAGTTCTCTGTAAATATACTAATGTTGTGATTGTGACATTAATATCCTCATGTTGCATCCTAACACAAATTCTTAAAATAGAAAACTGTGTAAACATGTAAGTCCCCTCCGTTTACAAATATGCTGTTTCCATATGTCTTTATACAATGATTTGTATCCACCTTTGTTTATTTACGGGTTTATGTACGGAGATCCATTTTTTTCATTTTTAGCTCGTCTCGAAGAATAGGGAGAGCTAATGTTGTCACCCCGACGTCGGCGTTGGTTTTCCAACTTTAAGTTTTTGGTGCAAGTGTTTAAAGTCATTAGTAAACCACTTTATAATTGTACTAAAGTGCTGATATTTAAGTTAAGGCACCCTGTGGAATTATACTATCCTCTCCTGGAGGCGAACTGACATATTTTTAGGACAATTTCTGCTTTTTAACGTGTCTTGAACTTAGACAAAAACTAGTTTTTAGTACAAGTGTTGAAACGCTTTAACACATCACTTTATAATTGTACTGGGGTACTGATAATTGTCATTAAGGTTCCTGTGGGGTTTGGCTATTCACTCCCGGAGTCAAACTAAGGGATTTTTCAAAAACCTGCTTTATGACATGTTTTGGACTTCGACATTTTCTGCATTTCTTATATTTTCAGCTATTTATGAATTATGTCAATTAGGGTTGAGTATCACAAATTAATTCTGTCAAGTACACAATATAACTCGATATGCAACACAATACAAATATAGATTTTGATTATTTTTTGACAAACATTTGCGAGACAACCTATGCTATTCTACAACAGCACCCGTTTCCTTTGAAAGGTTACTGGACTTGATTTATCCTGTTAAAATCTTTTGCATACAATTTGTTATACGGATTCGTTGTATATGAATAAAGTCTACGCCCTCTGTGGGGTATGAAGGAGGCAATGTTAAAGTGTCATTTTGTTTGTGTTAAACGTATCATACTTTTTTTTAGTATTATACTTTCAGTATTAAAAGCAAAGGGATTTGGAACACGTTTTCTACAACAATACGATGCGTTTTTCCCCCTCCAATGTAATCGTATAAATGTGCTGACTTGGATATGTATGTTCCCTCCGGTCTTTTGGTTGATCAATAATAATCTTTGATCCGAACTGCAGTTGTTATAAACGTCATCAACATTCGAATGATGTCACATAACCGGGTCACGGCCGTCACTTGTACACCATTTTTGCATATGCAACCACGTTTCTTTTTCATTCCAGCCGATATCATTGTGGTTGAAACAGGTCACACGAACATTCCGCTCAATTTAATATAGTTTTTGACGTCTTTCAAATATTATAGTATATATATCTAATGCCAGACTAACGTTCCATGTTCAAGTGTATTTGAAGGCCATATTACATAAACGATGGAATGTTTGATAGATGCCCAAGCACGATTCCCTGACCGGTTCTAAAATGGTTTTCGAGTTATCTTCCGAATTACATTAGTTTCGTGGAACTTTTAATGATGTATCGGGCAAAACCTATGCTATCTGATATTATTGGATAGGACAACGCTGTCACAATTGAGACTTATACTGGTTAATAGGTATGTAGCAGGATCCTAACTTCTGATTTCGCACATGATATTAACACAAACAATTTTAGGGCCAGTTATCGTCTAGCAAAAATGAATTTAGTTTATTTAGTAAGATACCCATTGTAAAAATATCACACAATAGGGTTCGATTGTTACCTCGATCATACATAGTAGTATGGATCCAGAGACCTTTCTTAATTTTTCTATTTCTTTTTCAACCCTTTGCTATTTGATTAAAAACAATATGAGCAACATTCTTAACAGAACAATTTAAAAATAATTTCGTTGATTCATGAAAAATAAATGCATTATAATGCAATCTAGACAGATCTTTTCGACGATTTTATGTAAAATGCACACGATTAGTGTTGTGAAGAGGTACTAGGGCTGTTGTCAAGATGTACTAGGCCTGTTGTCGAGAGGTACCGGGCCTGTTGTCATGAGGTACTAGGCCTGTTGTCAAGATGTACTAGGCCTGTTGTTGAGAGGTACTAGGCCTGTTGTCAAGATGTACTAGGCCTGTTGTTGAGAGGTACTAGGCCTGTTGTCAAGATGTACTAGGCCTGTTGTCGAGAGGTACTAGGCCTGTTGTCGAGAGGTACTAGGCCTGTTGTTGAGAGGTACTAGGCCTGTTGTCGAGAGGTACTAGGTCTGTTGTTGAGAGGTACTAGGCCTGTTGTCAAGATATACTAGGCCTGTTGTCGAGAGGTACTAGGCCTGTTGTCGAGATGTACTAGGCCTGTTGTTGAGAGGTACTAGGCCTGTTGTCGAGATGTACTAGGCCTGTTGTCGAGAGGTACTAGGTTTGTTGTTGAGAGGTACTAGGCCTGTTGTTGAGGTACTAGGCCTGTTGTTGAGAGGTACTAGGCCTGCTGTCTAGCGGTACTTGGCATGCTGTCAAGAAGTTATTGTATCATTTATTCTTCTCTAAATGAAGTATTTTGACAAATGTATCAAAACCAACCTATCTAAACTTTTACAAATGGTGAAAAACGTCTTGTGACCAAATCTAAATAATCTGAAATTCTTAAAGTATAAGAGGATAAAAAAGGTAGCGACCGTTAAAATGTTCTGAGCAAATAAAAAGAAAAACCAGGAGAATATCGCCATAATAAAGAAACTATAATTCTAACTCAAAATCGATTGAACGAGACGAAAATATGAACAAGAAATGTAGTTTTGCATAGACAGACACAGAGCGTACCTACCGTTCATCACAACTAGCATTAAATGTGTCTTTATTATGATGAAAGATTTCAAAAGAATAAATACGCAACCACTGAAAACTTTTGAATTAAAACTCGAAGTACGAGGAATGATTGATAGGTTGTGATCCTCGTATTGAAGGAGGTACTCTATAATGATCTTTTTAAGTCCTACTGTTCTCTGACTATATTGGGCCGTGAACTCCAGGGACTGGTCGCATTTGATTATATCGACGAGGTAGCACTCTAAAGTAAACAAGACAAACGGCTTCTGCAAAATGGACAATTCGCCGAAAGAGCACTGATCCAATAATTGCATATAAAGGGTAAAAGCTAAGGATGTCCATACGGATAAGGTAGTAACACTACGGAAAGATGTCCCTTCATATGCTACAGTGAAGAATTTAAGCGCGGCCGACAGAGCATTGTGGATGACCCCCTCCCCCCTCCTGGAAAGCCTGTCAATGTTGCAACCCAAGAAATGGTCAATATACATGTAGTTCATGATATTGTTATGACTGACAAACAAGTCACAGAAAGATATATATAGAGTTTGCATTTTACAGGAAAGAGTACCTTCCATTCCATTCTGACCGAGGATCTTGTAATGAGAAAGCTAATGATAAAGCTTTCGGTAAGGTTGGGTACCAAGACGTCTGACAGTTGATCAAAAGCACATAGGGCGCACATTATCGCGTTCTATTCTAAGGTAGCACACCACAGTAAGACAGCCTGGCAATGGGCAATTTTTTTGTTAAGCAAATAACTCCTGTATTATGATATGTATAAAAAATGAAAAAATAAATGTACACTATAATTGGTATATCCAGTATGAAGTAGTACATACAGGCTTCACATTTATTAAAACAAAAATCAATAAATTGGTTCCGGATTTTAAATATCCGGATTTTCCGAACGTGTGTTTACACAGGAAATTTAGTTTCGCCTACAGCGCAAAATGGAAGCCCACAGAAAAGGTAAGATAGCGGAAAAACTTAATTTACAACATATGTCCAAACAAGATTAATTCTGTCTTTGGGATAGAGATATTTAATTTTAAATAGGTTTCAGAAAAAAAATTGTGTAGAGAATTGTGCCATTTTGGGTCAAATATCATAATATTTTGCAATTTTTGAGAATTTTTTAAGCTGTTACCATGGTATTCACAGCTCTAAAAATCACAGAAAATATCAGTTTACTTATCCTTCAGAGCTCTATTAAAATTGCAAATGTTGTACAGATTTCAAATATATATACTTTATTAGAGGTTATATGTAAGGTTAACTGGCAATGTTTACATATCTAAAGCATGTGCCATATTTTTCAGAATTTGGCATTTTTACTGTACACTGCTACCTTATAAGGGCTGAAAAATGTTATTTTTTGGAAATTGTGCTTAATTATGCTTGATTAAGCTTCATTTTAGTTCATTTTTGCTCAAAAATGCATAAAAACAATTTAAAACTTGTTTATTATCTGGCTTGTCATATTAGAGGAATCAAGGGAGGTAACTCGCATATTTACCCATTTTAAGGGTGGGTTAATTAAGCATAATGTTAATGAGTCAGTGTAAATTGAAAAGATATTCTATGTATTATAACAAACCCAAAATAACTTATTGGGTATCTAACAAACCATATAGACTGAATTCTGGTTTGTTTTACCTGATTTATTACCCCGTATCCATGGAAACTATTACAGTAAGTGTTATTTTTTGAAATATTTGGTGAAACCATTATTTTCAATTTATTTATACATTGGTAAGCATGTAATTTCAATTGATGGAGTGTACGGTTGATACAATATTGTCAATTATTGTCACTTCCTTCGGTAAAGCAGAAAAAATAGCATTTTCCGCATAAAATGGGATCAGCGGACACTTTCATATGATCATTGGTACATATCTGAATTACCGGGGTGGAAACAGATGACTGTGATGTCATAGGCATGACATTTTGAAATCTTGGATGTCATGTCATGATTTATCAGTTAGAATATTGCATGTGTTGCTAAGCTGAGGTTTGGAAAGGAATTTGGTTATTTATTATGACACCATTGAGTATTTATGACGTCATAGATACCATCTGATGACGTCATAGTTACTGATGACGTCATGGTAACTATGACGTCATATTACAAGGCTAAATTTGATAGTTGTATAGTATTTTTTGCTTGATTACATGCACAGAGACTCAAAGTACCACATTCAACTCAAAACACAACTTTATTCAAGAGATATACAGAATTATGGGAGTTTTCATCTTTAAAATTACCTCCCCTTATTACTGGATTGGGAGAAAAAGTTGTCAAAATACACCTGTCAGGGAAATCAGCAATACTCGGTGACTATTAAAGATACACAGTAACCCGATATGTCATTTTGTTCGTCGGAACATATTCTAGACATTCATGGGGTTTTTAATAAAATTAGAATTAACAAAAGTGATGTATAAGGTAGCACACCACAGTAAGACAGCCTGGCAATGGGCAATTTTTTTGTTAAGCAAATAACTCCTGTATTATGATATGTATAAAAAATGAAAAAATAAATGTACACTATAATTGGTATATCCAGTATGAAGTAGTACATACAGGCTTCACATTTATTAAAACAAAAATCAATAAATTGGTTCCGGATTTTAAATATCCGGATTTTCCGAACGTGTGTTTACACAGGAAATTTAGTTTCGCCTACAGCGCAAAATGGAAGCCCACAGAAAAGGTAAGATAGCGGAAAAACTTAATTTACAACATATGTCCAAACAAGATTAATTCTGTCTTTGGGATAGAGATATTTAATTTTAAATAGGTTTCAGAAAAAAAATTGTGTAGAGAATTGTGCCATTTTGGGTCAAATATCATAATATTTTGCAATTTTTGAGAATTTTTTAAGCTGTTACCATGGTATTCACAGCTCTAAAAATCACAGAAAATATCAGTTTACTTATCCTTCAGAGCTCTATTAAAATTGCAAATGTTGTACAGATTTCAAATATATATACTTTATTAGAGGTTATATGTAAGGTTAACTGGCAATGTTTACATATCTAAAGCATGTGCCATATTTTTCAGAATTTGGCATTTTTACTGTACACTGCTACCTAAACCTTTTGAGGAATATCCTACCAACTTTCTTCAGATATTTGTCACTATGGATGAAACATGGGTCCATCATTTAACCCAAGAGGCCAACAAGAATCGAAACATTGGAAACAACCTGGCTCTCCCCCGCCAAATAAGGCAAAGACGGTTCCATCAGCTTGGAAGGTTACGGCCTCGGTTTTCTGGAATGCAGATGGTATTCTGCTGATATATTATCTCCAAAGGGACAAAAAAGCAATGGCATATACTATGCTTCACTTCTGAGGCAGTTACGAGAAAAACTTTACTTAAGAGCCGCGGAAAGCTCACTAAATGTGTGTTCCATCAGGACAATGCCCCTGTTCGCAAGTCTCATTGCCATGGCTGCTATTCCCGATTGTGGCTTTAAATTAATTGAGCATCCACCTTATTCACTTGATCGCGCCCCATCAGACTTTCATCTATTTCTGAAAAGTGAAAACAGGTTTTTCAGGCACCAGGAGATTATGTTGAAAAAAAAAATAATCGCAGGCAGATTTCAAATCCTTCAATATGAGGCTCACAACATATCAATCAGCCCAACGTTTTCTTCGAGATTTGTAGAAAAATTATGCACTTACCTTATTAAGTGACGTTAGCACATAAGAAAATTGTGACGTAAATATTATTAAAATATTTAAACATCAACATTATCTTTTTGGAAACTTAGTCTGAATGAAAATAAGGTCAGAAACGTTCACAAAACCAATATATGTGTTTCGTGAAAATTACAGCAACTTGACTGCCTCATTTAATGAAATAGGTAAAAACTGACGATAACTACCGTCTGACGATAAAACTCCCCATTGCTTTGTACAGTCACAGGTGCCTGACTCGTTTTATAAAATAATAACATATAGAGTACATATAAATGAGACATGTACTCTATATGTTATTATTTTATAAAACGAGTCAGGCACCTGTGGTACAGTACCTAGTATCAATCTTTCCCAAAGTACATTGCGGTTCCCTTCATAACACCTCAGTTAACGAACACGCAATTACAAGATTCTTGAAAAACGTATTTGTAGAATGTAATAAAATTGTCACATAAGTTTACGCTGTGCTTACATTCTGAAAACTTTTAACGAAGAGGACATGTGCTAGCCAATTAACCGGTATGACTCGTTAAAAGGTAAACTATATCATTATGCTCGAAATCGGCGACAATGGCCACCAGAAAAGATATCAACAAGATAGCGAACGACTATCAACCGGGTCTGGTGTAAAAACTAAAAAGACAAACATATCGCAGCTTTAAAATGTACATTGTATATGCAGTAGAAACTGACTTATTGATAAATTTACAATTATAAAATCAAATGGTAAAAGTATTCCACCTGCTGCCAAAATAACTTGTCGACACTCCGAAGCTTATCAATCACTGTTGTTGTCTCACCATTGAATATCATTCAAAAAGACCAGTTGGAATCACTGCCGAAACAGCATTTTATCATGCAAACTGGACATCAAATCTGAAGTGAATGAAACCACAAAGACTGTAGGTTCTATTAAACAGTATGATGTCAACAGGGTTTCCCCTGTACATTTGTTGTGCAGGGTCCCAGGGACTCTCATTATGAAAAAGTCCCATTTTGAAACATAGGAGTCCGATGACATTTAAAAAATGACAAAATCATAGTAAAGCAGTTCCAGCATCCAGGTACATGTATTTACTGCAGATAAATAGTAAGTCAAGTGATATTTATACAGATTAACAAGAGGCCCATGGGGCCTGCATCGCTCACCTGGTTGGATTAGGCCAAATGTCAAAATAATGTTCATATTCAATTTGTTTTATTTGTTAATCTCTAACAATGCTATATATGGTTATAGTGTGGGAATCCAAACTGCTTTAAAGATTAATGAAGTCCTGACTCTCTAAGGTCTGAAAGACCTCAAGAATTGCTTTTAGAACATGCATTCCTCACTTTATGACTAGTAGTGATTCAAAGGAATTACCTCTATTTCACCTATTGGGCCCCGCCCCTTTGGCCCCTCGGGGGTCAGAGTCACCATTTATGCAAAATCTGTTCTTCTTCCCCCAAGGATGTTTCTAATTAAATTGGGTTCAAATCCATTCATAACTTTATGATAAGTAGCGATTTAAAATAATTACCCCTATTTCCCCTATTGGGCCCCGCCCCTTTCGGGTCAGAGTCACCATTTATGCAATATCTCTTCCCCTTCCCCCAAGGATGTTTCTGACCAAATTGGGTTCAAATCCATTCATAACTTAATAACTAGTAGCGATTTAAAGGAATTACCTCTATTTCCCCTATTGGGCCCCGCCCTTTTGGCCCCTTTGGGGTCAGAGTCACCATTTATGCAAAATCTGTTCTTCTTCCCCCAAGGATGTTTCTGACCAAATTGGGTTCAAATCCATTCATAACTTTATGACTAGTAGCGATTCAAAGGAATGACCTCTATTTCACCTATTGGGCCCCGCCCTTTTGGCCCCTCGGGGGTCAGAGTCACCATTTATGCACAATCTGTTCCCCTTCCACCAAGGATGTTTCTGACCAAATTGGGTTCAAATCCATTCATAATTTTATGACAAGTAGCGATTTAAAGGAATTACCTCTATTTCCCCTATTGGGCCCCGCCCCTTTGGCCCCTCTGGGGTCAGAGCTACCATTTATGCAAAATCTGTTCCCCTTCCCCAAAGGATGCTTCTGACCAACTTGGGTTCAAATCCATTCAAATCTTTATGACTAGTAGCGATTTAAAGGAATTACCTCTATTTCCCCTATTGGGCCCCGCCCCTTTGGCCCCTTTGCGGTCAGAGTCACCATTTATGCAAAATCTGTTCTTCTTCCCCGAAGGATGTTTCTGACCAAATTGGGTTCAAATCCATTCATAACTTTATGACTAGTAGTGATTCAAAGGAATTACCTCTATTTCCCCTATTGGGCACCGCATCTTTGGCCCCTCGGGGGTCAGAGTCACCATTTATGCAAAATCTGTTTCCCTTCCCCCAAGGATGTTTCTGACCAAATTGGGTTCAAATCCATTCATAACTTTATGACAAGTAGCGATTTAAAGGAATTACCTCTATTTCCCCTATTGGGCCCCGTCCCTTTGGCCCCTCGGGGGTCAGAGTCACCATTTATGCAAAATCTGTTCCCCTTCTCCCAAGGATGTTTCTGACCAAATTGGGTTCAAATCCCTTCATAACTTAACAACTAGTAGCGATTTAAAGGAATTACCTCTATTTCCCCTAATGGGCCCCGCCCTTTTGGCCCCTCTGGGGTCAGAGTCACCATTTATGCAAAATCTGTTCCCCTTCTGCCAAGGATGTTTCTGACCAAATTGGGTTCAAATCCATTCATAACTTTATGACTAGTAGCGATTTAAAGGAATTACCTCTATTTCCCCTATTGGGCCCCGTCCCTTTGGCCCCTCTGGGGTCAGAGTCACCATTTATGCAAAATCTGTTCCCCTTCCCCCAAGGATGTTTCTGACCAAATTGGGTTCAAATCCATTCAAATCTGTATGACTAGTAGTGATTTAAAGGAATTACCTCTATTTCCCCTATTGGGCCCCGTCCCTTTGGCCCCTTTGGGGTCAGAGTCACCATTTACGCAAAATCTGTTCTTCTTCCCCCAAGGATGTTTCTAATTAAATTGGGTTCAAATCCATTCATAACTTTATGATTAGTAGCGATTTAAAATAATTACCCCTATTTCCCCTATTGGGCCCCGCCCCTTTGGGGTCAGAGTCACCATTTATGCAATATCTCTTCCCCTTCCCCCAAGGATGTTTCTGACCAAATTGGGTTCAAATCCATTCATAACTTAATAACTAGTAGCGATTTAAAGGAATTACCTCTATTTCCCCTATTGGGCCCCGCCCCTTTGGCCCCTTTGGGGTCAGAGTCACCATTTATGCAAAATCTGTTCTTCTTCCCCCAAGGATGTTTCTGACCAAATTGGGTTCAAATCCATTCATAACTTTATGACTAGTAGCGATTCAAAGGAATTACCTCTATTTCACCTATTGGGCCCCGCCCTTTTGGCCCCTCGGGGGTCAGAGTCACCATTTATGCACAATCTGTTCCCCTTCCACCAAGGATGTTTCTGACCAAATTGGGTTCAAATCCATTCATAATTTTATGACAAGTAGCGATTTAAAGGAATTACCTCTATTTCCCCTATTGGGCCCCGCCCCTTTGGCCCCTCTGGGGTCAGAGCTACCATTTATGCAAAATCTGTTCCCCTTCCCCAAAGGATGCTTCTGACCAACTTGGGTTCAAATCCATTTAAATCTTTATGACTAGTAGCGATTTAAAGGAATTACCTCTATTTCCCCTATTGGGCGCCGCCCCTTTGGCCCCTTTGCGGTCAGAGTCACCATTTATGCAAAATCTGTTCTTCTTCCCCCAAGGATGTTTCTGACCAAATTGGGTTCAAATCCATTCATAACTTTATGCCTAGTAGTGATTCAAAGGAATTACCTCTATTTCCCCTATTGGGCCCCGCCCCTTTGGCCCCTCGGGGGTCAGAGTCACCATTTATGCAAAATCTGTTCCCCTTCCCCCAAGGATGTTTCTGACCAAATTGGGTTCAAATCCATTCATAACTTTATGACAAGTAGCGATTTAAAGGAATTACCTCTATTTCCCCTATTGGGCCCCGCCCCTAGGCCCCTCGGGGGTCAGAGTCACCATTTATGCAAAATCTGTTCCCCTTCTCCCAAGGATGTTTCTGACCAAATTGGGTTCAAATCCCTTCATAACTTAACAACTAGTAGCGATTTAAAGGAATTACCTCTATTTCCCCTAATGGGCCCCGCCCTTTTGGCCCCTCTGGGGTCAGAGTCACCATTTATGCAAAATCTGTTCCCCTTCTGCCAAGGATGTTTCTGACCAAATTGGGTTCAAATCCATTCATAACTTTATGCCTAGTAGCGCTTTAAAGGAATTACCTCTATTTCCCCTATTGGGCCCCGTCCCTTTGGCCCCTCCGGGGTCAGAGCTACCATTTATGCAAAATCTGTTCCCCTTCCCCCAAGGATGTTTCTGACCAAATTGGGTTCAAATCCATTCATAACTTTATGACTAGTAGCGCTTTAAAGGAATTACCTCTATTTCCCCTATTGGGCCCCGCCCCTTTGGCCCTTCGGGGGTCAGAGTCACCATTTATGCAAAATCTGTTCCCCTTCTGCCAAGGATGTTTCTGGCCGAATTTGGTCAAAATCAAGTAAGAACTTTTTGACTAGTAGCGATTTGAAGCAAATGTTGACGGACGACGGACGGACGGACGACGGACGCTGCGCCATGACATAAGCTCACCGGACCTTCGGTCCAGGTGAGCTAAAAATCACTATTCTGTTATATATAGATCAGACATATTGCACAAAATAATCATGCCGTTATGGTCATAGTGTCTATAGCAGGTAGTGCGAGCGCTTGTTTGACCAGATTTTACTTTATAAAAGCACAAACGTCGATTCTCTTTTGACCTTGAAATGCAAATGGCGGCTGTCAATTACATAACACATTTTTGGCACAAAGGAGGGGAAATTTCTATCTTCTAAAACGCTCTTATAAGACACTATATAAAAGAACTATGATCATAGCAAGTAGCCCGTCTTTAGGAGAAATAGTTCAACAGCAGAGTTTGAGGTAAAATATTCAGATTTCTGAACTATGTGTCTCGAAAACATTCTTCTCCTGCGCCCAGATGTTTTGATAATGTCTAATATGGACATTTTTACTAATTGAAATGCCTCCCTTTATTTCATATTTGTACAATATAATTCACAGTTCCATCAAGTCTAAGACCCAGTGGCATTAACTCTGGCAGCTCATCCTCTGAATCCTTCTTGTAAAACAATTTTTTTTTATATCAGCAGTGACATCGGAAACCTTGTAATGTCTAACAGAAGATGCAGTTTTATCATCTCCTACATTTTCATACCCATAATGACAAAGGAATTCCCTGAAGATATTTTTTGGCAGTGTTCTTCTTCTCTGGAAGTGTTTGCCTTGCAAAGTCACCCAAAAGGGTATGTTGTGGGTGATTATGTCCATCTTCCATATTGAAAAATTGCAAAATCTTTTCTTTCTATAACAATCAGGAGGTTGTGGTGGGGTTCAAATCTCCCTTTCACTTTCCCATTTACACCAGAGCAGTGTAGAATAGTCTTGAAGCGATGCAGAGTTCCAGGGAAGTTTTCTGCTTTGTACAAGTCTTGTAACATTTCTGTAAAATGTCAGAAAATATTGTTACTTTGCAAGGGTTTATATGAGAATATTATGTACTTTTTATTGAATTGTGTGTTTGCAAGTGTTGATAAGTCATAAATTTCATGTTTGTAGCTACCTGGTATAAAGAGTATGTTTATATTTGTATTTTTGTATTAATATGCGAGATAATGTCATATTTAAGCATATTTTCCAAGCAAACTGAGGTGTTGATTTTAACATATTTCACCCGTGTGACCTTGGATGAAGGTCAAGGTCATCAATTTGAATTAACTTTGTAGCCCTTCATCCCAGCATGCTACAAACCTAATTAATATCAGATCTCTAGGTTATCAAGAAGTTGTTTGAAGATTTTAGCATATTTGACCCTGTGATCTTAATGAAGATCAAGGCCATTCATTTTAACAATCTTGATAGCCCTTCACCTCAGCATGCTGTATTTCCAATGTTAGGTTGCTTGGCTCTTGGTTATTAGAAAGAAGTTGAAAATATAGATTGTTTAAGAATGGTCAACAGGCGACGACAGACAAAGGTGATTGTAATAGGTCACATGAGACTGTGTCTCGGGCGACTTAAAAATCATATCTCAGAGATATATACTCAATCACCACTTTACATTAGATGTCATTGTATCTATAATATATTAAAAAATAAAATTGTACAACATAGTAACCATGAAGCAGAAAATTCCATATTAATTGGTATTACCTTTTTACCCTTGCTATGAAAATCAATAAGGTTCAAATTCTCATAAAGCTTCCATATTGCATAAAGTATCAAAGTAAACAGCAAGAACTGCAATCAAACAGCAACACTTAAAAAACATCACATAAATTGGATAACCTACATTCTACAGAACAATACACTGTTATATAATATCTCTTTATGATAAAGAATAAAATGTGGTCATTCTCAAGAAGTTGTTTAAAGATATAATTAACTCTGGAGAGGTCACACAACATCAGGACATTGGCCTTAAACATTTCCTTGAACACATTATAGGGGCAATAAGTTGTTGGAATAATTATATGTTATAAACTGAAAGGTAAATGGGAAACTTGTACAGTAAATCAAACAAAGATATTGTGTATTCATCTCAGTAATAAGTCTAGCCATTTCCTTCATTTATGTATGGGACCTATATAATGAGAATGTGTGCAAGATTGGTTTTGTGTAATATTTTAAATGATTTTGATTTTCTAAATTTACTAGGAATGTTCAACGAAACTCTTAGGTGTTTAAACACTCCCTTAGTTCTATGGACATGGCTACATGTGTTTTTGTCAACAATTAGATGAGATATTCGGGTCAATCAATTTTAAATAATATTCATCTTAATATAAGACTTACATTATGGATCAAATTGGATGTGTATGCATGCAATAACAGGTTATAACAAGTTATATATCTGTCATTCACAGTTCCTTACAAATACAGATATATATATATAATTAATTTCATTTGTTACACTCATTTTCATTGGTTTGAATAAAATTAAGGTTATTTCCGCATAGACTAAACAAGTGCAATCAATGATTGCGAAAGCTCACCGGCGGCAGCAATCACACTTTTCATTCATTTTTTATGTATGTATAAGCATGTCATTTTGAAATTGTATGTCACATAATATCGCTCCTTGACCTCTAATGGATGTATAAACCAAATAAGAAGAGTGTGGACTTACAAGCTTTTCAAAACTAACCCCCAAAATCTTTAAAGTGAGTTTTTGTGTCAAAAAAAGTAAGTCCACTAAATAGTAAAATTCCAAAATGCCAATTTTTTTCTGCATGATTTGCCACAGCATCACTCCTGGATCTCTAATGAATGTATAAACCAAATTAGAAGGGTGATAGGTGTATACTTTTGGACTTACAATCTTTCAAAAAACTTACTCCAAAAACCTTAAAGTGGGTTTTGGTGCCAAAAAAGTTAAGTCCACAAAATGGTAAAATACGAAAAAATCACATTTTTTTTCTGCATGATTTTGCCATAACATCATTCCTAGGCCTCTAATGAATGTATTAACCAACTTAGAAGGGCATGAGGTGTACACTTTTGGACTTACAAGCTTTCCAAAAACTTTAAAGTTTTGGGGTGGGACGCCGACGTCAACGCCGACGCCGAGGTGACAGCATTAGCTCTTGGTTACTCGTAACCAGTGAGCTAAAAATGTGTCAGTTTTTTATGACATAATACACATATAACTACTTACATCACATATAACTACTTACATCACATATAACTACTTACATCACATATAACTACTTACATCACATATAACTACTTACATCACATATAACTACTTACATCATCTGATTTACAGTCAATCATGGCGCTCAACGTCTATGAAGAATGACCATAGTTTTTTGTCTGTGACTTCATAAACCCAAAAATTATTGAGAATAACGCTTAAATAGACTACCACATTTATAACTTGAATAATTGATTCATTTCAAAGAAATTTCACTTGCACATTTCAGCTACACAGACCAGGAATTGAACCTGGATCTCTCAGACATGAAGTCTGAGAACTCTACATTGAGCTACCTGTGTCTCAAGTTCAAATGTATATACAATCGAAACTTCTTTTTATGTTACGATTTAAGTCTAGCGTGATGTTATTCAAACGCCAATTTTATCGTGATTTTCAGTCGGCAAACAAAATATTGGGTGTTGAATTAAAGCATAATATTGTTTGAGGTAAATTGCGCCTACCATAGACCTAACACAAAGCCATCATTGACAATGATGACATTGCTACGATTGGTAAGTTTACCTAACCAGAGTTTAAATCCAGTTATCCTTAGATGCATGGTGTGGTATAACTATCAATTCACTTCGTCTCCCGTGGATTAGATTTTACTCACAATTAACTGATGTTGACAATGTTCAGATAAAAATATATCCATTCTTGTGCAAAACAACTTTTCAACTACTGTGATTAAGATCATTAGATGGTATGAAATTACCAGAATTGAATACACCTACTAAATCCTACCAGTTCTCAAGATCTATGCCAGACCTTTCCCAAAACGTCTGTTGTTCGATGATGTACAGGCCACCAGTATTTCAAAACTCAGCAAAGCTGACATTGAAGTTGAACTCCATCATATAATAATGTACTATTCTGGACACCATAATGAAAGTGTTCAACAAATCAAAAACGTGTCATCAGAAAAACTTTGGCCCCGATAACGAATCCAAACTGCAGAAAGTGATAGATATATGTCCCAGTAGGCCTAATCAAAATGTAACACTTGTGTCAGCATCACTCCGGAAATTCCCGATGGCATACGCATCCTCAAATAGAAATGTGTTGTCATCTGTAATGTTTCCATACTCTCTATTCAACAGCTGTGTTTTTCATTTCCTTGAAATTAAACAGAACAAACACATTTCAATAGAGTAACCCAGCTAGGCACATTCCAATAACAAGAGGCCCAGAGGGCCTGTATCGCTCACCTGGTTTCATGAGATATGAAACAAGAATGATGCTTAAGTATATTTGTCGCTGGTATTGCTACCCTAGGGGGTTGCTACCAGGCAAATATGAGTGATATCCATTGCTTAGTTTCAGAGAAGAAGTCGTTAATATCAATATAGCTATATTGACCCATTTTTGCCCCGCCTCACAGGCCCCTAGGGGGTCAGCACCACCATTTGTACAATTTTGAATCCCCACCCCATAGTGATTGCTTCCAGGCAAATAGGAGCAATATCCTTTGCTCGGTTTCAGAGAAGAAGTCGTTAATATCAATACAGCAAAATTGACCCCTCTTGGCCCCGCCCCTCAGGCCCCCCGGGGGTCAGCCACACCATTTGTACAATTTTGAATCCCCACCCCATAGTGTTGCTACCAGGCAAATATGAGCAATATCGTTTGTTCGGTTTCAGAGAAGAAGTCGTTTATATCAATATAGCCCAAATGACCACATTTGGCCCCGCCCTTCCGGCCCCTGGGTTCAGCCCCATCATTTGTACAATTTTGAATCCTCACCCCAAAGTGATGCTACCAGGCAAATATGAGTGATATCCTTTGCTCGGTTCCAGAGAAGAAGTCGTTTATATCAATATAGCTATATTGACCCATTTTTGCCTCGCCCCTCAGGCCCCTAGGGGGTCAGTCCCATCATTTGTACAATTTTGAATCCCCACCCCAAAGTTATGCTACCAGGCAAATATGAGTGATATCCTTTGCTCTGTTCCAGAGAAGAAGTCGTTTATATCAATATGGTAGCTATATTGACCCATTTTTGCCTCGCCCCTCAGGCCCCTAGGGGGTCAGCACCACCATTTGTACAATTTTGAATCCCCACCCCATAGTGATGCTTCCAGACAAATAGGAGCAATATCCTTTGCTCGGTTTCAGAGAAGAAGTCGTTTATATCAATATGGCCAAATTGACCCTTTTGGCCCCGCCCCTCAGGCCCCTGGGGGTCAGCACCACCATTTGTACAATTTTGAATCCCCACCCCATAGTGATACTTCCAGACAAATAGGAGCAGTATCCTTTGCTCGGTTTCAGAGAAGAAGTTGTTTATATCAATATAGCCAAATTGACCCCTTTTGGCCCCGCCCCTCAGGCCCCTGGGGGGTCAGCCCCATAATTTGTGCAATTTTGAGTCCCCTACCCATAGGGATGCTTCTGACCAAATTTGGTCAAATTCTGATCAGTGGTTATGAAGAAGAAGTCAATTGTTGACGGACCGACGGACGGACGGACGCCACGGTATGGCATAAGCTCACCTTGGTCCTTCGAAAATGAGTTGTTGATAAAGCTGCAAACGAGACCCGTGCGAACTGGATCAAACCGATTTATCACTGCCCTTTTCGCAGGAAATTCAAAAGTGGCACAAGCATTGGTTAAAATTATTTATGGTTTTGATATAAATGCGCCACACTTACCTTTTTTTTTATTGCAAATAAATAGATAAATAAATAAATGGGAATTGTCTTATTAGTATTGCATTGAGTTATTTAACTTAAATTATAAGCATTACTCTCAATTATTTTTGGGTTTATGAAGTCATAGACAAACAAGAGGCCCAAGGGCCTTAACGGTCATCTGACTCTAAATTAAAGACCCGTATAATATTGTAGTATGCATTCTCTGTAGCGAGTATAGTGAAACTGTTAGCAGAGATGAAAATGGACTAAGGGCAAAAAGGCTGAAAATTAGATTACTCAATCTTTTCAATGCGAAAAATTACAAGTTTACATTACACTGATATTCTCAAAAAGGCTGAACATTTTCATCTCTATGTTAGCCATAGTGGCCATCTTGTAATTTGGATCAACCCGAAAAATAACAACACTTGATCAAGACTATCTCAGGATCATTTCTGGTAAGTTAGAGCTGAATCTCACTGGTGGAATTTGAGAAGAAGTTTGAAATAGGTGTGTTCAGGAAAACCATGATTGTGCAATCATATGTTACAAAATGGCTGCCGTGGCTGCCATGTCAAAGTTTCTATGAGGCAAAAAAATAACAACACTTGGATTTCCGACCGACCTGAAAAATAACAATGCTTGGTCAGGACTGTGGCAGGGTGATTTATATAGTTATATTGTATCTAATTTAGTAATTAGTCATTTATTAAGTAGCATCATCATCAATGCACCAGCACCTCACATTCATCTAATCACTATGCAGTGTGTTGTCCAGGTATGTCCATGCATGTCTTTGTGTGTGTGTTTACCTGTAGTGACTAGGAATGTGTGTGTGTGTGAGTATGGAAGAGTGTATGTTACCTGTATAGGTAGATACAGGTTGTTACCTGTATAGGTATATACAGGTGTAAGTAATAAGGCTTTTGCGTCAAACCATTATGTTGGTCACATGATTGTCAACATGGGTTTTATTGGTTATGATAAGATAGTACATATGTTTTTATTGGTTTATATTTTCCCTCCACTTTTATTGTTTGTGTCTAAGTCTTTGTGTTGAATCTGGCAGTTTTTCTGCTGGAAGTTCAAGAAGGTGGTACCAGTTCTACCTGTACATCCGTCCGGCATTTCAAAAGTTATGGCGATAGATTTCTGACGTGGTTTTGGAAGATAAATTCAGTGATCTACTCCTGTAAGTTTTCTTTCTATTCTTTACTAACATGTATTTCACATACTCTTGTAAATAGTATGAAATTGTCTATTTTTGATGTTGGTTTGATACAAGTCTGACAAAATGTTGTAAGACTGATTTTGTAAATCCATAATAATCTATCAAGTGTATATCAAGTGTATACAATGTATTATTGTAAAGACATAATGTCAATATTGTATTTTATGTGGAGATACCTTAATTATTGCAACTTTGCTAATTAGTATATTTTATTTGTGTATAGGACCCTGGGTCAACCTGTTTAGATCTAATCAGAAGATTAGATTGCCAGAGAAAGTTCAGCCCATAGCAGGTACATGTTTATTATGAGTACATGAATGATGTAGTTTCGTGTAAAATAAGTATTTGTAACTTGGAAATATAATTCTGTATTATATTTATTAATATAAGGTTAAATGTAGATAAGGGATAGATTATCTCCCCTTATACTGTGGATGTGATGCATTCATATATTGTGTAGTTAATTGATCTAGCATTTTATACATTGTTAGAAGTTAGTTAAATGAATAAGGCCTAGGATATGTATGTATGTATGTATGTATGTATGTGTGTGTGTGGGGTATACATGTATGCATGTATACATGTATGAATGCATGGATGTATTTATGAATGCAAGTGTTTTGCATTTGTGAGATCTAATTGTGTTTTATTTGTATTTATTACAGAACTTGAATTGAATCTGGAATTCGGATACTGAACCGAAATGGATTAAATAAATTATAAGAACAACCTTTTGGAGTTGTCCTATTTTCTCATCCACCTGGGACCTAACCCACCCCAGTTACAAGGACCATCTCAAGATCATTTCATGCAAGTTTCAGCTCAATCCCACTATTGGAATTTGAGAAGTTTGAAATGTGAAAAGTGTATGCACGGCACATGACAATGGACGAAGCATGATGACTTTAGGTCATCCTGACACTTTGGGTCAAATGACCTAAAAATGGAGGGGCATTTTTATTCATAGACACTTCACGTTTTTTTTCTATGACTTCATAAACCCAAAAATAACTGAGAATAATATACTGTAACATTATTGAAATAATGTAAACATTATCCAAAATATATAACCAGAATAATACACTTTTTTGTATACCCATGTTCATTGGCAGTACTAGTGTAGCAACACTGGACCGGGTCGCTAATCGAAGACAAGGTGGCTCAATCAGTAGAGCATCCGGCTAGTGTTCGGAGGTCCCGGGTTCAAACCCCCGTTCTGGCCACTGTATGTTCCCACTGACTCCTACTACACTAGTAATAAAAGGATCATGTGATTTGTGTTCTAGGCTTTGAAATAGTCTGTAATATAAATAAAGGAAAACATTTCAAATTGTAACTGATTGATAGGTGATAACAATAAATAATTCTTTTTAAATTGAAGGTAATGGAATATCAACAAGGATGGATAGTATTGCAACAGCAATACAAAGTCCCCTGCCTGAGCTAGAAGTGCACCTATTCATTTCCTATTTTTTTTTTTTTTGAAAAATGGTTTTTCGAAAAAAACAAATGTATACCAAGTTTCGTTACTCTTTATGTTTACATATATAGACGTACACTTCAATTTATAGCTATATACAGTGTTACTAACACGAGTTTCCTCTGACCCTGACACCTTCCTACGTCGGAAATGGTATCAGGGCCAGAGGAATCTCGGGCTATAGTGTTACTAACGTAAGATGCGTACTACTATTTACATTTTATCTTTTAAAACTTGAACGATTTGTTGTCACGCTCACGTTGTCAGAGCTGATAAAAGTCTTTGGAGTGACCATGTATAATGTCACATGCTTCGATGACATATTACCCCAGACATACCATTCTTCACCTCAGTCGCGTATAACAGCTTCTGCATAGAGACTTGTGTAATGCAACTGTCCAACGCCTCGTTCGAGATAAACGGTGCTCATATGTTGGAAATATTGTAGCACATTTTCTCACAAAAAGCAATGGTCAAAGCCGATCAGTCACAAATGAAGCAATCTACAGCAGTTTCTTTCTTCGGTATGTGTGTGTGGTGGAGGCTGCCATGTTCTGTTCTTCGCAGGTTCCTCTGTTGACTTGTCGGAGCACCCAGAACGCAAGCTGTTTATGTTTATAGTTTTTCAGTTCCGGTCATGCGCGTGATTACTCCCACTTCTCGTTACTTCACGCAGACTTATCGCCGATCGCGTTATTCGCACTTGGCAACCCAAAGCGTCCTCGGTGATTTGACGGGACCGGCTAATTCCAATTTTATCTGGATATATGTGTGTCAATTACAGTTAAATGAAAGAGACAGGTATGTTGCTATAGTAATATCTGTTTTAACGAATGCTTGTATGTCAGTCGTAATTGTGATTAGACAGTGTTCGCACAACATTGATGTATACACGTACATTATACGTGTATGTGTATTAATGTAATATATACACATATGTAATATACATATGTATATGTAGCGCACATATATGTATACTAGTAAATATACTTAAAGAAGCACTATCAACACAGTAATAATACAGTGACATTTAAAAAAAGTGTTGAGCTACTTAAATTAAATTAGATATGCCGTTTAAATGGTAGATTTAATTAAAAGGGGCACCTGCTTAATTTTGCCGGGCATGGAGGATTGAATGATGATGCTAAAAAATGAAGTCGATATCATGTTTTTGTATCGACTCTTTTTTAGATTATGATAATTATTATTCGTACATGATATTGATATCTGCTTTGTTTTTTCTCCATTTTGAAATTATTATTACCGTCGATTTAATTATCATTAGTTGCCATTACAATACAAAAATTGTATATGTATCCGGACCCATCAATTAACTGCCTTTAATTCCAATATTCGTCAGTCATCGTTAGTTTTTAAAACCAGTTGGTTGGATCTGTCTGTTGACTGGCGGTTGAAAATCCCCGTATTAATCACTTTAGATATGGTGTGTTAAATAAAGGTATTTACCGAAGTTTGATCAAATCTAGTCTATCTATCGCTAAACCTTACTGTACACAATTTTTCACGCTAGTTTTTTTTTCTATTACAATGACCACTTGCCCGTTTTGAAACCATTCCATCCCTTCATAATGCCTTGAATTTAATTCCCATTTTTCAATGTTTACAATAAAACAAGGAACCTTAATTATGCTTTCATACCTCTGTGTATCGGATTTGTTTGCTAAATGTTAAAGCTTATTCCCCCTACATGATTTGCCCATAACCACACACTATCCTCTCCCACCCAAACCTCCATGCCAACTTTTGAGTCCCTCGACATTTTAATAGTCATGGTTTCCCCTCTGTATCAATGTTCCGGATTTGTATCACCACTTTGATTTTCATAGTCGTCCCTAGATTCCCGACTACATACATATTGTTGTTACAAAGTTATGTATATCCAAGTCACGCGGTATCACATGTACACTGTTATCGACCCTACTATTAACTGACAATCCCGTTGTCTATAAATCAGCCACCACTTAGATCTTTAAAAGGATACAGCTGTCTTAATGCTCTATCCATTTCTACTGTAAATTACTTTTAAAAGCATTTGAAAATGTCAATCAGCTGAAAGTTTATATGTACAAGAAACAATGTTGTACTGAAATGAATTGGTATTTCGATCATTAAAAATCCTGTTGAAACATTTAGGCTGGGCGGCCAATATTTGTTTTGTCATTTACTTGTAAATCATTCGCTCGAAAAATTTGTAATTCAAAATGGATCCTGATTTGATGTAAAGTGGAAATCAATATCATTTGTCTACCTATATAGCTTTATATTACACGTGACGACCTTTTATCAGTGGGTATTTTACGGGTTACGGGTTCATCATCTTGTGAGAAAACATGGTAAAGAAGATTGCGACGTGGACAATAAAGGAATGCCGGGAGATTCAGAAACTAGGGTATTGAATTATCTTGGTATAAAGTGATGTATGTGCTGTGAACATACTAGGGTTTTCCCGATAACAAAATGTCAATACTTTATCATTGTGAAATCTCCCACGATGATCATTACAAATTAAAAGAACTAGAGCTTATTCTTTTCTCCGAGTACTCCGGCTTTCCTCCACCTCCAAAACCTGACACGTCCTTAAATGACACTGGTTGTTAATAAGACGTTAAACAAAATAAACAATATCTATTGACTATAACAAGGTCTGTCAGCCAACGAGACAAACTATTGAAACACTAAAACGCAGAAACTACATGTCCTTAGAATATAATATACTAATATAGAATACCAAAACAAGTGATTGAATACGAAGTAGAATAGTGTTTTATAGTACAGGGTTTGGGGAGAGAGTTGGCAGACACGTGTTTTTATTCGGAGTTAGTGTGGCATGCTTTTTAGCAGATCTCTTTACAAACCTGAATCAGAGTAAAAGGCCAGTGACGTTTTTATCAATATTTTAAGCTGTCAATACATGCATTATGTACAGGAATAGTTTTCAAAGACGGATTTCGTTGATGTACATTTGGGCTGATTTTAACTACCACAATGATATCAAAACGTTTTGATTAATAACTCGCCGTTATGATTTCTGTACAAATACATAAACCGTATATAGAACGCGATATAGAGGGGATTAAAAGACAGATGTGGATAATTTGAAAACAGATCAATACATACACGAATACATTATATAAAGGTGTAATCGATAAATGCTACTTGATATGTTTGTAATATATTAAGCTTTTCGAGCCTACCTAATTAATGACATACAAAAACACACCTGGACTAAAATAATACACGTCGCGGCCAGACTGTTTGTTAAAAAAGGACAAGCTTGATAAGATTTTAATACAAGTGTAATGTTTATGCTTGGCTGTGAGGGAATTATCTAAAATGTACTATAAAACAGGAGAATCTTTATAACAGCTTCCATCTTTTATTCTTCTTAAACTAACTCGCAAAACGGATTCGGAGAATCCGGATCAAGTATAAACTAATAAAACAAAATTAGAAAATATAAAAATATCCGGAATTTGAATTATCTTTCTTTAAATCATAAACCAACTTAATTAAAATAATATGATTTCTAAAGACCAGTAATGTCATGTACATAACATGCCCCCCTTCAAAAAATGAACCCTGTGAATTTATACACTGGTCATAAGAAATCACACCCTAACCTAATGACAATAAACATAGGAATTCAATCTTCAATCAAAAATTAGAAATACAGAGTACAATGCTATACAAAATGTTATCATATCACAAACATCTTGTAATATAAATCCATTCAAATGAACCAGTTCGACAATGATAAGTAGAGTATTACTTATTAGCCAATATTTGAATTATTCAAAGTTCAATATAGGAATATACTGGTGTACAGTTTTAGAAACAAGAAAATCAAATTAAATTCAAAATCCAAAAACAGAAAATGTGCTACCTAAACAAAATTAAGCATATTGCTTTGCCAAATACTAACAATACATGAGTACTTGCAACTCTGTGAATAATATCAACAGGATGTGCCACAAGATATGTAAGAAGATAAATGACAGGCAAAATCAACAAAGCAGGACTTTTACTATGACCTGAAAATGGCTTTACTAGGTCCTGACTAGAGAATCTAGTATGACTAGTAAAGTAATACAAAAATCTAGTTTCACTAGTGTGATAATAGAATACAAACTTAGTATCACTAGTGATAATACAAATACAAACTATGTCCTGACTAGAGAATCTAGTGTGACTAGTATAGTAATACAAAAATCTAGTATCCCTAGTGTGATAATACAAATACAAACTATGTCCTGACTAGAAAATCTAGTATGACTAGTATAGTAATACAACTCAACTTTTGTGTGAGAAAATTCAACATCAAAATACTATCATTACAACCATGGCTAGTAGAAATATAATATTTTCAAAACATTCATCAATAATAAGATGAATGAAATATATGATGATAGTCAAAATACTAATTCAACAGTATGTCATTATGTACTACATACAACATCATTATGTAAACATGTATTATAAAATGGAATGTATGTATCAAAAGTAACTCGTACATGTATTGTTCAGTTAAGAACGTTAATACTGATTATCCTTTAATCTATATATTTCTAAATGAGCGGCGGAGGGCGTCGCTTAAGTCCTTGCCTAGCATTGCTAGCCAAGTCACGCAAAGGAAGCCAAATTGCGTTCTGCGCTGGTTCTCCCTTCATATGTACAAGGTACTCAAAAGTTCTACCATTCTGTCTCTTAGCCAAAATTCTCTGTACCTTTCCAGAGGCACTACTGGTACACGAGACGTCGGACGGGTTGATGTGGTCCACATCACGAAATCTAACTGGTTTTCGGACAGTTCGTATTGGCCTTGGAGCAGATATAGGTCGAGCAGGAACTTCGCTGTTTTCATTCTTGTAAGTTTCCGGGGTGACGGTGGCTTGTTTAGAAGCTTCATGATTTCGATCTGAACTGTGGCCGGTGGGCTCAACAGATGCATCGGCTGTGGAGTCGGATGAAAGAGTTTTTCCTTCGTTAACAACATATATTTTGGAATCGCCTTGTAAGCTGTGGCCTGTGGGCTCAACAGAAATGTCATCGGTTGAATCCGAAGATTCTTCATTGTTTTTGAAGAATCTAACTGGGTCCGTTGTACGGATATAGGCCATCTTGAGTCTATTTATATGCACAGGCCTCGGAAGAGCTTTGTTTGTCTCCTTGTTGCGTAAGGACACCATGTGTGGACTTGGCAAGTCAATAACCACAAATGGACCTACATAACGATCTTGCAATTTCTGTCCTTGACCCGTAGGGTCCTTGGCCATATACACATAGTCGCCGTTATCAAGGTCCAAAGGTTTAGCCTTTAAATTAATCCTATCCTGCAGAGCCACTTTAGCTGCAACAGCATTGCTCTTCGATTCTTTCCGAATTAGCTCAAGGCGCTTGGTCAGCTCTGTGACATAAGAGTGAACATCCTTTGGTAGTTCCTGTCTTTCCAGATAAGAGATGATTGGTCCAAACTTCGAATCCTTTCGCTGCATTTTGCATATGCTATTGTGGTCAAAGTTTACCTTCTCCATGTCCTTCATAGCCTTAAAGGCAGACATTGTCTGGTCAGATGACAAATCAATGTCTGTTGATGCAGTGAAATGTTTAAGATCAGTATCATCATCTTGTGTAGTGAAAGCAAACTGTTCGTGTCCTGAAGTATCGTTCTGAGTAGTTGCCATGAATATATTGTCTTCAGAAGTAGATATTATTTCTGATGTTGAATCTTTCTTGCTAAACTCACAATCAATCTGCTTCTTCATTTTTCCTGTTTGACTGTCAACCGGAACAGAAATTTTGTTCTTGTCATTGTGAGTGTGGCCTCTAATGTCAGATTTGTCCTCTGAACCATAAAACACGGGATCCTTCCGTAAAAACGAAGGATGTCTGTTTTGACGAGTCTTTCGCCTTCTGTTACTCCGAGCATGATGTTTGTCTTCGGAATCACCGTCATATCCGTCATCCTCATCATGAGAAGGAACGTTACCAGGCTTAGAGTGAACAACAGGAACCTGTAAATGAGGTTGAATAGACCGAATATTGTTCACCTCGTCAAGCGAGTGGAAATCAGATGATGCAACTCCGACGAGATCTTTAAGATGATGTCCTCCAGGTAGTTGAATATGTCCTGTGTTGTCATCTGCATATGGAAAGAAAGGATCGTCCTCAACAGGGCTTTGAATGGGATCACGTGGGTTGTGCTCAATACAGCGAGACAATGCATCTGGTACAATCATTTCAGCCGCTGGCTTATACTCTAGCTTGAAGTTGAACTGTTGGAGGATGGCGACCCATCTTTCATATATGGCTCCTCTCATCTGTTTCTGAAACAGAGGCCGCAAAGCCTGATGGTCACATTCAACAAAGAAGTGACGACCTTGGACATAGGACTTGCAATCTAATACTGCCGTAACCATTCCTAAAAGTTCTAGCTTTGTAGGACCGTACGAACGCTGATATCGACTCAGTGATTTGGAACCAAAACGTACAACACGTTGTACGACATCCGATTTATTTCCGGACTCACTGGGATAACACTGGTACAACATGTATCCAATGCCATGTGAAGATGTATCAACTGCCAGGTGGAAAGGGATATCATAGTTTGGAAAGGCGAGTACTTCAGAATGTACTAGTAAGTCCTTCAACCGTTGCAATGCCTCTTCTTGTAATGCTGTCCACCGGAAAGAGATCCCCTTTCTGGTCAGGCGAAGTAAAGGTTCAGCAACAGAACTATATTGTGGAATGAATTTCCGAAACCAATTGAACATGCCTAGAAGTCTACGCAACCCTTTGAGGTCCGTCGGTGTAGGGAGAGCTCTGATTGCTTGAACTCTTTCTGGAGGTGGTGAAATCCCGTCCTTGGAAATGTGGTGACCTAGAAACACACAAGACTCTTCTGCAAAGGAACATTTCCTTGGTCCTAATTTGAGTCCTGAAGACTGTAGTCTCTGAAATACCTCTGATATGTCCTTCAAATGTTGATCAAAGGTTGCAGATGTTATCAAAATGTCATCAAGATAACATAAACATGACTTAAATGTTAATCCCCTCAGTACTTTATCCATGAGTAATTGAAATGTACTCGGTGCTGAACTGAGACCCATGGGAAGACGATGAAACTTGAAGGTTCCAAAACATGTATTGAAAGCTGTATATTTAGAACTGTCAACGTCAATAGGCATTTGAAAAAATCCTGAACTCAAATCTATTGAAGTAAAGTATCGAGGAGTTTGATTTGAGAACGACTCAGTTAGTTCTTGTAGATTCGGAATCTCATATTGAAATGGCTGCGTTTGAGAATTTAAATAACGAAAGTCAACACAAAACCTGAATTGAGATAAACTAGACTGTCTTGTGATTGGCTGACTTGTCTGTGCTCTCTTAGTGACCAACACAACAGGACTTGTGATGATAATTTCTTCAGTCTCGCTGACTGGAACAATGATCCCTTGTTCAAGGAGTTCATCCAGCTGATGACGAAGAACTTCTCGCTTATCAGGAGGTAGCCGATATGGTCTTTGGTGTTTAGGTTTTACATCCGGTTTCAAAAGAATCTTGTGTTGAACAACCTTGGTGAAACCTAATCCAGGATTGTCTGAAGTCACAAACAAATCCTTGTGGTTTGATAGCAATGTTCTCATCTGTTCCTTTTGTATTGATGACAGATGGTCTGAAAGATTAAAATTTTCTTGAAATCTGGCCTCGGAATAATTACATTGAGTATCTGTATCAGTCGATGATGTTGAAAGTTGAATGTTTTGCACAACTTTGTCATCGACATCGGAAACTTCATCGTCAGAAGAAACGTGGTCAAAATGTGCGATTGGCTTGCCCTTAAAAATAGTGATAGGCGATGATGTTGGGTTCAAAAGCTTTACTGGAACAGTGTTCTGTTGTGAAACTGTAACAAGGGTCTTGGCTACAAGAAGGTGATTGTGAGCACTGTATGAGCTACTAGTACACATTCCTTGACATCCATATAAGGCTTGGACTGGTAACTGTCCCCATATTACTACTTCAGAATTTGGCTGGATGATGGTGCGCTCCATGCATCTCACACGTGTTGATGGAAAGCTATATGAATTGTCCGCAAAGTTGAGAATAACACCTTTTTCTCTTAAATAGCAAGATCCCAGAATCAACGGATGTGAAGTATGTGGCAAGATATGAGCAAGCACATTATGTACCTTGTTTTGTACTTGTATCTTGAGGATTACAGTACCGAAGATTGACACTGACTGGTTGTTTGCCAAAATAATTTTGTCATCAGGTGTTGGTTGAAAATTAAATTTAGCATGATTTGGAAGAGCCTCAAAGAGTTTGTTGCTTACAACGTTGATTGAACTCCCTGAGTCGATGAGCGCTGCTAATTTCAAAGTATGTACTGTAACAGGCATGTATATAAAGTTACTATTTTTCTTCTCAGACCCCAAACCATTTACATAGCTGTTCCCGGCGGGCTGGGGTGTGTTCCCGTCAGGTCTTGCAGGTTTCCCTGTCCCCGTGTAACAAACATAAGGCAGGCAAGTGCTCTGTGTCCATACTGAAAGCAAAGCTGGCACTGAAGAGAAGGTGTTGATTCCCCTACTCCATTCCAGTAACACGTCCGTTTAGTGTGACCTTCACCAAAACAAGCAAAACACTCAACTCTTCTCTGGTGTGGTAGATGTTGACCCTGGTGTGCTTGATGTTGACCCTGATGTGATTGATGTTGACCCCGATGTACTTGATGTTGACCCTGATGTGCATAATGTTGACCCTGATGTGGTTGATGTTGACCCTGATTTGGTTGATGTTGACCCTGATGTGCTTGATGTTTACCCTGATGTGCTGGACTCTGGTGTGGTGCTTGATTTTGCCAGGGTTGTTGCTGAAAGGATGTTTTGTGCTGCGACTGTCTGGGCCTGTATGATGTTGTTCCTGTACCTTTGGCTTGGCCAACAGCAAAGTCTTTGACCAAGTCTGTTAATGCTTGTACCTGGGTTTTGAGATCATTGATGTCATCATCCCTGGGTTTGACCGCAGCACATATTTTTTCGGTGGGTGATGAAGGGACATCATGTTTCCTGTACCCACAGGTTTCACCCATCTTCGCCGATGACAGGGCTGCATCAATGTTGCGTGGACATCCTGCACGAACAAAGAAGGCAAGCTCATGGGGCAAGCCACTTATAAATTTGGAGAGCACTTCAAAATCGGGTTTTCCAATCAAGTTACCTTTTTCAAGGACTTGACAGTAAAAGTCCTCCAAAGGCTGGCCAGAAATAAGAGACAGTCCCTGAAAGTTGGTGCTCTCCACCATCATGCGTGGGCTCTGCCAATCTAGTGTCAGGAATCTCTCTTTGAACGCACCCAAAAGATTGTCCCATGATTGTTTGTGGGCACTGTCTAATGTATTAAACCAGGTCAAGGCAGGTCCCTGCAGATGTAGGTGAAATGCTGCTATTTTCCTTGATGTATTTACAGAGTCCACATTGATTAAAGTTGCATATGAATTGAATTCATTTATAAATTTATCTCCATTTTCATGTGGGTACCCCGAAAATTTTTGACAACTAATTGATTTAGCCATTTCACAAATGTCCACAGGCAAATTAACTTCTAAATGTTCTGAAGGTATGGTCTTAATTGATGTCTCTACTGAATTTGTTATTGATGAAGTGTCGGTGGTGACAGTCTCAGTGGTAAAATGATCACCTGACCTAACATTCAATGAATCTATAGAAAACTCTAGAGTAGAATCTGTACATGACTCTAAATCATGCTGTAGTGAATCTAGAGAAAATTCTGGAAGGCTTGGAAAAGTAATATCATATTCCAAGTTTAAAAGTGGTATTGGAGTACTTTCATGTATAGTTGGTTGGCGTTGATTATAACAAGGTGTAACAAAATTTGTGTTCAGTTCCAAAAAGCTATCCGAAAGAATTTGTAAAGATGTTTCATCAGGGTCCGCAGCCACTGTCACTGGTGTTACATTCATAGCATGATATAGTGCACTTTGTCGGCCTGTGGGCTTTCGACAGACTATAACAATAATGTTATGGCAATACCCAGCATGACAATGTCGGCCGGTGGGCTTTCGACACAAAATAATCACAATATATCAGTCGGCCGGTGGGCTTTCGACATATGTCCACAAAATAATAAATATGTCGGCCGGTGGGCTTTCGACACAAAATAAACACAATATATGTCGGCCAGTGGGCTTTCGACATATGTCCACAAAATAATCAATATATGTCGGCCGGTGGGCTTTCGACACAAAATAAACACAATATATAAGTCGGCCGGTGGGCTTTCGACATATGTCCACAAAATAATCAATATATGTCGGCCGGTGGGCTTTCGACACAAAATAAACACAATATATAAGTCGGCCGGTGGGCTTTCGACAAATGTCCACAAGCAAATTAACAATATATTGAACAAATTGAATAATGTCAATAAATGAATAATTAGTATAAGAATGTCGGCCGGTGGGCTTTCGACAATATATATATGAAAATTACTAGTCAGCTGTTAATTAAGTAAACACAACACAAAATGTTAATTTATTGAACTAGCCCCTGACACACATGGACTATTTTCTCCTGCCATACTGTTAACAGGCTGCGTCGTGGGTGTAGGCCATCATACAGTTTAAAGTAAGAAAATTGTGAAATCCTCCCACGTGATCTGTGGATGCGAAGATCTGTATGGAGGGCCAAGTGTGATCTTGTGCGTGTGTTATTAAAATTACAAATAAAAGTGTTCAATTTCATGACAAAGTCCTCAAATTGCTTTTGACGTCTTACACATACTGCTGATGGAGTCAAACATGATTTATGAGGGTACTTTCTGATCGAGTTTTGGAGATCTATTGGAGGAATGGTGCCAAATAATACGCGAGCAGTAGGATTTCGATTTAGAATTTCACGTTCAATGTCTAAAATTGTCAAAACGATGTTGTTGTATTTAGTATTTTTGTTGTTGTCTGATTAATCCGCAATATTGTCCGGGATATCGTTACTACCAGCACATATAACATATAGTTCATATCCAGAGTGGTCAAAATCCCGTAAAAATCGTGCGTGGTCCCCAAGCGTCGAACCCCGGGAAACTTTTAGAGTCAACTCGCCCAATCGAGCACCGGCAAATCTCGAGTCGGTGAAAACGATACACTTGTCCATAACCTACATTTACCTTACATATTCGCTTAAGATGACCTGAGGATTCTCCACCATGTAATGTTTATGCTTGGCTGTGAGGGAATTATCTAAAATGTACTATAAAACAGGAGAATCTTTATAACAGCTTCCATCTTATATTCTTCTTTCCAACTAACTCGCAAAACGGATTCGGAGAATCCGGATCAAGTATAAACTAATAAAACAAAATTAGAAAATATAAAAATATCCGGAATTTGAATTATCTTTCTTTAAATCATAAACCAACTTAATTAAAATAATATGATTTCTAAAGACCAGTAATGTCATGTACATAACACAAGTTTCGAAAATAAAACTTTTGAGATATATACAAGCAAAATAAAAAATAATATTTATTTTGTTCAAATTTGTATTCAGCGTATTGCAATTTGTTTTGAATAATATTATTGCTTATGTTTGATGAGTATTTGTTTCATTTTTGTTTGTAAGCTAACCATGCTTTCACGACCTGGCCCTATATGTAACATGAATTAAAAACACTGAAATCTGAAGCCGAACATGACATTCGTTATTCAGAATACCTCATACATTCCGCCTCTGTCTAGCGGGTCAATGTAGGCTATATCACATATCTGAATACGGTAAAAAAATGTCACATCGGTGATTATAAATAATTACTACACGTAATCATTTATGTCAATATAGAAATCGATTCCAACACCTAGTTTGTAAACTAGGTGTCGGGGGTAATGGACAAGCCATTAGTCCGTCAGAGTAAACGTGTAAGTATTGATAGGACTTGGCCCGGAATCCCGACCCGCGGTCCATATACATGTACATAGCTATATATATGATTAATATGTATATAATATGTACATATATCCATTTGGACCGTGTTTGCAGTATAAATATGTACATACATATCCATTTGGACCGTGCTTGCAGTATATATTAAACACCCCACAGTGATTAGTGGCCCTGGCGTTATTGTGACATCAGATTCTATCTCGGTCCAATGGATCAGTCAGTTACCCACACCACGTAATACACCATTACATTTATATGTTTTAATTATATTCAATTTTTAAAAGTGTGGCGCTTGAGTGAGCAGTATTTGACAACACAATGTTTAAACATATTTTGTTGCAAAAAGTTTACAAACGGATTAGGTACAAGTTATTGCAACTTATGTGACCACTCTTTCCTTAATAATGTACAAAATAAAGAAGAATATGCAATTGGTATATTATACATAAATTTACATTATCATACCATTTTTTTTGAGGAAGAAAAGGAGAAAAGGGGAGAACCACTAGGCATGTAAAAAGCATCGACAAAGGATATGCTAATACCTATAAATGGGAACATTAACAACTAGGAAACTGAAATCATTTTTCATAATGCTTTAAATAGTTGTAAGCTGTTCATGTGTTTACGATGTAAGTAAAGAGTATGTATAGTGTCATTGGTTTCAAGTCCCACAGGCTCAATCAAGTAGATAACATGTCGTCAATATATCCGTAGCTGAAATTGAAGGACACTTCAAGGCCTCCGTCACCTGATCCGACAACAAGCTCTTCAACATCATCAGCTTCGTAGGAAAAAATAATTAATAAATAAAAAAAAAACCCAAGTCATCCAACTGAGGGATACAGTCTGTTCTCATGCCATTAACTTGTTGGGGGACCTGGTCACTGAACTGAAGAAATATGTTGTCGATCAGAAATTCAATCATCCTCACGATTTCGATGTACTTTCTATGAGCTAGTTGCATGTATAAATCCCGTATAGTTTACAACTATGTCCAAATGTACTTATATCGCCGTTCGCCTTTTTTTTGAAAAAAAATCTGACTACAAGAGAACGAAGGCGTTCAATAAGTTTGGAATGTACGTAGAATGGCAGTGTAAAGTGAAGACAAATCAAAACGTTTTGAGGGTTTAATATCAATCAGAAGATCTTTAAGCTTTCAAAATCCACATTCCGTTAATCGCACTTCTCTAGTAAACGGTATCCCAATAAACTGTATATGTATACCGAAAATTCCGTGTTCTATAGACTCTCTGTTAATATGTTATTATCGGGTTCACAAACACATCATATCCACCTCACCTAAAGTTCATAGATATCCAGTATGGAGTTTTCGGTGTATTAGAATACTACCTATAGATGTATAAGGTTAAAATTTGTTTACTATTGCTTACGGTCCCAGTCATACACACAATACGATTTATAAGGCTACGCTTTCATAACAAACGTCACAAGAAGTTTTTTACTCGCTGTGAAGAAAGTGCTGGAATCTGTCTCGAAAGAAATCGATAAACCAAAGATCGCTAATAAGGTAGTCCTGCGATATAAACTTCACACCGAGTTGTATTTTTAACTTCTATATAGACAGAAAAAAGTGTTAAACTGAATTCCGTATTGATTTTTCATGTCGACTGATTACAGGTTTCCTGAGAGAGGAAAAAGCTAAGTAGAGCCACGTGACAAATGTCGAACTGATTATTTATAGTGTCAGCGACTAGATTGAACAGACAAATTAGATTTGTTTTCAGGTCTCAGAAAGGAAGAGATTGACAAAGGAGAAAGTACCTATAACAATGACTTTAACTTTATAACTGTTCTTCGTAAAATACGGTTCTAAAGTTTGGTAAATCACAGAATGACCTCATTAATCATGACGGAGAATGAACTATGTATGAGAACTGTCCTGTTATGTGTATCGGTTTGACTGATTTACTTGACTTCCGGTCCTGACTGCAAGGCTTTGGTCGTAAACCAAATAACCCATGAAAAAAGATGGTAAAATTCAGTCCTATAATGGCGTGGTATCAGACATCGTATGAGGGACGTATATCATAGTACATGTATACTTTTAAATATGAACTTTGCATTTGGTTTTAATTGGTATATTTTTTTTTACAATTTACAGGCATGGACGGGTCCGTGGATCCATTAGAACCCCCGGAGGATCAGGACGTTCCTCAGGAGAATCCCGAGGATGCTCCTAATGGCGTCGGAGAAACTTCACAGGAATTGACAGAAGTGGAAGAGGAGCCAGAACCACTGAACGTAGAAGACTATTTATTTGACGACGGACAAAATGTGACAATGGACCTGAACGAGCAGATGTTAATGGTCGTACCGGAAGGTGTTTTTGCGTTCGAAAAGCTCACACATCTGATGCTTGCAGACAATGGCTTAACGAGTATCCCGGACGACATAGAGAGACTAGTAAATCTAGAGATACTCGAAGTGCCCAACAATAAACTCGGTTCCATTTCCAGTAGTGTATATCTGCTCTATCATCTCCGCGTTCTTGATTGTTCAAATAACGAGATCTGTGAAATACGACCGGATATTGCAAGTCTTCTGGACATGCGCGAGTTGGTTTTAAACGGAAACAGACTGACACGTATCCCAGCACAGATTGGATATCTGGAGCAGCTGGAATATCTTATTCTGAGTGAAAACAGGATTTCCGAACTTCCAAACACCATAGGTCACTGTCAAAGTTTGAAAGTACTTGCATTGGAAAGAAATATACTGGACTTCATCACACCGGAAGTGTGCAAGATAGAAGAACTGCGCAGACTCGCTTTATCCGGAAACCATATCACAAACCTACCGAGAGAAACAGAAAATTTCACTTGTCTTGAACAACTTCTCCTGGACGACAATGAGTTTGAGTTCGTTCCCGTTCAAGTATATTGGATGGAAACTTTGACAGAGCTTGCTTTCAGTGGAAACAAGTTAAAAGAGATACAACCGGAAATCGGCAATCTCAAGAATCTGATAATATTAGGACTTAACAATAACCAGATTGAGGCCATTCCAGATGAACTTTGTGACCTAAATTTGATAGAGGTGTTAGGTCTTGAAAACAATAAGATAAAGGTTATCCCGGATAATATATCCAACTTGTACAATCTCAAGGAAATATACGTCGGAAACAACTGCATCGAGGAAATCCCGGAGAATCTTTGCTGGTGCTCAAATTTGGAGGTCATAAGCTTGCTGAAGAACAAGATTTCTGACCTTCCGGTTGAGCTCGAGAATCTGCGTCGATTACATTCTTTAGTTTTATCGGACAATGCTTTTGAAATACTCCCTCCAGCTATCAGTTCCCTTCATGGTCTGGAAATATTTCTCGCTGACGGAAACAAAGCTTCAGAACTTCCGGAAGATTTTGGAAATATGAGTAAAATGAAGCAGATAAACCTTAGCAGAAATGCGTTCACTGAGTTCCCGAAATCGTTGTGTTCACTCCGCGGACTGGAGGTCTTAGACATACGTCATAACCAGCTACAGGTTATACCAAATGAAGTTTCCAGATTTGAGCGAATGCGTGTTCTAAATTTGAGTAATAATCAGATCCGAAGTCTGGACCCGGAGTTTTGTGGCATCAAAAACCTCCATGTGTTAGATCTTTCTGACAACTTACTGGACGACATTCCAGAAGAATTTGAAGGGATGGATGAACTTACCGATTTGGATATTTCAAATAACCAGTTTTTGCAATTTCCAAAAATTGTGTTTGCTATACCAAATCTTGAGCGTCTAAAGTACGACCAGAAAAACGGCCATCCGACGCCATCACTTCCAGACGAGGTTGAGTTTTCTGGGCTGTCCTATCTAATAGTGTCCAATAACTCACTGCGAACCCTCCCCAACACCATCAACGGCATGAAGAACATCCAGTCGTTTGTAGCAGATAACAACGACATTTGCGTATTGCCAGAGGCTCTATGTGAGCTAAAAAATCTCAAAGTGCTTCATTTGAATAATAACTCATTGACGTCACTTCCGGAAAATTTTGACAACCTATCAGGATTAAAAGACCTGCGTCTCTATAACAACCCGATGAAGACTCCGCCAATGGATATCTGTGTTAGTGGTGTCATGCAACCGATTGGTCGGTTCATTAGACGAGCGATGGAACGTGAAGGTAAGTTAAGACCTCATAATTTTCATTCGAACATATTTGTTTTGGGCTAGTTTGATTATTTCTAATTCACTAACATATGAGTAGGATATGTTAAAGCATTGTTTACGTTACAGACGATTTGAAGAAGTATAATCCTGGGGTATAATAACAACACCTGTTCAGGTTTAGTATTGTTTAACGTCGTATCGCCAGCGACATCTATTTAAAGTCGACCTCCCCTGTGTACCAGATCCATTCGTGTGGTGTATGTGTTAGGAGTATGCGGTATGTTTGTCTCCTTGTGATAGAGTGGAACTGATACCGATTTATAGTGCTACCTCACTGAAGCATACTGTCGAAGATAATCAGCAGGACACTCAACCCCATCATATTATACTGACAACGGGTGAACACACAGCACCTTTTACAAAATCAAATATCAATGTATATATCTATCTGTGAATATTTTGTCGCTCATACACAATTGAGACAATATCCGGCAAACGATTCCATAACATAAAAGAGAGGGTTCTTTTTTATATGACGTCGTTAATTACGAGGTGCATCAGTTTTTTCTTGTTCCATGTCCTTTAGTTCATAAGAAAACTCAAGTTGATCTGTCACACATTTTTTCTTTTATGTTAACATTTTTATCACGGTGATCTCATTTGAAACGCTAATTTTTAGTATGGCATCTTGATAGATAGTGAGCAGCAAGCAAAATACCTTAAAATGGATGTCCAGTGGGACAAAATCTACAAATTACAATATATTTAAGACATGTAAGAAGTGTTGTTTCTCTAAGTGCAATTCATGATTAACCGATATTAAATCATAATGAATATGTTTAAATGAGATGAAAATGATCAATTTACTGTATATCATTTTTAAAGAGTCTGTGTCGAATGGACTGTTTGTAACTTGGATCAATTAACAACTGTTTGTTTAAATTCACTGCCTTTAACAACCAAAGTGTCTTTGTTGACCACATGCTTGAATTCATGATATATAGTTCGTCCCTTCGTAAAACGTTAAGTGTATGTATTATAGAAATGGTCGGACAATATAGTAGTAACGTTCGTCAGGTATACAACCAAATAAAATAGATCTTTGGCGAAGCCTTTAAAAATGAGATTTACGATATTTATACTTTTTCTGAAAAAAATCATATGGTCGTTAAGTATATTGACCAGTCCATCCAGTAAATACGAAATATGTATGGTAAATTCCATTTTCATTGAGTTATCCCCCTGTGAGCTACACATCCCCATGTAACATTTTTCTTATTTACGTCAGAACTACTGCTGCTGAAGATGTTTGAGGAGATCAAAACGTCTTTGGATAAAAACGAAATCCGGTACATGATGAAGAAATTCCGATTCCCAGACACAAAAATCACGGAACTGGAACAGACATATCACGGGAAAGACAGAATTCAGGACAGAGTCTACAACGCCATGTTGTTTTGGAAGGACTTTAAAGGGCCCCTAGCGACCATCGACGAGCTCATCCGGGTATTTCACATCGTTGGTTACGAAGAGTTGTGTACGAAACTAAAGGCAATGAAAATTTTCGCACAAAGGCTGAGGTTTTAAGATAGAACAGCCGGGCAGAAAAACATTGGATCTTACGGGATTATAGACTTTCTGTTTACAGTAAAGAATTCCAGGAACCATAGCTTTGGCGGTTCACATTACACGTTTACCGTTTGGTCATTCATGTGACATTGCGGTAGAGAGTCCCGCCATTATTTTTATTGTACAGTTTGGATACAAGTTTTCTTTGTTAGAGATACAACACAGAACGTGTGGTCTCACTTCTTTAAGACTGTACTATCTAGGGTGCTACTGTAATCAGCCAAGTGTCTGGTAATGCTATCATAATTAGCCAAAAATGAATAATATCAGTCTTTCTATCAGTGTGAATCTAAGCAAAAATGTTGGCTATAACACTTAATTTTTGCAATGTATGTGTGGCGGGTTTCCCTTTTGTTCAATCGATAGAACGGCTGGGGAGCTTAAGGTCGTTGCTTCACGTTCGTGTTTGAGTTTTATTTCTGCCACATTTGTGCATTTCTCGACCATTTTGATAAGAACCAAATTAAGGAAACGGTTTGTATAAAGTATTGTTATTTTTACGTTTCCAAACAATTATATATGTACTGTATATGTGGCCTGGTCCCATTTCAACAACGTTCCTTTACACAAGCTAAGAGTTTCCTTAAGTGACGAACGTTGCTGAAACCATGGACTGAGGGACATCCTCGAGAAAAAAAAATCTGATATTCCTTAAACCTTTTGATTTTAATGTTGTTAAGTTTAGGAGTTTATGTGCCTTTAACACACTATGCAGTGTGTATTTAACTATACTCTATTGACTATGGTTTATAATTAACAGCCTTTCACAGTGCTCATTTAACTCTGACGTCACAATGCCTGCACAATGTCGGCCAATTTCGTCAAGGGTCGGAATGTGTTGCGATTGATTCCGTTATTCGACGGAATCGGCCGGGATGTTGCGATTGATTCCGTAATTCGACGGAATCGGCCGGGATGTTGCGATTGATCTCATATATATATAACTCTGATTTCATTACACACGGTGACTATCATGATAACCTATTAATAGTAAAAATGAGTTCAAATGAAATTATTTTGTCACAGCCGTTCATCTGTCGAGTTTACATCCGTTTGTAACTGTTAAAGTAGAAATACATGGGTGATATCTATGTACTAGTACTAGTCATTCTGATGGTTACTTTCAAACCAGCTCTTTTAATATTAATACCTATATAGTTTTTACAAATAGATTTCTTATTTTCATTTTTTTTTTATCTAGAATGATATGTTCATCGTTTTTATTGAACTTTTTTTTAAATAGTGCTTTTGTATTTATTGTGTCTTTTATAATAATAATAAACAGTTTACTTATAGAATCAGGAACCGATGTAAAATATCTCATTGTATCATCTAGTCTTCATAATATTCCGTTGTACTCTTTCTGTTTTACGATTGGAGTTTACCTCAGAACTACAATTAATATCTCTTTATCATGTTTTTTTTCTGTCGTTTGTGACGTGTAGATATTATTTTTCAATGTTTCTGAAGTCGATCTCAAACGTTGCTCGCACGACGCTCTGACTTTTTTTCTTTCAACCCCCCCCCCGCAAAGTGCTCTTTTTCATTGCGAATTATATTACGCGAAAAGTATAAATTGGTAAATTAGGATGTTTTGATCATGAGAAATGTTTGCGATTCAACACTTTTTGGCAAAATCACGTTCTTGCAATAACGTTGATAAGCAATTGAAGTAAATTGTCGTGTTGAAGGCACAGCATTAATGATGGACAAGCTGTCAAAGTCGGTCACTTTGATTATCAATATAATGGTTCAAATAAATGTTTGAATATATATTTTGAAAATGATATCTAGTTCCTCGTTACATCTACAAAATTGTCGATTGGTCGAACACCGACACTTGTTAAAACTACACGATATACGTACATCTCCGAGATTAACCTTTATTACACGAAATGTAATTGTTATCAAACTGTAAGTTATACATGTATTATATTGTTATATGATCTCATTGTTTCCTTTGTTCTCGAAATCTATCTACAACGACTACCACACGACTTGGTATCTATAACGACTACCACACGGCCTTATGGCCTACGATCTAACTATTGTAGAAGCGAACATGTAATGTGCATGTGTAGAGAAATAAGAAGTTACAATGCGCATGTCTGGTCGACTTTGCTCATCCTCTTGGTCCAGCTATCGCAAACAGACTTTGTTTGAGCATGCGTCACCATTTGGAAACAGTGCAGTGATTGGTTGTTGTTTATACACATATGTAATCACATTAGACGGAACAGCCTGGCTATAGTGAAGTGATGACGATCGACCATCTTGTTTTCTGTGTATCGAGGTACGGTGTGATGACACATAGGAGCTGTGATTGGCTTTAAAATCTCGTTGTTACAGCCCACGTCTTCATGACGTCACATGCATCCTGGTCTCAGTCTCTAAGTTGTTTAGCAATGTTTTTCGTAAAGTGGCTCAGGAGTTTTCATTTCCTGTGAGAAACATGTATACAATAGATATATTTAGTTACTACTTAAGTAGGTCAAAGGGGAAAATGAATAACCATAAAAAAACCCAAACAAAAACCTCACCTATAGCTGCTTTCATATATCTCGAATGTTATAAAAATCCACGCAATTCATTCCCAGTATGTGGTAATACAAGGGAAATAACTCCCATATGATACTTATAATCGTAAAATGCCAAAAGAAAATCATGTTCATATTAATTGTTAGCTTCTGTCTTAGTTTGATGTTTTTGTGCATATTTTGTTTTATTAGTTTCGTAGAATAGTTAAGTTTATATTTTTTTAATACTTAGTAGAGTTTTTATTTTTGTTCGTTTAACTGATTACATGTTGGTGATTGCTTTTGTTATTATCTTGTTTGTGTACACCATTTACGGTAAATAAATATCACATTCGCCGTAAGCAGAACAAAGATATATTAGATAATCTTGCTTAGCAGGATTCGGCTTACAGAAACTCAATTTCTGAACTTAAATTATGAAACCGGAAGTATACATTTTCTAAAGGACCACACAAATGCATGCGAGGTCCATTTTTTTTTGTATCTACAGGGACGTTTTTTTTCTTTTCTAATTCGTGTAACTTATAAACACGCTAATTAAATCGGCGAGAAAAAACGTGTTACGTAACTTTTTTATTTTGTTGTTTTTCTCACTTTTCCGGAATAATATGTTACTGTAGTTCCGTGAAACATTGATTTAAACATATTTTATTTGTATCAATATATACAAGAGGATTGGGCACAAGTTTTCAAACTTATATGAAGCCCTTTCCGTGAAACATGTTATCGTTTTATGTTGCCTAAGTGTCGAACCCTGTCTTTCTTTGAGAAAGAAGTATGTTGGGCTACAGCGATCCTATAACTATTGACGACAACGAGTACATTACGTTAAAGTCATACATACAATTGACTGTGCTTTGTGGCAGTACGCTACGTCTTAATTCTAAATCAAACATACAAGTGACTGTGATTTGTAGCTGTACGCTACGTCTTAATTCTAAATCAAACATACAAGTGACTGTGATTTGTAGCTGTAAGCTGCGTCTAAATTCTAAATCAAACATACAAGTGACAGTGATTTGTAGCTGTACGCTGCGTCTAAATTCTAAATCAAATATACAAGTGACTGTGATCTGTGGCAGTACGTTGCGTCTAAATTCTAAGTCAAACAGTACGCTACGTCTAAATTCTAAATAAAACATACAAGTGACAGTGATTTGTGGCAGTACGCTATGTATACGTCTAAATTCTAAATAAAACATACAAGTGACTGTGATTTGTAGCTGTAAGCTGCGTCTAAATTCTAAATCAAACATACAAGTGACAGTGATTTGTAGCTGTACGCTGCGTCTAAATTCTAAATCAAATATACAAGTGACTGTGATTTGTGGCAGTACGCTACGTCTTAATTCTAAATCAAACATACAAGTGACTGTGATCTGTGGCAGTACGCTGCGTCTAAATTCTAAGTCAAACAGTACGCTACGTCTAAATTCTAAATCAAACATACAAGTGACTGTGATTTGTGGCAGTACGCTATGTATACGTCTAAATTCTAAATCAAACTTACAAGTGACTGTGATTTGTGGCAGTACGCTGCGTCTAAATTCTAAATCAAACATACAAATGACTGTGATTTGTGGCAGTACGATATGTATACGTCTGAATTCTAAATAAAACATACAAGTGACTGTGTACTGTGGCTGACTGGTGGTTTCATTTCAGTACGTTTAAAGAAAACCTTTTTACACATATCAATGTTTTATCTCTAAGTTAAATACGTTTATATTATGTGGATACAAATTAACTCGAAGCGAATAACTAATTAGCGAAATAAGACGTCGACTGCATAGAGAACGGTTTAAACGGCGACTAACAGTCTAATAAGACCAATACCCATCCTTCGGAGTCGGTCGTAAGCCCAGTGAAATACCAGCATACTTCCTTGTTGGAACTTAAAACTTAACCCAGAATGTCATATTAACTTAATACACCTGATCAATAATATGAAGATGACATTATACTAACTGTTTTAAATAATGCATTAAAGACTACAAGACTTTACAATTGTTGATGATTTAGTAAAAGTGATGTTAGATGACTGCATGCTTTCATCTGTATATTTATTTGTATAAAATCAACGAGAATGGTTATACGTAACTTAAATTAGTCGATATTTTATACAATTCTTTACAAGGCTTCATGTATAAAAATATTAATAAAATATCTACAATGCATATGTATATTATTTCATTTATTTATGTCGTTGTGTAAAGTTACAGTGTTTTCAGAATAGGAATTCGGTTCCTATGACTGGTTGGACTGAGAGGTGTGGTCCCTTTTACTTAAATATAGTTATCCATTTGATAAGTTTTGACCAACGTAAATATAATAAGTAACGAGTATTATCTAATGGAGTTCACTGCTGTCAATATACAATTCTTGAAATTTCAACTTTTGGCCTTTAATTCAGCGTTCGCCCCTGTGAGGAAACTTTGGGTGCTGTCACCTCGCCTTTAGCTGAGCGTTCGCCCCTGTGAAGAAGCCTTGGGTTCTGCCCAAAGGCCTTTAGTTGGGAGTTCGCCCATGTGAGGAAGCTTTGGGTTCTGCCCCTGGCTTTTAGCTGAGCGTTCGCCCCTTTGAGAAAGCTTTGGGTTCTGTCCCCTGACCTTTAGTTGAGCGTTCGCCCCTAGGAGTAAGCTCGGGGTTATGTCTCTTGTTCTTTAGTTGAGCGCTCACCTCTATGAGGAAAGCTTTGGATTCTGTCCCCTGACCTTAAGTTGAGAGTTCGCCCGTGTGAGGAAGGCTTTGGGTTATGTTCTATGGCCTTTATTTGAGCGTTCGTCCATGTGAGGAAGTTTTGGGTTCTGTCCCCTGGCCTTTAGTTGAGAGTTCGCCCGTGGGAGGAAGGCTTTGGGTTATGTTCTATGGCCTTTATTTGAGCGTTCGACCCTGTGAGGAAGTTTTGGGTTCTGTTCCCTGGCCGAGACATACCAGAGTCTCTAAACATAGTCAGTTACTATCGCGCATACTGACACCAGCCGAAACAGTCGTCATACTCTCCCCGGTCACATTATACTGACACCGGGCGAAACAGTCGTCATATTCTCCCCGGTCACATTATACTGACACCGGGCGAAACAGTCGTCATACTCTCCCCGGTCACATTATACTGTCACCAGGCGAAACAGTCGTCATACTCTCCCCGGTCACATTATACTGACACCGGGCGAAACAGTCGTCATACTCTCCCCGGTCACATTATACTGTCACCAGGCGAAACAGTCGTCATACTCTCCCCGGTCACATTATACTGACACCGGGCGAAACAGTCGTCATACTCTCCCCGGTCACATTATACTGACACCAGCCGAAACAGTCGTCATATTCTCCCCGGTCACATACTGACACCGGGCGAAACAGTCGTCATACTCTCCCCGGTCACATTATACTGTCACCAGGTGAAACAGTCGTCATACTCCCAAAATGCTGAGTGATAATCAGGAGTGGCAGCTTTCATTTTTAGACATTGTTATATCCCGGCCAAGGAACAAGACTACTCAAAGGGGCGAACGCTCAGCTAATGACAAAGAATGAGGCAGTGTCAAACGAACCATTATATTTGGCCTTTAATTCAGCGTTCGCCCCCGTGATGAAACTTTGGGTGCTGTCACCTAGCCTTTAGCTGAGTGTTCGCCCCTGTGCAGAAGCTTTGGGTTCTGCCCCAAAGCCTTTAGTTGGGAGTTCGCCCCTGTGAAGAAGCTTTGGGTTCTGCCCTAAGGCCTTTAGTTGGGAATTCGCCCATGTGAGTAAGCTCGGGGTTATGTCTCCTGTTCTTTAGTTGAGCGCTCACCTCTATGAGGAAAGCTTTGGATTCTGTCCCCTGACCTTTAGTTGAGAGTTCGCCCGTGGGAGGAAGGCTTTGGGTTATGTTCTATGGCCTTTACTTGAGCGTTCGACCCTGTGAGGAAGTTTTGGATTCTGTCCCCTGGCCGAGACATACCAGAGTCTCTAAACATAGTCAGTTACTATCGCGCATACTGACACCAGCCGAAACAGTCGTCATACTCTCCCCGGTCACATTATACTGTCACCAGGTGAAACAGTCGTCATACTCCCAAAATGCTGAGTGATAATCAGGAGTGGCAGCTTTCATTTTTAGACATTGTTATATCCCGGCCAAGGAAGAAGACTACTCAAAGGGGCGAACGCTCAGCTAATGACAAAGAATGAGGCAGTGTCAAACGAACCATTACGAAGAAAATAAGTTCCCCTTGTTTTTTCGCCTCTATCGACCATGCCATAGAGACAACAGCTACAAATCCTATAACCTTAATGCAGGTATTATAGTACACTCCACCAAAACATCGTTGATGGGGTATACCTAGTTGTTTCGATCGATCGATCGAGAGAGAGATATTAAATTATAAAGTCCTATCTTTACGAAATGAGTTTCGGAGAGACACCAAACACAGGGAAAAGGCCAGGAACAAAGAATATTAAGGTCCCCAATGTTGGATGGCAGCCGCAGAGTAATTTGCGCCTCATTCAGGACTCCTTTTAGGAAACAATCCGATTATACAGAGATCGGCTCCTTTGAGATAAATACCAGGTAAGGGGAAGGCAGATTGCACCACAAAAGCGGCCTCATTGTAACCATATATTGCCCGCCGTTCCTATTGAACAACAAATTGATAATTTCACATAAATCCACGACCCCATATCACATGATATATCGAAGAATATCGCTATTTTTCTAAATTTTATCAACCATAACCAATGACGTTAAAATGCAAATATGGCCCTTTGAAGAGGGACCCTCATGGAGAAATAACCCTGACCAGGGAGACAATACTGCATTTGTCCCGGCACATAGTGCCATAGTTAATTTATTATACAGAACGAAAATGAACAAATGTAAATGTTCTTTATTATTTAATAAACATAAAGAAAAATTCAAAAACCAATATTTTTTAACATTTAACAATGAAGTTGACCACACAGACAGTGATGTAAAGTGTAAATCCATTGACAGGTAATTTTACTGCAGCACTTGTTGGACCTTATTTTCTTTATCGTAGATTCAAGTTCTCCACCAAGTGTACTGTTCCACTTGTCGTCAGTGGGAACAGTGACATATTGACGTCATAATATGGCCCGCGAGCTTGGCACGGAGTTGTCGCCCTCGTACTGCAGTTTCGGGAAAATGTCTCAGCTATAGTATGTCACGTGGTAACGTTTAACCCAATCATATCAGTGAAAATAGAAGTGAGATATAAACATCTGAATTGTTTCATTTCTGATAATAATCTGCTATTCCACTCATTTACGATTACGCCCTGACTACTAATGCAAAAAACGAAGATTTGAAGCGTTACGAAAAAAAGGAAATATAAAGACTCATTAAGATCACTTTCGCGTCTCCATACAGAGGGAGGGCACAGACACACCTTTTTATGAACAAGCGGTCACCTGTTATGGGATGTACAGGGATACAGTGATACTATTTAGAGAAAATAAGACGCAAATTTGCTATTTCCCCATTACAAACACAAAATGACAAAATTATTTACTTCATCAAGTATTTAGTAGAATGATTTGAACAAAATTTTGTGCTTATCTGTGGTAGTGTCATTTTCATACATCGACTTCAGGACATCGTTTTTAATACGATATAAGCTTTTCCCCCAGCATTTTCAGCCCCAAAAAGTACCTGCTCAAACTACACTGGTGCGCAAATTTCACGGGTTTTTATGGTAATGTTTTCTGCATGGGTTAAACAAGTGGGACAGAGTCAGAGGAGTTTAGGTTGGTTTTGTCTTACTTAACGTACTATCGACAGCTATTGTTATATAAGGACGACCTCCCCTGTGTATGACATACATCTACAGCTATTGTCATATAAGGACGACCTCCCCTGTGTGTGACATACATCTACAGCTATTGTCATATAAGGACGACCTCCCCTGTGTATGAGATACATCGACAGCTATTGTCATATAAGGACGACCTCCCCTGTGTATGACATACATCTACAGCTATTGTAATATAAGGACAACCTCCCCTGTGTATGAGATACATCGACAGCTATTGTCATGTACGGACAACCTCCCCTGTATATGAGATACATCGACAGCTATTGCCATATAAGGACAACCTCCCCTGTGTGTCATCGACAGCTATTGTCATATAAGGACAACCTCCCCTGTGTATGAGATACATCGACAGCTATTGCCATATAAGGACAACCTCCCCTGTGTATGACATACATGCGTTTGATGAGTGTCTGTGTTTTGGGAGGCCGCGTTACGTTCGTGTTTCTATCCCTTAAGTATAACGAAGTAAAACGAAGTAAAACGAAGTATACCGACGTATACTGAATGTCGATGACAATGGAAAGACATATCGGTCACATTATACTAACAACGGGCAAACAATAGGTAGAACTAGAGCTTTCATCTGGATGACCGACCAATATTCTTTCGAATATCTCCGATAACTAGCTACTATTCCATTCATTTTTTGTTGACAAGACAACGTTTTGAGATATACAGATTGATGAAGACCGTGGTAAAGTTCTATGGGTGACGTCATGATCTTATTTGAAAAAAAGGGGTTACGTTGTCACCAAATCAGCTCTGGTTAGACGCAGATTTGTATGAGGTACCGCTAATGTACCATTGTGTCGTCCTAATACAGAGGACATAGAAACGAAAAATCCAGCGGTACGCCGAAAATGATTCACTAATCGTAGAAGAGTTATATTGGGGTAGATTTGATCTTAAACGACTTTGAGAATCAACAGAGCTTCTGACTTTGATGAACAGGTGCCCGATACAGGGTCTGTTGTGTTGTATGTCTAGTACAAACTAGATCCCCGACACTAATAGTCTATGCTTTACGAAGCATCATTACCACTGTCCTAACAGCTGTGTATCTGGTATCAGTGCTGTAGAAGTACTCCCATACCATGGCGTTGTAATCGTCCTCTTGTTTGTACATACCAAACAGGTTGGAATCTAGACATGCGCCGTACCACCATGCTCCATGTGCGTCAGTAGTACAGTCACGACTGAAGCCGCTGTTAACATTGTCAAAGGTGGTGAAACATCTGTTGTTGTGATATTTCAAGGCGTCAACTGTAACAAGAAAATATTTTTGAATCTTTATCCTACAATGTATACTGAAACATAAGGGACAGTTTTCTTTTGTTTATTATTTACTTTCTAGAATTGACATTTTTGTTGATGTACACTAATGTGAGTTTTCCATCTGTATATTTCGGAGGCTTGGAATCCCAAGCAAAATTGGAAATTGAAATGTAGGACATTTACATAATTATGTAACCGTTAAAAATAAGTATGCATTTTCTTACTACTTCAATGTTTTCCTAATGACTCAGATGACATTGCTTAGTTCCTGTCTTAAACGTTGAGCGAGCGAAAAGGAAGGAATACAAACACACTCTGAACACAACATCCGGTTAAATTTCAGAAAATTGTCCTTACAGTCTTAACCGTCAACTTACTCGAATAAAATACTTTATTTGGGACTGCTCTGCTTTTATATTCCGATTCTACAATAATTATGATAAATGAGAGAAGGAAATGATCTAAATAAAGTAAAACTAAAGTTGTTGGATTTCGTCCAGTTATAGACACGTCGCCTGCCCCGTCTGCCTGATATAACGAAACTTAGACTTCCCTACACATAATGGATCGGACAGTCTAACCTTTTTAAAGTTAAAATTACTTGGTTCCTACAACAACCATTGTTCTGGGGTTGTCGTCCACCGAATCACGCTTTTAAAGTGTCTCCATCACGTAAGATCGCAGCCTCTCGAGGCGAAAAACAAAACAGTTTACTCTGCTTAGTAACCGACTTAGGGCTCACGTCAGGTTATCTGTCATGCACGTGAGGGAAACTTAGCAATAGTCGACGATCTCGTTCTGAACTTTGAATGCAGCATTTCTAGATTAATATCAATGATTGTCTATACATAGGAACGGAACCTTTGCTTTGTAACCCAGAAAGACAAAGACATTCATGATACGACCTTTGTACCTAAGTTGACCAAAACAGTAAAGGTCAAAGGTTATATAGTTATTAGAGTGAAAGTAATGATTTTAGATGAGATGCAATGTACTAGTACATAGGGACACAATACTGATGTACCGAAGCATGGATATACAAATAAAAACGAGTATGTCTTGATTGGATGTTGTCTGATTAGACAAACCAACCAGATGGAGCCCGGAAACTTACACAGTCCGTCTGGAGAGCTAAAACCACCAATGGTCAACGCGTACTTGGATGCCTCGTCAGATATGTAGAACGTGCTGTACTCGGCATACTTTAAGCCTGTGGTCCATCCTTCCATTTCGATCCGAAGTAGCATATCCTGAGCTAGCAGGAGCCTAAGATTCTCAAATCCTGTGAAAAGAAAACAGATAGGTAATAGTCATAGTACTGAGTGCATGTGGGTGTGTGTGGCTGTGTGCGTGTGTGTGGGAGTGTGAGTGTGAGGAGAGAGTGTGCGTGCGTGTATGTGTCTTTTCTCGACCCCACAGGTGATCCTTCATAGCCAGGTATGGTAGAATTCAATTGAAACCGCGGTCTGTCATGTTTCTTAATCTTAAAAATCGGACACGAACCCATTTATCATCATACTTACTCGACCGTCACTAACGTTCTCTTTGACCGAGGATAACTACTCTGCTATGTCTCACGGTCTCTGACATGGGACATTCCTCTTATAGAAGTATGCTTTTCTATAAGTTTTCATAGCGCCCTACTAGCCGATTAAGAAACCTCCAATCGAACGTGACGTCTACGTTCAGTTCGTAAGAGTTACCACCCCCACCCCCTGTGAGCGCTGATTTCCTAGCCGTTTCGTATCCCCTTACTCATTCATCCACATTCCGAGTATCTTATTACCATGTTATGTGTACCACACTGAAACACTGCTTCTGTAAGTGAAACCGATGGATTTCGGAAATGTACAAGTTTTGTTCTTGTTTATGCATACATCGTCGTAGTATACTAATTTGTTTCGCAATTGTTGTTTTTTATTTACATTTTTACCAGTGAAATATAAATAATTCATTCTATAAAAGTGATATTTTTCATCATATTGTGAAAAATATCACTTTTGCTGATTTGACCAATCAAATTAATGATTAGAAAATACCAAAATAATTGACCAATCAGAAAGCCCGACAATTATGTTAGCATACGGGGTAGGTTTTTCGTTGATAAAAAATGTAATAAACAGAATATCTTACAGTGTCTTAAGACACTGTTAGATATCCTCTATACATTTTAAATCTAAATGAAGTGACAGTATGATACAGCATACCTAGCCAGAACTCTCCTAACAAATATCCAAAGCCGTTCCTGTAACCTTTCCACGTTCTGAAAAAGTCCACTGAGCCATCGTATCGTCTAGCGAAAATCTAGAAAATAAAACAAGTAGATATTTGTAGAAATATTTATTGTTGTACATAAATGTTTAAGAACGTTACATAAAATGGTAACATAATTCCTACTTATAATTCCATATATGGAAACGGTAGTTTAACACCGCCCCAGTCACAGTATGATGAAATTCTGCCTTCATTGTTGAATGTCAATTGTGATTTGGTCTCGGCAGAGTTAGATTCTTGTCATGCCGGTGATCAACGGCTATGTGTGCCGTCATAGTTTCCGGTAAATTCTGCTGCTTCGGTTCACTTCGTTATAATCGAAATTGAAAGAAAGTTGTTTGCACACCACGACTCCCTTTTTAACAACCCCTCTATGAGATTATTTCATACAATTTCTCTATGGCTTACATTTGAAATACTGCTTGGGAAATACCTGTACTATCAGATATGCCTTGTGAAATACCTGTACTATCATATATGCCTTGTGCAATACCTGTACTATAGGATATGCCTTGTGAATTACCTGTACTATAAGATATGCCTTGTGAAATACCTGTACTATAGGATATGCCTTGTGAAATACCTGTACTATCAGATATGCCTTGTGAAATACCTGTACTATGGAATATGCCTTGTGAAATACCTGTACTATAAGATATGCTTTGTGACATACCTGTACTATAGGATATGCCTTGTGCAAAAACCTGTACTATAGGATATGCCTTGTGACATACCTGTACTATAGGATATGCCTTGTGAAATACCTGTACTATCAGATATGCCTTGTGAAATACTTGTACTATAGGATATGACTTGTGAAATACCTGTACTATAAGATATGCCTTGTGAAATACCTGTACTATAGGAAATGCCTTGTGAAATACTTGTACTATAGGATATGACTTGTGAAATACCTGTACTATAAGATATGCCTTGTGAAATACATGTTCTATAGGATATGCCTTGTGAAATACCTGTACTATAAGATATGCTTTGTTAAATACCTGTACTATAGGATATGCCTTGTGAAATACATGTTCTATAGGATATGCCTTGTGAAATACTTGTACTATAGACTATGCCTTGTGAAATACCTGTACTATAGGAAATGCCTTTTGAAATACATGTACTATAGACTATGCCTTGTGAAATACCTGTACTATAGGATATGCCTTGTGAAATACCTGTACTATCAGATATGCCTTGTGAAATACCCGTACTATAGGATATGCCTTGTGAAATACATGTACTATAGGATATATGCCTTGTGACATACCTGTACTATAGGATATGCCTTGTGCAAAAACCTGTACTATAGGATATGCCTTGTGACATACCTGTACTATAGGATATGCCTTGTGCAAAAACCTGTACTATAGGATATGCCTTGTAAAATACTTGTACTATCAGATATGCCTTGTGAAATACCTGTACTATAGGATATGCCTTGTGAAATACATGTACTATCAGATATGCTTTGTGAAATACCCGTACTACAGGATATGCCTTGTGAAATACATGTTCTATAAGATATGCCTTGTGAAATACATGTACTATAGGATATGCCTTGTGACATACCTGTACTATAGGATATGCCTTGTGAAATACCTGTACTATCAGATATGCCTTGTGAAATACCTGTACTATAGGATATGCCTTGTGAAATACCTGTACTATCAGATATGCCTTGTGAAATACCTGTACTATAGGATATGCCTTGTGACATACCTGTACTATAGGATATGCCTTGTGCAAAAACCTGTACTATAGGATATGCCTTGTGACATACCTGTACTATAGGATATGCCTTGTGCAAAAACCTGTACTATAGGATATGCCTTGTGAAATACTTGTACTATAAGAGATGCCTTGTGAAATACCTGTACTATAAGATATGCCTTGTGAAATAGCTGTACTATAGGATATGCCTTGTGAAATACCTGTACTATAGGAAATGCCTTGTGAAATACCTGTACTATAGGAGATGCCTTGTGAATTACCTGAACTATAAGATATGCCTTGTGAAATACTTGTACTATAGGATATGCCTTGTGAAATACCTGTACTATAGGATATGCATTGTGAAATACTTGTACTATAGGATATGCCTTGTGAAATACTTGTACTATAGAATATGCCTTGTGAAATAGCTGTACTATAGGATATGCCTTGTGAAATAGCTGTACTATAGGATATGCCTTGTGTCATACCTGTACTATAGGATATGCCTTGTGCAAAAACCTGTACTATAGGATATGCCTTGTGAAATACTTGTACTATAAGATATGACTTGTGAAATACCTGTACTGTAAGATATGCCTTGTGAAATAGCTGTACTATATGATATGCCTTGTGAAATACCTGTACTATAAGATATGCCTTTTGAAATACCTGTTCTATAAGATATGCCTTGTGAAATACCTGTACTATAGGATATGCCTTGTGAATTACCTGAACTATCAGATATGCCTTGTGAAATACTTGTACTATAGGATATGCCTTGTGAAATACCTGTACTATAGGATATGCCTTGTGAAATACCTGTACTATAGGATATGCCTTGTGAAATACTTGTACTATAGGATATGCCTTGTGAAATACCTGTACTATAGGATATGCCTTGTGAAATACCTGTACTATAGGATATGCCTTGTGAAATACATGTTCTATAGGATATGCCTTGTGAAATACTTGTACTATATAATAAGCCTTGTGAAATACTTGTACTATAAGATATGCCTTGTGAAATACTTGTACTATAGGATATGCCTTGTGAAATACCTGTACTATAGGATATGCCTTGTGAAATACATGTACTATAGGATATGCCTTGTGAAATACCTGTACTATCTGATATGGCTTGTAAAATACCTGTACTATAGGATATGCCTTATGCAAAAACCTGTACTATAGGATATGCCTTGTGACATACCTGTACTATAGGATATGCCTTGTGCAAAAACCTGTACTATAGGATATGCCTTGTGAAATACTTGTACTATAAGATATGACTTGTGAAATACCTGTACTATAAGATAGGCCTTGTGAAATACCTGTACTATAGGATATGCCTTGTGAAATACCTGTACTATAAGATATGCCTTTTGAAATACCTGTACTATAGGAAATGCCTTGTGAAATACCTGTACTATAGGATATGCCTTGTTAATTACCTGAACTATAAGATATGCCTTGTGAAATACTTGTACTATAGGATATGCCTTGTGGAATACCTGTACTATAGGATATGCCTTGTGAGAAATACCTGTACTATAGGATATGCCTTGTGAAATACTTGTACTATAAGATATGCCTTGTGAAATACTTGTACTATAGGATATGGCTTGTAAAATACCTGTACTATAGGATATGCCTTGTGAAATACCTGTACTATAGGATATGCCTTGTGAAATACCTGTACTATCAGATATGCCTTGTGAAATACCCGTACTATAGGATATGCCTTGTGAAATACCTGTACTATAGGAAATGCCTTTTGAAATACCTGTACTATAGGAAATGCCTTGTGAAATACTTGTACTATAGGATATGCCTTGTGAAATACCTGTACTATCAGATATACCTTGTGAAATACCTGTACTATAGGATATGCCTTGTGAAATACTTGTACTATAGGATATGGCTTGTGAAATACCTGTACTATAGGATATGCCTTGTGAAATACCTGTACTATAGGATATGCCTTGTGAAATACCTGTACTATCAGATATGCCTTGTGAAATACCCGTACTATAGGATATGCCTTGTGAAATACATGTACTATAGGATATATGCCTTGTGACATACCTGTACTATAGGATATGCCTTGTGCAAAAACCTGTACTATAGGATATGCCTTGTGACATACCTGTACTATAGGATATGCCTTGTGCAAAAACCTGTACTATAGGATATGCCTTGTAAAATACTTGTACTATCAGATATGCCTTGTGAAATACCTGTACTATAGGATATGCCTTGTGAAATACATGTACTATCAGATATGCTTTGTGAAATACCCGTACTATAGGATATGCCTTGTGAAATACATGTACTATAGGATATGCCTTGTGAAATACCTGTACTATCTGATATGGCTTGTGAAATACCTGTACTAATGGATATGCCTTGTGAAATATCTGTACTATAGGATATGCCTTGTGAAATACCTGTACTATCAGATATGCCTTGTGAAATACCTGTACTATAGGATATGCCTGGTGACATACCTGTACTATAGGATATGCCTTGTGCAAAAACCTGTACTATAGGATATGCCTTGTGACATACCTGTACTATAGGATATGCCTTGTGCAAAAACCTGTACTATAGGATATGCCTTGTGAAATACTTGTACTATAAGAGATGCCTTGTGAAATACCTGTACTATAAGATATGCCTTGTGAAATAGCTGTACTATAGGATATGCCTTGTGAAATACCTGTACTATAGGATATGCCTTGTGAAATACCTGTTCTATAGGATATGCCTTGTGAAATACCTGTACTATAAGATATGCCTTGTGAAATACCTGTTCTATAGGATATGCCTTGTGAAATACCTGTACTATAAGATATGCCTTGTGAAATAGCTGTACTATAGGATATTCCTTGTGAAATACCTGTACTATAGGATATGCCTTGTGAAATACCTGTTCTATAGGATATGCCTTGTGAAATACCTGTACTATCAGATATACCTTGTGGAATACTTGTACTATCAGATATGCCTTGTGAAATACCTGTACTATAGGATATGCCTTGTGAAATACCTGTACTATAGGATATTCCTTGTGAAATACTTGTACTATAGGATAGGCCTTGTGAAATACCTGTACTATCTGATATGGCTTGTAAAATACCTGTACTATCAGATATGCCTTGTGAAATACTTGTACTATAGGATATGCCCTGTGAAATACCTGTACTATAGGATATTCCTTGTGAAATACTTGTACTATAGGATAGGCCTTGTGAAATACCTGTACTGTAGGATATGCCTTGTGAAATACTTGTACTATATGATATGCCTTGTGAAATACCTGTACTATAGGATATGCCCTGTGAAATACCTGTACTGTAGGATATGCCTTGTGAAATACTTGTACTATAGGATAGGCCTTGTGAAATACCTGTACTATAGGATATGCCTTGTGCAAAAACCTGTACTATAGGATGTGCCTTGTGACATACCTGTACTATAGGATATGCCTTGTGCGAAAACCTGTACTATAGGATATGCCTTGTGAAATACCTGTACTATAAGATATGCCTTGTGAAATACCTGTACTATAGGATATGCCTTGTGAAATACCTGTACTATAAGATATGCCTTTTGAAATACCTGTACTATAGGAAATGCCTTGTGAAATACCTGTACTATAGGATATGCCTTGTTAATTACCTGAACTATAAGATATGCCTTGTGAAATACTTGTACTATAGGATATGCCTTGTGGAATACCTGTACTATAGGATATGCCTTGTGAGAAATACCTGTACTATAGGATATGCCTTGTGAAATACTTGTACTATAAGATATGCCTTGTGAAATACCTGTACTATAGGATATGCCTTGTGAAATACCTGTACTATAGGATATGCCTTGTGAAATACCTGTACTATCAGATATGCCTTTTGAAATACCTGTACTATAGGAAATGCCTTGTGAAATACATGTACTATAGGATATATGCCTTGTGACATACCTGTACTATAGGATATGCCTTGTGCAAAAACCTGTACTATAGGATATGCCTTGTGACATATCTGTACTATAGGATATGCCTTGTGCAAAAACCTGTACTATAGGATATGCCTTGTGAAATACTTGTACTATAAGATATGACTTGTGAAATACCTGTACTATAGGATATGCCTTGTGAAATACATGTACTATAAGATATGCCTTTTGAAATACCTGTACTATAGGAAATGCCTTGTGAAATACCTGTACTATAGGATATGCCTTGTGAATTACCTGAACTATAAGATATGCCTTGTGAAATACTTGTACTATAGGATATGCCTTGTGGAATACCTGTACTATAGGATATGCCTTGTGAGAAATACCTGTACTATAGGATATGCCTTGTGAAATACCTGTACTATCATATATGCCTTGTGAAATACCTGTACTATAAGATATGCTTTGTTAAATACCTGTTCTATGGGATATGCCTTGTGAAATACCTGTACTATAAGATATGCCTTGTGAAATACCTGTTCTATGGGATATGCCTTGTGAAATACCTGTACTATAGGATATGCCTTGTGACATACCTGTACTATAGAATATGCCTTGTGAAATACCTGTTCTATAGGATATGCCTTGTGGAATACCTGTACTATAGGATATGCCTTGTGAAATACCTGTACTATAGTATATGAGTTTAGTTACCAGTTCCTTATTAATGCTGTCTTTTTAGAATTCTACCTTTACCATTTTTTTCTAGTTTGAATTTTTTTTTAATACGTTGTTTAAGCTTTATAAACATAGTTCTTGCACTGCCATAAAGGATCAAAATATAAACCAAAACGACCTAAGCTGTAGAGAGGATGTCAAATGTTTATACATTCAATATTTATATAATCATTTCAGTCCTGTAAATAAAACGTTCCAGTTCTATAAAATATTCATTATATTGGCGAGGACAGAAAGTTATCTCTACACGATCTTCAAGGTGTACGTTCTATATAGACAGTATCCCACAGTTAATGGTGCCGAACAGCATGCTGAATAGGTTTGCTTATCAGTCAAACGGGTCCAGAAAACTACAGCTCCCCGGGGTAAGTAGTGGGGTGTAAAGAGTTGTATTACACTACAGATCCCCCGGGGTAACTAGTGGGGTGTATAGAGTTGTACCAAACTAGAGCTCCCCGGGGTAACTAGTGGGGTGTAAAGTGTTGTACCAAACTAGAGCTCCCCCGGGGTAACTAGTGGGGTGTAAAGAGTTGTACCAAACTAGAACTCCCCCGGGGTAACTAGTGGGGTGTATAGAGTTGTACCAAACTAGAGCTCCCCCGGGGTAACTAGTGGGGTGTATAGAGTTGTACCAAACTACAATTCCCCGGGGTAACTAGTGGGGTGTATAGAGTTGTACCAAACTACAATTCCCCGGGGTAACTAGTGGGGTGTATAGAGTTGTACCAAACTACAATTCCCCGGGGTAACTAGTGGGGTGTATAGAGTTGTACCAAACTACAATTCCCCGGGGTAAGTCGTAGGTTGAAAATGTGTTGTATCAAACTACAGCTCCCCCGGGGTAACTAATGGGGGTTTAAATCTAGGTCAATTCTGTAGTTGGAAACACCAACAGGTGTATCTACAAACACGTCTGACTACAGATCATGTTGTTGGCCTTAAGTGTTCAAGATGATTGACATATATACCTGCCTGCAATTCTCGAAACATGTGTTGTTTACTTTAGCATTAAAAGTCGAAATGCTACTGTTACAAATACGGACAATTCTTGGACAATTTTACAGCGTTTATGTTTCTAAAAATAGACGAGGTTATCAGACAGTAAATCTGTAACTAGCTAAACTGACATTTTGTCCATATTTATTATTTGTTGCGCAGGCGCTTGCATAGAAAATATGACTTTCAATTTTTGTTTGATATGACAGTGGTATGTGTAATCTGTTAAGTACAAGCTTCAGCTTAACAGATTACACATACCACTGTAAAAAAAAAAAAAAAAAAATGAAAATAACATTTTGCAAGCGCCTGTGATTTTTTGCAGACGACTTACCGTCCATGGTCCACCAGCAGTATCCATATCACAAAACACATCGACTTTACTGTGGCCAGTCGGGTGAAGGGTGTACACTCCAGAACAGTAGCCGGTGGGGATGTCTCCACAGTGACGGAGAGCTTTATTAGAAGGATATAAGCAGTAAAATATGAACAAATATAATATTAGTAATAAAATATGTACAAATATGATATTAGTAATAAAATCTGTACAAATATAATATTAGTAAAAAATATGTACAAATATAATATTTGTAATAAAATATGTGCAAATATGATATTAGTAATACAATCTGTACAAATATAATATTTGTAATAAAATATGTACAAATATAATATTAGTAATAAGATATGTACAAATATAATATTAGTAATAAAATATGTACAAATAACACATTAATAATAAAATATGTGCAAAAACGCAATATTAATAATAAAATATATAAAATATATTCAAATGTGTTATAGAATGTTTGCAACCTTCAGATCAAAGTACCCATCCTGTCTCTTAGTAAGGTTTTCTGTTGATATATATATGGGTAGACCAGTAACTAATTGAGCTGCAATTAACTGGACTTTCGCAAGATTTTCTGAATCTTGCTAAAACACCCATCCCAGCCTGCAGGTGCGTAATCCAATACAGCACGAATATATGTTTTATAAGGAACAGATAAAGAATGTTTAAGTAATACTTGTTTTTGTTGTTATATCATTAATTGCCATTTAAAGTTAAATTTGTACTTGACTTTAAATGCTAATATTATATACTGAAACGAAAAAGAAACGCAACATGGAAAATTGTGATTAATTTTGTATTAAATATACATATCTGTATAAAAATCGCGGAAATAAACATGCACCCTGCCTAACACCCATACCAATCTTCAAAATCACCCAAGTGTGACTAGAGACCTATGCACTTCCGGCGCGGTAAAAACATCAAAAACCGTGCCTGTACAAACATATGCGTTCTTTTTTCATTCAAACCAGTATCAATTCATCACTAACATTGAGCCACATCATCGCCAATACTTTTGCAAACAATAATTCCTTTTACAATTATGCCACGGTTATCAAAGGTTGATAGAGGACGTGCTATAGCGATGCTTCTGGCAGGGAACACGCAACTTCACGTCGCTCGACAATTCAGAGTTCACAAATCGACTATTAGTCGATTAGTTTCACGTCTTAACGCAACAGGAAGAGTCGATGACCAGCCGAGATCAGGACGTCCACGCGTAACGTCGCGACGTCAAGACCGGGTTCTTAGGTTGGCACACCTGCGTAACAGGAGATTAACGGCCGCTGAAACGGCAAGGAATACGATTGGTAATCATAACCGTCGAATTCATCCCCAAACAGTGATCAACAGACTGCGTGAGGCTAATTTGCGTGCAAGGCGACAGTACGTTGGTTTACCACTAACACCGCAACGTCGAGCACGTCGTATGCAATGGGCAACGGCACATATGCCCAGACGTTTTCCTATGAGACGTTGGAGGTCTATGCTCTTCACCGATGAATCTCGATTCACGTTATTTCGAGCAGATGGCCGTCAACGTGTGTACCGGCGTCGAGGCGAACGTTTTGCTGACGCCTGTGTTTTGGAACACGACCGATTTGGGGGTGGATCAGTTATGGTTTGGGCGGGAATCTCCCATGGTTTGAAGACGCCTTTGGTGATAGTCAATGGGAATTTAACGGCCGTACGCTATCGGGATGAGATCCTTAGGCCCCATGTTGTGCCGTTTGTTAGGCAGCATCATCTAACCTTTCAGCAAGATAACGCGAGACCACACGTTGCAAGAGTCTGTAGAGACTTTCTTGCGACACAGAACATTGTTCCTATAGATTGGCCTCCATATAGCCCCGACCTGTCCCCAATCGAGCATTTGTGGGATGAATTAGACAGAAGAATTCGAAATCGCCGTAACCCCCCAAATACCCTCCCTCAGTTAGCAAATGCACTCGTCCAAGAATGGAATAACATTCCAATACGGAAAGTCAATGCCCTGATGAACTCAATGCAACAAAGAATTAGAGATGTGATAACTGTTCGAGGAGGACACACACGATATTAGGGCACGGTTTCAAAACTGCTGCCATTTCAACTTGGATTCACGTAGGGTACTACCAATCATGACCTTCTAGCAAAGTGACCTGTTCTTAAAAATCTCTAAACATTTAAAGGATGTTACATCAATATTCAATATTAACTATTACATATGAAATTTAAACATAATGCTCACAAGTATTATTTTATTAAACCTACAATTTGAAGTTGCGTTTCTTTTTCGTTTCAGTATATATCAATTATGTGTATCGTGTTTACGTCTAACCATTTAAATGTTTTAATTGTACTTGGAATTTTTCTTTTTCATATCTATTAATTATTATGGATAATTTGAAGATATTCACAATTAATGTTAATGTCTTAAATGCCAAAGCAAAAAAGGTCCCATCTTTTCTATTTTGCCTTTTGTCAAGAAACTCACTGTGGTGATAATAATTCTTTATTTAGAAGGAAAGGTGAATGGGATAGTGATAGTTATTGGTCAAATGGAACATCAGCTTCGAGAGGAGTGACTGTTTCATTTAGGAAAGGATTAAATGTAAAACCTACTGAAGAACTAAGGGATAAAGATGGACGGTATATTATAATAACATTTCAATACAATGTTTCTATCATAACATTAGTTAATGCATACGCACCAAACGAAGCTAAGGAAAATAAAATGTTTTACTCTTCTTTGAAACAGGAACTATCAACAAATAAGTACAGTGTAAATAAAGTGATCATTGGGGGAGAATTTAATTGTGTATTGAATACAGATTTAGATAGAGATATTTCAAGGGACGTAAATGATGCGGGGAATGAGAAACTAGAGGATATGGCAGTTAAGTTAGAAGATATTTGGAGAAGGAGATATCCTAACAAAAGGGCATTTACTTTTAGAAGAGGACATACACGTTCTCGAGTTGATAAGTTTTATATATCTAAAGATCTTGATGCTAATGTCACCAATGTATCCATATAGTCTTGTCCCTTCACTATGGTGCTCAATATAAAACGTATAAATTGTAAAAAGCGCCAGGGTATTGAAAATGATTTAGAGAGTGATCCATTTAAAAATGCATTCACTAGTTTTTGGAACTCGTGGACAACAAAAAAGCAGGAATTCGGGACGATTAAAGAATATTGGGACATACCAAAACTAAAAATAAAAGATATTTGCATAACTGCAAGTAAAATAGTAAATGTGAAGGAAAATCACATTAAGGAAGAGGAAAATAAACTAAAGACATAAATGATGCAGCATTAAATGCTATTCAGCAAACATTAGAGGCCTATTATCAACAAAAGGCTACAGCGGCCAGAATTAGATCAAGGGTTAAATGGTATGAATTAAGTGAAAAATCAACTAAATATTTTCTGTCGGTTTTGAAAAAACTAGAGGGGTTAATAAAATTGGGGTTCTATCAAAAGATGGTACATACAAATACAATATTGAAGATATTTTGAAAGAGGAAGTACTCTTTTATTCAAACTTATTTAAAACTGAATTTATAGATGAAGTTATGGTATATGAGCTATTACAAAATGTAGACATGAAATTAAGTGACAATGAAAAAGAAATTGGTGATGTAATTCCTACTGAAAATGAAATAAATTCTGATGTTGATTACCTTAAATGAAATAAATCACCGGGTACCGATAATATAATTTCAGAATTTTACAATAACTATGGTAACTTGATAAAAATTAGCTCATAGAGGTAATGCCACATGTTTTCCAGACAAACGAATTAACTGAGAGCCAGAATAGAGGTATAATAACTTTGCTGTATAAACAAGGAATAAGAGAAGAAATAAAAAATTGGTTTCGAATTACTCTATTAAATAATAACTACAAGATAATAACTAAAATATTAGCTGGGGAAATAAACACTTTTTTTTTTTTACCAAACATCATATATCCAGATCAAAAATGTTTCGTAAAAGGCAGTAACATCGAGGAAAATATACGATTAATTCAAGACATCACGAAATATGTAAACGTGGAACATATTTAGGGTGGTATAATCAATTTGGATCAAGAAAAGGCATTTGATCGAGTAGAATGGGAATGGGTTAAACAAGTCTAGAGAAATTTGGTTTTCGTAACAGACTTACACAATGGATTGAAACGACTTACACTAAATCTAATAGTCAGCCTAACAAATGGCTTTCTTCCAAGCCTCCTTATATATTCCTTTCCATGGAAAAGCAAAGTTTAAAAAAAAGTGTCGAAAGAAACTTGCTATAGAGACAAACTGAAGGGTAGACTAAATATGGCATTGATATGATTTGCAAACATAAAAGAATAAAAGAACATAGATTCGGAACTTCAAACATGGAATGAATTGGGGAAATTATTGACATCAATCATATGACGATAAATGGTGTAAACCTGTTTCTTTGTAAATGTAGCAGTTTAAAATCTCTAGATCTCAGTAAAACACCAGCATATCATGTAGTTCAACCATCAGAGTGGTAATATTTTACAATATCTATCCAAGACATCCAGGAAAAGATGGTATTACAAATCAAATGCTTTTTGGAATTGATAACATAATCTTCAGAAGAAATCCCTTCATTTTAAAGAACTGCATAATCCAAAATATCCACGATCAAAGACATTTTGTTTTGTTTTTGTTAAACGTCCTATTAGCAGCCTGGTTTTCAAGGTGATGGAAAGCCGGAGTACCCGGAGAAAAACCACCGGCCTACGGTGAGTACCTGGCAACTGCCCCACGCGGAGGTGGAGGGCTAATGTTAAAGTGTTGAGACACCTTAACCACACGGCCAACGCGGCCCCAAAGACATATGGGATGAACAAAGCAAAACTTTTATAACATCAGAAACACTACTACAAAAGCTAAGACAAAAAGATAATTGGATTTCGGAATTTTCAAGAATTAAACATGCTATACCTAATAAGTGGTTAACTTAACTGGCAACAAATTACTGTTAGATATTATACTGGAACAAAGATATGAACAATGGGAATCATTATAAGTAAATACACTATTTGATTGGGAAAATATCTATAGCAGACAGAAAAAGTAAAGGGTTTCAGGGGAAATGTATTAACAATATAGTCTACAAATTATAAACTTATGAAAATGGGTCAATCAGATGGAAAATTATTTTTTTGTAATATCAATAATGAAACGCAACAACACTTATTTTTATATGTATTTACCAAAGGAATATGGCAAACTTTAGCACCATTTATAAATAGAGCAATCAACAGAATTTCAAACCAACTTTATACTATTTCCGAAACAGATGTTATGTTTGCTTGTTATCATTTAAATCTTAATTTGTCTTTAATTTTGAATACTATCTTCTTAATTGCAAAATGTCATATTTGGAAATCCAGAAAAAAAACCCCGAAAATTTGAAAGCCATGGGGAAAGTAAATATGAATAGTTAATAACATCATGAATTCCATTAGAAATATTGTGTTTATTATCAAAACTTCAAAAATATTTTACTATGAATGGTCGCTTTGATAAACACATTTGACACATGTTTATTATTTTCAAAAAACATTAAGGTTCTAGATTAGTTAGTCTCAAAATATTTGAGAAAATACACTAAATTTAATCAAATACATACTGTATAACCCAAAATTACTATAATGAATCCTTATGCGATCAAATATTTTTTAATGTATCTGGATGGATATTGTGAGGAAAAACATGTAAGATAAAACTTTATCAAGTAATTCCTAAATGCAAAAATTTTGAGTATGAAAATGAAAAAATAATATTAAGTTTTGACTGACTGAACATGATGGATATGGTTATTTGTCACCAACAGTCTTTTGTACACTATAATGTTGATTTATAATCATACTATACTTATCATATTATATGAATGATCTTAAAACAGTAAGTACTTTTTTTTCTTCAAATTAAAGCTCTTTCTAATATGCAATACCATAATATGCATATAGAGTAACCGATGATCTGTCAGGAATCTCTGTCGGGTAAATGGTCGATTAGTTTATACACAGGGACATTTATGACCTGTTTACATGGCAGCTTATCACTAAATCTGCACCAATGGTATGGTGATAATTGATGTAACACTAAAAAATGAATTGGAGTTCTCTCCATTTACGAGAATTAATCGTAAAGGACTTACATAGTCTTAGCCTGATGTCCAATCCATTTGATATTGTGAAAGTCAATAAAATTATGATAAATCTGATAAAAATACAGATCATCATTCAACACTATGTTGATAGGATTTGACTGTGGCCGGCAGGAAGTTTGAGGTGTGAAGTACAAGTATACAAAATAGCATCAAGGGCTAATGTAAAATTGAAAGAGAACTTAAAAACTGTCGTATTTATACCAAGATTTAATTCAATCGAACATAAGTACTCTATAATCAAATTGCATCTAAGTTCAATTCAGTTACATTTAGGTTAAATTGAACCCTTTTTAGACTGTATAGGTATAATCGAGGTTGAATTCAATGAAAGCTTTGTTTAAATGATTGTTTTTTAATATAATATATGTCATAGCACAGATTGAACATTAATGTTGAATCACATCCCGGATATCAAGTCGTGGACAGATAAAGTGATGGTCTTATCCCACTCAAACTCTAATTAAAGGGCGATGTATATAACTTAGTTTCATGGCGCTCGGCCACATATTTAAGAGGCAGTTCCGGGAGACACGCACGATATACCAAGTACCTTTTTGTCAATGTATTCTTATGCAAGTAGATTAACGGAAACCTGATTCATGTTACTATGAATGATAACGTTAAACGGAAATGAAATTGATTACAGATAACTACAGCTAGATACACATATATACATTTGGAAGGTTTAGACGTGTTCAAGGTATTGACGCCATCGCATATTAACTGTTGACATGCCGCCGAAAATGGAGTGTAACACGGATTTACTGTTGTTGGCCATGTTGTCGTGGTTATGTAAGCCTCTATCATGCGAATTGGCTCTGGGACAACCAGGTGAAAACTGTAAATTATGGGTACCTCCTGATTTCAAAACTGTAACTCCAAACGACAAAGTGGATGTTGGTTCCCCATCTGTACTAAGTTCTGTGTCTCTTGTGCAGATCGGCGTGTACTGTATAGTTGCTTTTATTCACGGGGGGTTTAATTTCGCTATATTTGCGGTCAAGGTAATGTCCGCGAAATTAAATACCCGTGAATATTTTTCACATTGTGATGAGTGACCACTATGACAATGAATAATAAACAATCTTTATTTAAAGCATATTGTTAAGCAGAACATGTACATCGTAAGTATACATGTAGTTTCTACTGTTTCACGATATCATATTAGAGTCACATAAAATGTGTACATCGTAAGTATAATTTCTTCTATTTCCCTATATAATTCATGTTTGTAAGAAATTGAAAATACGCGAAATTTTCTCCCCGCGAAATAGTCCTGAACAGAAAAACGCGAAATGTTCACCCCGCGAAATTAAACAACTATACAGTATGTGGAACATACCAAGTGGATTAACTTTGAAGGATGTACAGCCCACCTCCATGACGGACAATGTGTTCATAGACTGAGTGGACGAACGGACCCTATCGTGGAATGTTATCATTACTGTAACAAGTCAATATTCTCATTGTTTAATGGGTGTTGTTATTGTAAGGAGTATGATCACAGAAGGCCCACCTTATGTCAAACTAAAAACTGTTTTCCTAAATACAATGGATTTTGTGGTGAATATTTTAGGGACCGGAATTCAGGTTGTTTTTGTCAATATCGTCCAATCGAACAGACTGTTAGCGGTGGACCGTACAACTGTTTGGCACTACGTCATACAACAGGACAGAATGTACGAGTCCAGCCTGAAAGCTGTGACAAGGATTTGAAATATATCGGTAAAAGAGGAAAACAAAATCACGTATTCACTAAATCTGACTGGTGGACAGCGGCCTTAGGAGTACAAAGAGATTTGTACTTTTTCGCCAATGAAACATACTTAAAAAGAAGTATCGCTTTCAATCAAAATACTTTGTACTGGACAGGCGTCTTCAGAAAACACATGCTTGTAACCGAACGCCCAAACACAGTGGAGTTTTGTGGTGTGTTGGTGAAAGATGGAGGAGGATCAGTCCGATTTAATATAAAGAGATGTAATAATTCGTACCCAAGGTTATGTGTGATAAATGGTGGCTCTTCTTTGATACCTCCGACTACAACACTGACACCCACCACACTAACACCCAGTATACTAACACCCAGTACACAAACCATTCCAGTCGACAGTTGTACCCCTGGACATGTATGCAACACAACCGACGTCAGACCGACGGAGGACGATGTTATATGTATCAGTACCGCAGGATTCATTGCTATTATCATCGTAATTATTTTATTACTTGTTATATCTGTGGCTGGTTTTGTTATCAATTATCGAAAATCTAAAACATCTGAACTGGTCAGGGACAGAAATGTTTCCACAGAGATGCGCCAGCTCCGGAATGAACCCCAACATGATGGAAACGACTACAATCAACTGAACATTGATGAGATCAGTAATAATGTTTATCAGGAGATGGGTATAAACGCGGGGCTTCGGGATGAACAACAAGATGATGGAAACGACTATAATCAACTGAACATTGATGAGATGGGTAATACTGCCTATCACGAGATAGGTACAAACGCGGATGTCAATTAACACTGAACATTGATGAGATCTGTAATACTGTCTATCAGAAGAGATAGATATAAACACGGACATGACTTAACACGGAACATTGATAAGATCTATAATAATGTCTATCAGGAGAGATAGGTATAAACGTGGACGTCAATTAACATTGAACATTGATGAGATCTGTAATACTGTGTATCAGAAGAGATAGGTATAAACGCTGTCGTCAATTAACACTGAACATTGATGAGGTCAGAAATACTGTGTATAACGAGATAGGTTTAAACGCGTGATAGGGGAGGTGACCAGGCAATATCAGATAGTGGCAACGTTGACAATCCGGTTCATAGGGACACTATGATTCACTTAGGGAAGTTGGAAATCCGAACTCGTCCATAAATATCTGACCTGTTAGCGAAGTTTGAGATCAGAACTGACCATGCTAAGGACGTTAGATATCTAAATTCGTCAACAGTATGACTAGTATTGTCATTAAATAAAATTGCCCTTTTTTCGAGTTGATAACTATTATATCGTACATAACATTATAACTCCCATACATTTCCATACATTTCCATTCATTCACTGATTATTCATAATTAATAAACTGCAGATACGGTCACATAATCTCTATAATATTTCCAGATATGACTTATAATGTTAATATCAACTCAACCTACAGCGAACTCTAGGTTATGTCCGTTATATATGAGCATTGTGAAGAAGTGATAGGAAAATCAGGCTCTAGTCGTGTAGATTGGAAAATAAGACTAAAAAAGTTAAAGGAGTCTAACATTGATGTATTTAGAAGTATATATTCTAAAGATATTATGTTGATATTTCGGCAAAAACATGGTTTGAGCAATATCAATAAGATTTTCCGATTTTTTCCTTTTGGAATTAAATTTCAATCAAAATAATTCACTTTTATCATAAGAAAAAATCTTTGAGTAAAATATGTATCTTTGATAAAGTTTCTAAAAGCAGCTACTGACAATGACAATGATAAACATCTCGGTTTATACATGTATAGTTTTATAAAGATGATGGTATGATCTACCCTACTTCCTATACTATTTTTATTGAATCCTAAAACGAAGGATACCTTGTTAAAATCAAATAGGATGAACAATGCATCAAGAAGGAACTCAACATTTTGAAAAAAGTATTGTAATTTGTCTCATTCCCATAGTGTGTGAGTTATAGTGTATATCATAATCTTACATTGAAAACAAAGAACACTGTTGTTAAGAGCCGCTGTAGGTATAGAATTTCTTGTTGAAATGTGTTGATTTATTCTGTAGTGAAGATATTGTAATTTTGAATGTTTAGTTACTGTAAAAGAAATCATATGAATCAATTTCCATGTGTCATCATCAAATTCATTGATTCATTTCACTTGTTTTTTTCCCCCAGCGAATATAGTACTATCTTGTAATAACTTGTACAAATCTTGAGTTCCTCTTTTATGCTTCATCAATATTTCTAGGTTTAAGGGTAAGGATAACTAATCGAAGTATTTAAAGTATCAACACAGGACATATAGTTTTTAATAGTGTCAATTATACCAATAAAACATTGATTTGAGTGAAAGATAGTTTTCCACATAATGTTTGTGAAAAATTATGCAAATTACAACTCTTGTTCTCCACCAAAATAGTTATTCCCAATAGGCATTTTCAATCTATTTTTTTTCTTTCATAAAATTTTTTTTTATCTGTAATTTCTTCCATGATTGAAACATATCTTTCCAATAAAGTGTCTTTTTTACAATTGCTTTGAATAATCGCTAAGTCTACATGGAATTCTATTCCTTGTACTAGACTGTCGACTTCTTCATTGCAGTTTTAGTTCTGGATATTAATTTAATTAAATTAATTAATTTTAATTCAAGAGTTTTTTTTGCAAATGTATATATCTATATTTGAATTTACCATGTCTTAGTATTTGCAATCTTTCATGTATTGTTTATGTATTAATATGGTATATGACATCATAGATTTTATGTTTATCATTCCATACTACTTTGTATATATATATATATATATTTTTGCTTTTCATGTATTGTTACTATATCATAACAATAATTTATATTATATATTTCAAAAATTTGTTTACTCTAGTTTTATTTTGATACGATATGCATATGTGTAGACTTGCACAAACCTTTTTCCTCTGTACACTGTTACCAGATTACAATCTGCATGTACATAAACAGGAAGAAAAATATACCGTAGATGAAAGTAAAAACACTTGCATATCGAATCCAGTTTCATACACACTGGTATCTTACATTAAGCATTCTTCCATATAAACCCCTTTGATTTCCCCCTCTAAAATCTAGTACATGAATATAGTGTATATATGTACACATGGAAGTATTTTTCAGTATGAAATACTTTACACATTTATAACTTTCATTCAGCATTCAATATAGCTTTCAAATCAATTTGATTTTCAGATAGACTTGAATTGGCCAAAACTTTTTCTTTGCTTAAACTTAGGATGCACAAATAGCAATACTGGAACAGCCACATGTAAAGTTTATTAACACAAACCAGAAAATCACAAGCGCTTTCGCTTACCTAAAGCAAGCAAAAGCACTTGGGATTTTCTGGTTTGTGTTTTTATTTAAATTATGTATATACATCGCAAGGACACTATTTATTTTTATTATAAACACACACATATATATATATATGCTGTTGAACACCTTTATGTTTATGAACATTATAACTATATGTTACAATTTATGCATTAGATGCTTTTCATACTCAGATTTATCAAGGTATCATAACACTAAATAGCAGATATATAGAGAATACAGAATGTTGTATAGTTCAACTATCAGAGTGGCAATATTTTACAATATCTATCCAAGATATCCAGGAAAAGATGGTATTAAAAATCAAATGCTTTTTGGAAATAATAACATAATCTTCAAAAAGAAATCCCTTATTTCCAAAGAACTGGACACAATCCGGAATAACCACGATTAAAAACAAAGCAACACTTTGATGACATCAGACAATGCTACTGTAAAAGCTAAGAAAAAAAGAAAACTGGATTTCGGAATTTTCAAGAATTAAACATGCAATACCTAATAAGTGGTTAACTTAACTGGCAACAAATTACTGTTAAATATTATACTGGAACAAAGATATGAACCTAAAGCGCAGCAAAAATGGGAATCATTATAAGTAAATAAATTATTTGATGGGGAAATTGTATGGAAAAAGCTAAAAATATCTCTAGCAGACAGAAAAAGTAAAGAGTTTCAGTGGAAATGTATTCATAATTTAGTCTCTACAAATTATAAACTGATGAAAATGGGTCTATCAGATGGACAATTTAATTTTTGTTATGTCAATCATGAAACGCAACAACACTTATTTTTGATGTTTTTTTAACAAAAGAATATGGAAAACTTTAGCACCATTTAAAAATATAGCAATCAACAGAATTTCCAACCAAGATGAATTTGATACTATTCCTGAAACAGATGTTATGTTTTCTTGTTATCATTTAGATTTTAATTCGTCTTTAATTTTGAATACTTTGTTACAAAATGGCAAATCCAGAAACAAACGAAAATTTGAACACCACGGGGAAAGGAGAATATGCATAGTTAATAACATCATGAATTCCATTAGAAATATTGTGTTTATTCTTAAAACTTCAAAGAAATTTTACTATTTATAGGACGCATTGATAAACACATTTGACACATAGACCATGTATATCATTTTCAAAAAGCATTAAGGTTCAAGATTAGTAAGCCTCATTTGACAACGAATCCTTATGCAATCAAATATTTTGTAATGTATCTGGATGGAAGTTGTGAGGAAGAATATGTAAGATAAAACTTTATTATGTAATTCCTAAATGCAAGAATTTTGAATAAAAAAATGAAAAAAAAATAATATTAAGTTTTGACTAACTGAACATGATGGATATTGTTATGTGTCACCAACAGTCTTTTGTACACTATACTGTTGATTTATAATCATACTATACTTATCATATTATATGAATGATCTTAAAACATTAAGTACTTTTCCCCTACATATTAAAGCTCTTTCTAATATGCAATACCATAATATGCATATAGAGTTACCGATGGTCTGTCAGGAACCTCTGTCGGGTAAATGGTCGATTAGTTTATACACAGGGACATTATGACCTGTTTACATGGCAGCTTATCACTAAATCTGCATCAATGGTATGGTGATAATTTATGTAACACTAAAAAATAAATTGGAGTTCTCTCCCTTTACGAGAATTAATCGTAAAGGACTTACATAGTCTTAGCCTGATGTCCAATCCATTTGATATTGTGAAAGTTAATAAAATTATGATGAATCTGATAAAAATACATCATCATTCAACATTATGTTAATAGGATTTGACGGTTTGGTTTTTTTTTTTTTTTTTTTTTTTGTTTAACGTCCTATTAACAGCCAGGGTCATTTAAGGACGTGCCAGATTTTGGCGGTGGAGGAAAGCCGGAGTACCCAGAGAAAAACCACTGGCCTACGGTCAGAACCTGGCAACTGCCCCACGTAGGTTTCGAACTCGCAGCCCAGAGGTGGAGGGCTAGTGTTAAAGTGTCCCGACACTATGTTAATAGGATTTGACGGTGGCCGGCAGAAAGTTTGAAGTGTGAAGTACAAGTAAACAAAATAGCATCAAGGGCTAATGTAAAATTGAAAGAGAACTCAAAAACTGTTGTATTTATACCAAGATTTAATTCAATCGAACATAAGTACTCTATAATCAAATTGCATCTAAGTTCAATTCAGTTACATTTAGGTTAAATTGAACCCTTTTTAGACTGTATAGGTATAATCGAGGTTGAATTCAATGAAAGCTTTGTTTAAATGATTGTTTTTTAATATAATATATGTCATAGCACAGATTGAACATTAATGTTGAATCACATCCCGGATATCAAGTCGTGGACAGATAAAGTGATGGTCTTATCCCACTCAAACTCTAATTAAAGGGCGATGTATATAACTTAGTTTCATGGCGCTCGGCCACATCTTTAAGAGGCAGTTCCGGGAGACACGCACGATATACCAAGTACCTTTTTGTCAATGTATTCTTATGCAAGTAGATTAACGGAAACCTGATTCATGTTACTATGAATGATAACGTTAAACGGAAATGAAATTGATTACAGATAACTACAGCTAGATACACATATATATACATTTGGAAGGTTTAGACGTGTTCAAGGTATTGACGCCATCGCATATTAACTGTTGACATGCCGCCGAAAATGGAGTGTAACACGGATTTACTGTTGTTGGCCATGTTGTCGTGGTTATGTAAGCCTCTATCATGCGAATTGGCTCTGGGAAAATCAGGAGAAAACTGTAAATTATGGATACCGCCTGATTTCAAAACGTTAACTCATGGCAAAGTGTATGTTGGTCCTCAATCTACACTGATATCCACGTCACCAGTACAGATCGGCGTGTACGTGGAACATACCCAGTGGATAAACTTTGAAGGGTGTACAGCCCCCCTCCATGACGGGCAATGTGTTCATAGACTGAGTGGACGAACGGACCCTATCGTGGAATGTTATCATTACTGTAACAAGTCAATATTCTCATTGTTTGATAGGTGTTGTTATTGTAAGGAGTATGATCACAGAAGGCCCACCTTATGTCAAACTAAAAACTGTTTTCCTAGTTACAATGGATTTTGTGGTGAATATTTTAGGGACCCGAATTTAGGTTGTTTTTGCCAATATCGTCCAATCGAACAGAAGGTTAGTGGTGGACCGTACAATTGTTTGGCACTACGTCATACAGGACGACAGAATGAACGGGTCCAGCCTAGAAACTGTGACAGGTATTTGAAAAATATCGGTGAAAGAGGAAGAATCAATCGCGTATTCCCTAAATTTGACTGGTGGACAGCGGCCTTAGAAGTCCAAAAACATTTATTCTTTTTCGCCAATGAAACATACTTAAAAAGAAGTATCGCTTTAAAACATGATACTTTGTACTGGACAGGCGTCTTTAGAAAACAAAACCTTGTAACCGAACGTCCAACCACAGTGGAGCTTTGTGTTGTGTTGGTGAAAGATGGAAGAGGGTCAGTCCGATATAATATAAAGAGATGTAAAAACTCGTACCCAAGGTTATGTGTGATAAATGGTGGCTCTTCTTTGATACCTCCGTCTACAACACTGACACCCACAACACTGATACCCTCCACACTGACACCCACCACACTGTCACCCACCACACTGTCACCCACCACACTGACACCCACCACACTGTCACCCACCACACTGACACCCACCACACTGTCACCCACCACACTGACACCCACCACACTGTCACCCACCACACTAACACCCAGTATACTAACACCCAGTACACAAACTATTCCAGTTGACGGTTGTACCCCCGGCCATGACTGTAACACAATAACTGACGTCAGACCGATGGAGGAGGACGACGGTGTTATATGTATCAGTACCGCAGGATTCATCGCTATTATCATCGTAATTCTTTTATTACTTGTTATATCTGTGGCTGGTTTTGATATCAATTATCGAAAATCTAAAACAACTAAAATTGTCAGGGACAGAAATGTTTCCATAGAGATGCGCCACCTCCGGGATGAACCCCAAGATATATGTACACGACTATAATCAAGTGAACATTGATGAGATCAGTAATAATGACTATCAGGACATGGGTATAAACGCGGGGCTTCGGGATGAACAACAAGATGATGGAAACGACTGTAATCAACTGAACATTGAAGAGATTGGTAATACTGTCTATCAGGAAATGGGTATACACGCGGGGCTTCGGGATGAACCCCAAGATGATGGAAACGACTATAATCAACTGAACATTGATGAGATCAGTAATAATGTCTACCAGGAAATGGGTATAAACGCGGATGTCAATTAACACTGAACATTGATGAGATATGTAATACTGTCTATCAGAAGAGATAGGTATAAATGCTGTCGTCAATTAACAATGAACATTGATGAGATCAGTAATACTGTGTATCACGAGAGGTATGCATAAAAACGGTCGTCAATTAACACTGAACATTGATGAGATTTGTAATACTGTCTATTAGGAGAGATAGGTATAAACACGGACGTCAATTAATACTGAATATTGATGAGATCGGTAATACTGTCTATCAGAAGCGATAGGTATAAACGTGGACGTCAATTAATACTGAACATTGATGAGATCTGTAATACTTTGTATAACGAGATTTGATGAGATCTGTAATACTGTCTATCAGCAGAGCTAGGTATAAACACGGACGTCAATTAATACTGAACATTGATGAGATCTGTAATACTTTGTATAACGAGATTTGATGAGATATGTAATACTGTCTATGAGCAGAGATAGGTATAAACACGGACGTCAATTAATACTGAACATTGATGAGATCTGTAATACTTTGTATAAGGAGATTTGATGAGATCTGTAATACTGTCTATCAGAAGCGATAGGTATAAATGCTGTCGTCAATTAACACTGAACATTGATGAGATCTGTAATACTGTGTATAACGAGTTAGGTTTGAACGCGTGATAGGGGAGGTGACCAGGCAATATCGGATAGTGACAAAGTTGACAATCCGGTTCATAGGGACTCTTAGGGAAGTTGGAAATCCGAACTCGTCCATAAATATCTGACCTGTTAGGGAGTTTGAGATCAGGACTGACCATACTGAGGAAGTTTGATATCTAAATTCGTCAACAGTATGACTAGTATTGTCATTAAAAGAATTGCCCTTTTTTCGAGTTGAAAACTATGCTAATACTGTATATCGTACATAAACATTATAACTCCCATACATTTCCATACATTTCCATTCATTCACTGATTATTCATAATTAATAAACTGCAGATACGGTCACATTATCTCTATAATATTTCCAGATATGACTTATAATGTTAATATCAACTCAACCTACAGCGAACTCTAGGTTATGTCCGTTATAAATGAGCATTGTGAAGAAGTGATAGGAAAATCAGGCTCTAGTCGTGTAGATTGGAAAATAAGACTAAAAAAGTTAAAGGAGTCTAACATTGATGTATTTAGAAGTATATATTCTAAAGATATTATGTTGATATTTCGGCAAAAACATGGTTTGAGCAATATCAATAAGATTTTCCGATTTTTTCCTTTTGGAATTAAATTTCAATCAAAATAATTCACTTTTATCATAAGAAAAAATCTCTGAGTAAAATATGTATCTTTGATAAAGTTTCTAAAAGCAGCTACTGACAATGACAATGATAAACATCTCGGTTTATACATGTATAGTTTTATAAAGATGATGGTATGATCTACCCTACTTCCTATACTATTTTTATTGAATCCTAAAACGAAGGATACCTTGTTAAAATCAAATAGGATGAACAATGCATCAAGAAGGAACTCAACATTTTGCAAAAAGTATTGTACTTTCTCTCATTCCCATAGTGTGTGAGTTATAGTGTATATCATAGTCTTACATTGAAAACAAAGAACACTATTGTTAAGAGCCGCTGTAGGTGTAGACTTAGTTGTTGTTTTGTTGATTTATTCTGTAGTGAAGCCATTGTAATTATGAATGCTTAGTTACTGTGAAAGAAATCATATATATCAATTTCCATGTGTCATCATCAAATTCATTGATTCTTTTCACTTGTTTTTCTCCAGCGAATACAGTACTATCTTGGCATAATAACTTGTACAAATCTTGAGTTCCTCTTTTATGCTTCATCAGTATTTCTAGGTGTAAGGGTAACCAAACGAGGTATTTAAATATCAACACTGGTCATATAGTTTTAATAGTGTCAATGATACCAATACTACATTGGTTTGAGAGAAAGGTAGTTTTAACATCATTTTTTGTGAAAAATCATACAAAATTACAAGAAGTAAAATGATTATTATCTTTTGATTAGTCATTTATAATTATGACACCCTTTTTAAACATTTACTTTCAGAGCTTGCTCAGCGATTTCCCTTACTTTCAGAGCGCTTGTGATTTTCTGGTTTGTGTTTTTATCAAATTTTATGTATATCCATCACAAGGACACTTTTTACTTTTAATTATATACACACAAACACACGCACATATATATATGCTGTTAAACACATTTATGTTTATGAACATTATAACTATATGTTACAATTCATGCATTAGATGCTTTTCATAACACTAGATTGCAGTATATGTAGATATACATCATTGTTATTTGACAAGTTCTTTTAATGTTCATGTCTATTAACTATAATTTTCATTAGAGCTTATCAAAGCTCGCTTTCTGATATCTATGTGATGTAAAAAGATCTGAAAATAAATATTCTCTATACGTGTTTGTCACTTTCTGACCTGTTTGATTTCTTTGTCAAGAAAACATTCCTCGGTTCAATTCATTTTACATAGGTTCTGTTCACTTTACATATATTTACATCGTTTTATTTAAACTTATGTTAAATTGAATTGCACCGAGGCTATACAAAATTTAACCTTGATTCAATTAAATGACGATAAGTTTAAACATATACGTTTATATATACAGTGCATGTTACAGCGGCGTACCATAATTCATTGGTAGTCAACCATTCACAGAAGCTCGAACCCCACTAAACAAGGGCATCAGCATTATTTAGGAATATAGACATACAGATAAAACAAACCGCTATTTCTCAGACAATGATTTTAATATGGAATAACAATGATTCATGTCGCTGATGTATAGAACACTGTGCAAAACAGAATTTCTTTCACTGAAACCTTTCATAATTACTCTAAGTAATGTTTGATAGTAAGAACGATGATCGTCTTACTTGGCAATGTAAAGACTTCCAATGTACAGCATACGGTTAACATCAGTGAAGTTAAAACAATAATTTCAGATAAAAAATACGGTAGTAAGGTAAGATAATGAGTTAAGATGATACATTTAGATAAGTTCAGACAATCAGCTATGGAAAGAATTTAAAACAATAAGTTAAGGCAATGAATTAAGACAAGAGTTCAGATAATGGAGTAGGACAATAAGTAAAGACACTAATTTAAGACAATCAATTAAATTAATGAGTTAAGATTATACCTTATACGACAGGTTCAGACAAGCAGTTATGGTATATGTTAAGACAACTTGCTAGGGCACTACGTGAAGTGATTACATTTAGATAATAAGTAAAGATAATGCAATAAGTAAAGATAAATGTAATAAGCAAAGATAATGTAATAAGTAAAGATAATGTAATAAGTAAAGATAATGAAATTATAATGAATTATGCCAAGATTTAAAATCCTCGTCGTCATAAATATTATCTAAAAGTCACGCCTATTTGTAATGATTTGATTTCTTTTCATTCGAAGCACTGTAAGTAAAGCAGTTTAATTGGAAGTTTGACAAGCCGTTATTTAGAAAATGACCGAAGTCAGTTTGGGTACGTATCTCGCCAGGATATTGCCGGGCAACATTCAAGGTTGTCCTCTATTATTTCCTTGTGTTGCCAGCAACAGAAACGTTAATTAAATTCTTGAAAGTCGTCTGACATCTTGGAAACGGACATCACAGTCAGGTTCTTTCTAATGAAATGCAAATGGTGTGGTCGTCGAGACTTAAAGCTTTTATAAACCAACACGTGATCAACTGTCTGACTAATCAGAAGAGGGTTAACATATCCAGAACATGATCATTTCTAACATTTGCTCAATATAAAGTGATCAAAGTTATTACAATAAAAACATATATTTTAGCTATATTTAAACAGCTACATAACATATCAACATATATACCATTCAAAGAGTTATGTCCGTTTTCCGCTTATCCTGACTTAGGCCACGGACAACGATAGTCTGGGCTTAAAATACAGGTAAAATATCATGTGGCCCCAGTGATTCCCATATTATCAAAATACTGTAGATTGTCATGGTCCATTGGCGCGCTGTGTGTTGTGAACGGATTGCATGTACAGTAAATAGTCAATCAATACCATAGGAAATCAAGTTACATTGACATGTTAAATCAAACTGGAATTTTAAACTACTCATTCATGTATGGTGAACTGCAGCGTCGACCAAAGGCATAGATGAATGAGTAATAAGTAAAGATAATGTCATGAGTAATAAGTAAGGATAATGTAATAAGTTGAGATAATGTAATAAGTAAAGACAATGTAATAAGTTTTGATAAGGTAATAAGTAAGGATAATGTTATAAGTAAAGACAATGCAATACGTTAAGACAATAAGATACGGCAAAACGTAAAGAAAATCATCTAAGGCAAACGATGATAAATTAAGATAAATAGTGAAGAAAATCATGTGAAGATAGTGATGCTAGATTTGGTTGAAAAATGTTTTGCGTTTTTTGCGGTAAGTTTCCTGTGCAAGTTATCTCGAAATATTCTTTATATCATGGTAAAAATAATGCATTTTACTGTGCTTTGGAAAATACTCAAACTTGCTTTAAATTAAAAGTGTAGTATGGCGATTTGTTATTTGGAAAATTTCGACTTTGACCCTTTCTGTTATTTTGTGGCACCCAAAATAATCACATTTGCTTAAATGCAAGACCAATCCTCATTTCGTAGATGAAATTATTTATATGTGATGGCAATTTCATAATTTTATTTTTTTTATTATAAGGATCGAGGTCCCAAGTGGATCTCGTAGTCTAGTATTGTAACTTTATGCTTATATCAATAATCAATTACTCTTAAACTTTGTATCTGTATACTACTTATTCGATAGCTTTAATGTTTTGACACATGTAAGATGTAGTATTTTTTTGGGGGTAATGCTGTTTTCAAAGTCCTTTATGGATATCATTACTATTATTGTGTTTACATTATTTTACATGAAAACAAAATACTGTAGGTGTATTGGGGAAACATTCTATACTGCTATTAAGGGACGAAGGGCAAATCTATTTATAAAGAGCTGAGGACATCGTGAAATGAATTAAACGTATTACACTTACATTCAAACTTTACGATCTTCGTGTAGAACTTGACAACTGATGACGTCATGCTGTCGTCCTTGTGGCAGAATTCGACACCGTATGACTTGCACTCTCGCGTGATAGAGTTGAAGGAGAAGGACACACATATGGACGACGAACAGGTTTTAGCACAATCCATCTTGAAACGAACGAATGATGAACCTAAAACGGATCCAGCAAAGTTTTCCTCCCTTATCTTTGTAACCTCTCTGAATTTGTTATTGATAATTGTTCCCATGGAAAAAATTCGAAATAAGCAAACCAAAGCACACAACACATGCACGTACATTTTCGCTGCTTGTTGTATACCGTTTGTTCTCATATGACTGTGGGTCTATAATTATCCATATTGATATGCAAATTAAGCAATATTCCATTAAGCAGCCAATCAAAATATCTTCTACAGGATGACCTTTGTTTATCTATACCGTGAAAACACTCCTTGTAAGTTAGTTGTCTGTAAAGTCATTACTGATTAATGAGACACAGGGTAATTGTGAATAACATCATGGACTTTTGTTAGATTTCAAACTTATACATGAATCATTTAAAGGGATTTAAAGACGTTACATAGCCAACATCGCACCCACTGTTTTTCACAAAATGCATAAATTGTTCACTCTCTTTCTTTCATATATTTTCTTCTAACCTGAATGAGATCAGTAACAAGGTAATTAATATGATACACTTAATCATGAAACAATATATTCATTCATCAAGATGTTTAGAAACTGACCTATCCCTAAATTTATCATACCCAATAATACTCTACCGTTGGTAAAAGAGTAGTAATATTTGTACTGAAATTAACATACGACGGGAAGAAATGGGCTTGATAGATAACTTGAATATGCACACATTTTACCTACACTGAATGATATGGAAATTAACACACCCTGGATATATATTACTTGTAAAATTGCACTTATCTTGATATTTCATGGGATAACTTATTGAGTTGATTCTGTTTTCTTTTTGTCTTTTTTTTTTTTTTTTTGCAATCCCCCCCCCCCCCCCCCCCCCCCCCCCCCGACATTTTCAACTATATTATTCCCAAGGCTGGACTGCTTTATAGAGAATAGTGCTTTGTTCATGTTTATAGGACATATAACAGTTACAGCCCATTAATCCACTGTGTTTTTCGAGTATCTTAAACATTGTATCAATTTTTAAACTTAAATGTATGAATAATAGAAAGGAATTGTCCTTTATAGAATCTCCATATCTGATAAAGCGGCACAGCTTTGTTAAGGTAAATTACTTTTATCGATCAAATATTGAATAGGTGTTTACTGTCATAAAAGAGTTTACAGTTTTAGATTGTAACCCGAAGTCGAGGACCCATCAGCCAGCACTGCGTGGGGAGACTAGTGTGTCGAGTGAAGAACATGAGAATGACTATAATACAAGTGACTGTTATCATCGTGGATTTATTGATCTGTACAGGTAACTTTACTTTATATCATAACTTTATCATTAACCTACGCCAGGTAGATAATTTATCGTAAAGCAACATCTACTTTTAAAAAAGCTATGTTATATCATTTAGGGAATGGTGTTGTCAAAATGGCGAGACAAGTTTGCCCCTAAACAGTAGGCTATTCGTTCTCTTTTGTCGCGACAAACTGTACATTTGGTGCATGTTCTGAGAGTAATATATAAGTGTCCATTCAGCGGTCCTTTTGCTTTTAATCATCGTCCAACATTGTGTTAATAGAACGTAAATGTTAATCCAAACAGCTCCAGTACACATTTATAGACTTTGTTTCGTTGATCAATTACAAGACATATATTAGAAAAAAAAAAGAAGAAAAAAGGGTAGAATCGTATTTGCCTCTTTCCAATTATTCAATTTGGCAAGTACCATTTTAATCCCATACCTGCTGGACATTCTCACATGAAAGTCATACACCATGTTTCTTTAACGTTGCGTCTCATCCGCCAACTGTAGCTCCATACTATAAATATTTAAAATCTGATCAGTCTTTCTATACTAGCAGCAATTTTAGGAAATGTTGATGGACGATGGCCCTTGCGCCATGCCATAGGTGACCGGTTTGTTTGAGCTGAGAAAGCCGTTCTTTAATGACCTTGACCTTACCTTGTCAATGGAACATAACAATGTCAACCAAAACAGAAGATAACATATCACCTCTCTGTTCACATTGCAAGTTGTTTATGTTTTTGTTTATGTTTTTTACGGTACACATATTTCATTTCCCTGCAGCATAATATATATATTTATTACATTTTTACCATTGAAGTATCGACACTTAATCATTCTCTAAACTAAAAGTGATATTTTCATTAGTGAACAAATTCTCTTTTTCTGATTTGACCAATCAAAATACTGCTTACAAAGGACAATGGGGAAACTTGAAAGCTGACCCGGTATATTTTGCTATAAAAATGTAATAAACAGAATGTCAAATATGTCAATAGTAAAACCAAATTTATTTTACTTGTATGGCTAACATTTTGATTTTGATTTCACGAGTGAGAAAGATCAAAAGATCGTGAAATATAATTGGTATTACTGGAGACACTGTTAGATGTCCTCTATATATATATAGATTCTTTTAATTCCGCCATAATATATATTTATTGGATTGAAGTCGTGTTCTCGGGCAACAGGGCTCCCTTAATATATCATCTATTATCGCATCTTGAACAGTATGATAATTAACAGTTCACATTTTTGTAGTTATATATCGAGATTCCATACCCACTGCGTCCTTTTATGATGGTGCCGTCTGTTTTGTGTCATCTCAGGTGCTGCTACTTTCGAATTGGAACCTCTCCTTGTGTACAACGTTACGCATGCTGCTACCATTAGTCCCATTGACGCCTGGGAGGCAATTAAGAGGACCTCAACAACAAACACGACAGTATTGGACCTTCTACCTCATGTAAAGGGTGATGACCCATTTGTCTCATCGCTGGTCGATATCTGGTCAAACTACCCACCGCTAGAGGTAACAATGTGTATTCGTCATTTTAGACATTGTATAAAAGACGCACCAATATCAATTTAATAAAACACAATATAAGCTAAATCGTGAAATAAAACCTTCCTTGCACATCGTGATGCCTAGGGACGTCTTATGTCCTTCTAGGACTCGCCAGTGATGTTAGTGCCATTATACAGTTGTTTCGTCCTTTCAGGATACGCCATTGATGCTAGGGATATTATACATTTTTTTCGTCCTTCTAGCACTCGTCGGTGATGTTAGGGGACAAAGGTGTGGGGCTGTTGAAGGTTCGTTGGAACAAAGTTGGGAATTACTTTTACATTTTACTCTATTGTTGAATATTTGGTGAGAGTGCAGCTCTTCTCGTGGCGAACAAAGCCACTTAAGTTTTACTGGGAAGATGAAAATATTCTGTAGTATGTGATTTTTACTGGGAAGATGCTACAATTCTGTAGTGGGTAATTCATTTTACTGGAATATGTTGAATTTCTATTGTAAGTGATTTCTTTTTATTCAGGGTTGTGTTGAATTTCTGTAGTAGATATTTTTTTATTATGTAAAATTCATGCTTCTTGAAAATCAGAAACAACCCCGGATTCTTCTCACAGCCAGAACAAGAAATAAAACTTACTACCAAATCCCAGTTCCTATGATCCACTCCATCAAAATGAGAGGCGATGGATCTGTATCAGTATTATTCCAAGTTCCCTCTGGCCCTGACAACAGGCGTGGTTGTTCTGACCGTTGGCAAGGGAAAACTCGGGATATAACAGTATATTTACACTTGCAAAGTTTTGTCACTATATAACAATACCAGACCGATTTGTTTACCATTCTTGCATGGAAACATTGACCTTTGAACTTGCGTATGAAAATATGACAAGGTACGGGAACTACTTTCGCCAAGCACATGGCTTTGTTTACATTTACAATTTAAGTTACAAATGTATAAAAATAACGTTTGACAATATTAAATATGATAATCTATCAAAATGTTTTTGTTATTTATGTTAATATCATAATAAAAAACAGAACTTTTTTTTACCGCGGAAAAAAAGTCTCAATTTGTTGTGAAGCGTCACCATTGGCTGTTCTAATAATTGACTCCTCCCACTGTGTCCGACTTTTATATGATTTTTTTTTACAAAGAAAAAACATTGTAATCACAAAGACTTATAGAAACAACATCCGTAAGTGTAAATATAGGGATTGGATTTCACTTTTATGTTAACCATGCTTTTATGGAGCAATTCCTCTAAGAATATATTCTAAATGGGGCGCTAGCGCGCGCCCCATAGAATATATTCTTAGAGGAATTGCTCCATAAAAGCATGGTTAACATAAAAGTGAAATCCAATCCCTATATATATATTCGCATGAATACTTGCTTCTACTTTTTTTGTTGATATCTATATTTGGCGCCGAAGTATCAAATTGCTTCAATTGTACTCTAGGTTGCATCTTTGTGCAGTTAGATGCAGTCCAGTTTATATGACGTGATTCTAAGACCATTGTTATCAACTATTATAAATTTTGGAGCTATGTTGATCATCGTCACGTAAAGGCTTTATCCTTTGTGTCAGATTGGTTTTGAATCAATTACAGAAAAGAATTTGATTTAAAGATACTACCATTTCAAAAGAACAATAAGTGAAATGGGTGAAAATAAAGCACGTATTTATTAAGGATGTTAAACATAGCTTACCGTAAATATAACAAGTAAACGCTTAACGGGAACCATTCTATTTATAGATTATATGTATATTGACAATCAATACAATCTTATAAGCGTTTAATTATTAATATATGTTAAGTCATGGGGTCGCTATTCAAAGTAATAAAAACATGACGAGAACATTAACGCCAAAACCTCTGAGAATAAAACACAACCAACACAGTCTACGATCAGTGATTTGAAAAAGGATGGTATTAGGATTACTGAATTCATATATAAATATTTTGTTTATATGTGTTACTTTATTTCGTGTGTAACAACTGATGTTATATATATATTGTTTTATTTGTAACGTTCTTGATAGTTTGCATGAACGAATTTAAAATCAATGGGCTAATGTTGGAACCTATTTTCTGTGTTTAAGGTCCATGTAGACGCCGTGCAGTACAAAGATGGAGCTTCAAAGGTGTTGATGTCAGCGGAATTCAGAATTGAATCCAATCTCTTCACATTTGATTCATGGATGAAATCAATGTACCTGACAAATCACTTCACTGAGAACAGCCGAGTCGATCTGAACAGGTGATTACGTTATGATTAGTATTAAAATCTTAAAGGCTCTGTATGAATTTTTTATCCATAGAGGAAATGCGGACGACTAGGATTTGCCTTCCTTGTCTCAGCCCATTGTAATCACTGTTTACAACTACATAGATTACCCTGTTGTTAGTCTCAGCCCATTGTAATCACTGTTTATAACTATAGATTACCCTGTTATTCGTCTCAGCCCAATGTAATCACTGTTTATAACTATATATTATCCTGTTGTTTGTCACAGCCCATTGTAACCACTGTTTATAACTATAGATTACCCTGTTATTCGTCTCAGCCCATTGTAATCACTGTTTATAACTATATATTACACTGTTGTTTGTCTCAGCCCATTGTAATCACTGTTTATAACTATAGATTACCTTGTTGTTTGTCTCAGCCCATTGTAATCACTGTTTATAACTATAGATTACCCTGTTGTTTGTCACAGCCCATTGTAACCACTGTTTATAACTATAGATTACCCTGTTATTCGTCTCAGCCCATTGTAATCACTGTTTAAAACTATATATTACACTGTTGTTTGTCTCAGCCCATTGTAATCACTGTTTATAACTATATATTACCTTGTTGTTTGTCTCGGCCCATTGTAATCACTGTTTATAACTATAGATTACCCTGTTCCTTGTCTCAGCCCATTGTAATCACTGTTTATAACTATATATTACCTTGTTGTTTGTCTCGGCCCATTGTAATCACTGTTTATAACTATAGATTACCCTGTTCCTTGTCTCAGCCCATTGTAATCACTGTTTATAACTATAGATTACCTTGTTGTTTGTCTCAGCCAATTGTAATCACTGTTTATAACTATAGATTACCTTATTGTTTGTCTCGGCCCATTGTAATCACTGTTTATAACTATATATTACACTGTTGTTTGTCTCAGCCCATTGTAATCACTGTTTATAACTATATATTACTCTGTTGTTTGTCTCAGCCCATTGTAATCACTGTTTATAACTATAGATTAACCTGTTCCTAATCCCAGCCCATCGTAATTACTGTTTATAACTATAGATTACCCTGTTGTTTGTCTCAGCCCATTGTAATCACTGTTTAAGATTACCCTGTTGTTTGTCTCGGCCCATTGTAATCACTGTTTATAACTATAGATTACCGTGTTGTTTGTCTCGGCCCATTGTAATCACTGTTTATAACTATAGATTACCCTGTTTGTTTTGTCTCGGCCCATTGTAATCACTGTTTATAACTATAGATTACCCTGTTGTTTGTCTCGGCCCATTGTAATCAATGTTTATAACTATAGATTACCCTGTTCCTTGTCTCAGTCCATTGTAATCACTGTTTATAACTATATATTACACTGTTGTTTGTCTCAGCCCATTGTTATCACTGTTTATAACTATAGATAACTCGTTGTTCATCTCAGCCCATTGTAATCAGTGTTTATAACTATAGATTACCCTGTTGTTTGTCACAGCCCATTGTAACCACTGTTTATAACTATAGATTACCCTGTTATTCGTCTCAGCCCATTGTAATCACTGTTTATAACTATATATTACACTGTTGTTTGTCTCAGCCCATTGTAATCACTGTTTATAACTATAGATTACTTTGTTGTTTGTCTCGGCCCATTGTAATCACTGTTTGTAACTATAGATTACCCTGTTCCTTCTCTCAGCCCATTGTAATCACTGTTTATAACTATAGATTACCTTGTTGTTTGTCTCAGCCAATTGTAATCACTGTTTATAACTATAGATTACACTGTTGTTTGTCTCAGCCCATTGTAATCACTGTTTATAACTATAGATTACTCTGTTGTTTGTCTCAGCCCATCGTAATTACTGTTTATAACTATAGATTACCCTGTTGTTTTGTCTCGGCCCATTGTAATCACTGTTTATAACTATAGATTACCCTGTTGTTTGTCTCAGCCCATTGTAATCACTATTTATAACTATAGATTACGTTGTTGTTTGTCTCGGCCAATTGTAATCATTGTTTGTAACTATAGATTACCCTGTTGTTTGTCGCAGCCCATTGTAATCACTGTTTAAGATTACCCTGTTGTTTGTCTCGGCCCATTGTAATCACTGTTTATAACTAAAGATTACCCCGTTGTTTGTCTCAGTCCATTGTAATCACTGTTTATAACTATAGATTACCTTGTTGTTTGTCTCGGCCCATTGTAATCACTATTTATAACTATATATTACACTGTTGTTTGTCTCAGTCCATTGTTATCACTTTTTATAACTATAGATAACTCGTTGTTCATCTCAGCCCATTGTAATCAGTGTTTATAACTATAGATTACCCTGTTGTTTGTCACAGCCCATTGTAACCACTGTTTATAACTATAGATTACCTTGTTATTCGTCTCAGCCCATTGTAATCACTGTTTATAACTATATATTACACTGTTGTTTGTCTCAGCCCATTGTAATCACTGTTTATAACTATAGATTACTTTGTTGTTTGTCTCGGCCCATTGTAATCACTGTTTATAACTATAGATTACCCTGTTCCTTCTCTCAGCCCATTGTAATCACTGTTTATAACTATAGATTACCTTGTTGTTTGTCTCAGCCAATTGTAATCACTGTTTATAACTATAGATTACCCTGTTGTTTGTCTCAGCCCATCGTAATTACTGTTTATAACTATAGATTACCCTGTTGTTTTGTCTCGGCCCATTGTAATCACTGTTTATAACTATAGATTACCCTGTTGTTTGTCTCAGCCCATTGTAATCACTATTTATAACTATAGATTACGTTGTTGTTTGTCTCGGCCCATTGTAATCACTGTTTGTAACTATAGATTACCCTGTTGTTTGTCGCAGCCCATTGTAATCACTGTTTAAGATTACCCTGTTGTTTGTCTCGGCCCATTGTAATCACTGTTTATAACTAAAGATTACCCCGTTGTTTGTCTCAGCCCATTGTAATCACTGTTTATAACTATAGATTACTTTGTTGTTTGTCTCGGCCCATTGTAATCACTGTTTATAACTATAGATTACCCTGTTCCTTCTCTCAGCCCATTGTAATCACTGTTTATAACTATAGATTACCTTGTTGTTTGTCTCAGCCAATTGTAATCACTGTTTATAACTATAGATTACCCTGTTGTTTGTCTCAGCCCATTGTAATCACTATTTATAACTATAGATTACCCTGTTGTTTGTCTCGGCCCATTGTAATCACTGTTTATAACTATAGATTACCCCGTTGTTTGTCTCAGTCCATTGTAATCACTGTTTATAACTATAGATTACCTTGTTGTTTGTCTCGGCCCATTGTAATCACTGTTTATAACTATAGATTACCTTGTTGTTTGTCTCGGCCCATTGTAATCACTGTTTATAACTATAGATTACCCTGTTGTTTGTCTCAGCCCATTGTAATCACTGTTTATAACTATAGATTACCCTGTTGTTTGTCTCAGCCCATTGTTATCACTGTTTATAACTATAGATTACCATGTTGTTTGTCTCAGCCCATTGTAATCACTGTTTATAACTATAGATTACTCTGTTCCTTGTCTCAGCCCATTGTAATCACTGTTTATAACTATAGATTACCCTGTTGTTTGTCTCAGCCCATTGTAATCACTGTTTATAACTATAGATTACCCTGTTCCTTGTCTCAGCCCATTGTAATCACTGTTTATAACTATAGATTACCGTGTTGTTTGTCTCGGCCCATTGTAATCACTGTTTATAACTATAGATTACCCTGTTGTTTGTCTCAGCCCATTGTAATCACTGTTTATAACTATAGATTACCCTGTTGTTTGTCTCAGGCCCATTGTAATCACTGTTTATAACTATAGATTACCCTGTTCTTGTCTCAGTCCATTGTAATCACTGTTTATAACTATATATTACCCTGTTGTTTGTCTCAGCCCATTGTAATCACTGTTTATAACTATAGATAACCTCGTTGTTTATCTCAGCCCATTGTAATCAGTGTTTATAACTATAGATTACCCTGTTGTTTGTCTCAGCCCATTGTAACCACTGTTTATAACTATAGATTACCCTGTTATTCGTCTCAGCCCATTGTAATCACTGTTTATAACTATATATTACACTGTTGTTTGTCTCAGCCCATTGTAATCACTGTTTATAACTATAGATTACCTTGTTGTTTGTCTCGGCCCATTGTAATCACTGTTTATAACTATAGATTACCCTGTTATTCGTCTCAGCCCATTGTAATCACTGTTTATAACTATAGATTACCTTGTTGTTTGTCTCAGCCAATTGTAATCACTGTTTATAACTATAGATTACACTGTTGTTTGTCTCAGCCCATTGTAATCACTGTTTATAACTATAGATTACTCTGTTGTTTGTCTCAGCCCATCGTAATTACTGTTTATAACTATAGATTACCCTGTTGTTTTGTCTCGGCCCATTGTAATCACTGTTTATAACTATAGATTACCCTGTTGTTTGTCTCAGCCCATTGTAATCACTGTTTATAACTATAGATTACCCTGTTGTTTGTCTCGGCCAATTGTAATCATTGTTTATAACTATAGATTACCCTGTTGTTTGTCGCAGCCCATTGTAATCACTGTTTAAGATTACCCTGTTGTTTGTCTCGGCCCATTGTAATCACTGTTTATAACTAAAGATTACCCCGTTGTTTGTCTCAGTCCATTGTAATCACTGTTTATAACTATAGATTACCTTGTTGTTTGTCTCGGCCCATTGTAATCACTATTTATAACTATATATTACACTGTTGTTTGTCTCAGTCCATTGTTATCACTTTTATAACTATAGATAACTCGTTGTTCATCTCAGCCCATTGTAATCAGTGTTTATAACTATAGATTACCCTGTTGTTTGTCACAGCCCATTGTAACCACTGTTATAACTATAGATTACCCTGTTATTCGTCTCAGCCCATTGTTATCACTGTTTATAACTATATATTACACTGTTGTTTGTCTCAGCCCATTGTAATCACTGTTTATAACTATAGATTACCCTGTTGTTTGTCTCGGCCCATTGTAATCACTGTTTATAACTATAGATTACCCTGTTCCTTCTCTCAGCCCATTGTAATCACTGTTTATAACTATAGATTACCTTGTTGTTTGTCTCAGCCCATTGTAATCACTGTTTATAACTATAGATTACCGTGTTGTTTGTCTCAGCCCATTGTAATCACTGTTTATAACTATAGATTACCCTGTTGTTTGTCACAGCCCATTGTAACCACGGTTTATAACTATAGATTACCCTGTTATTCGTCTCAGCCCATTGTAATCACTGTTTATAACTATATATTACACTGTTGTTTGTCTCAGCCCATTGTAATCACTGTTTATAACTATAGATTACCCTGTTGTTTGTCACAGCCCATTGTAACCACGGTTTATAACTATAGATTACCCTGTTATTCGTCTCAGCCCATTGTAATCACTGTTTATAACTATAGATTACCTTGTTGTTTGTCTCAGCCAATTGTAATCACTGTTTATAACTATAGATTACCTTATTGTTTGTCCCGGCCCATTGTAATCACTGTTTGTAACTTTTGATTACCTTGTTGTTTTTCTCGGCCCATTGTAATCACTGTTTATAACTATAGATTACCCTGTTGTTTGTCTCAGCCCATTGTATTCACTGTTTATAACTATAGATTACCCTGTTCCTTGTCTCAGTCCATTATAATCACTGTTTATAACTATAGATTACCGTGTTGTTTGTCTCAGCCCATTGTATTCACTGTTTATAACTATAGATTACCCTGTTCCTTGTCTCAGCCCATTGTAATCACTGTTTATAACTATAGATTACCGTGTTGTGTGTCTCAGCCCATTGTAATCACTGTTTATAACTATAGATTATCTTATTGTTTGTATCGGCCCATTGTAATCAATGTTTATAACTATAAATTACCCTGTTGTTTGTCACAGCCCATTGTAACCACGGTTTATAACTATAGATTACCCTGTTATTCGTCTCAGCCCATTGTAATCACTGTTTATAACTATATATTACACTGTTGTTTGTCTCAGCCCATTGTAATCACTGTTTATAACTATAGATTACCCTGTTGTTTGTCACAGCCCATTGTAACCACTGTTTATAACTATAGATTACCCTGTTATTCGTCTCAGCCCATTGTAATCACTGTTTATAACTATAGATTACCTTATTGTTTGTCTCGGCCCATTGTAATCACTGTTTATAACTATATATTACACTGTTGTTTGTCTCAGCCAATTGTAATCCCTGTTTATAACTATAGATTACCTTGTTGTTTGTCTCAGCCAATTGTAATCACTGTTTATAACTATAGATTACCTTATTGTTTGTCTCGGCCCATTGTAATCACTGTTTATAACTATAGATTAACCTGTTTCTTATCCCAGCTCATTGTAATCACTGTGTATAACTATAGATTACGTTGTTGTTTGTCGCAGCCCATTGTAATCAATGTTTAAGATTACCCTGTTGATTGTTTCGGCCCATTGTAATCACTATTTATAACTATAGATTACCCTGTTGTTTGTCTCAGCCCATTGTAATCACTGTTTATAACTAAAGATTACCCCGTTGTTTGTCTCAGCCCATTGTAATCACTGTTTATAACTATAGATTACCCTGTTGTTTGTCTCAGCCCATTGTAATCACTGTTTATAACTATAGATTACCTTGTTGTTTGTCTCAGCCCATTGTAATCACTGTTTATAACCATAGATTACCGTGTTGTTTGTCTCAGCCCATTGTAATCACTGTTTATAACTATAGATTACCCTTGTTGTTTGTCTCAGCCCATTGTAATCACTGTTTATAACTATAGATTAACCTGTTAGTTCAGGTCTCAGCCCATTGTAAATCACTGTTTATACCTATATGATTACTACTGTTGTTTGTCTTCAGCCCATTCGTAATTACTGTTTATAACTATAGATACCCTGTTGTTTGTTCATCAGGCCCATTGTAATCACTGTTTATAACTATAGATTACCCTGTTGTATTCGTCTCAGCCCATTGTAATCACTAGTTTATAACTATAGATTACCGTTGTTGTATATGTCAACAGGTGTTAAGCGTAAACCTCTTTATACGCATTACAGTTGGTAACAATAAATTACCGTATCGTCATCCCAGCATACTGTTTAAAATGGATAATACAACGTATTTAGGTCTCAGCCAGTTGATAACACGTTAAGGGTTGATTCGTCTGTTTTCAAGCTATTTTACACTTTTCAAATATGATGACAGTAGCTTCTATTTCTAAAGTCTCAATGATCTAATACGAGTGCTCAAACTTGATTATTAGTTGTAGATCTCGGCCCAGTAAACGTATCTATAATAAGTTTGTTAAAATTGTAATCCCTGTTGATACTATAATGACGGTGTCCAGAATTGTAAAACTTTTAAACTTGATTCCTCTATGTTTCAGGCCATGGGAGTCTGTAAATATAGTACTTGGTTTTATCGCATGCATTTAAATGATCGGTTTGTCTACCAATGATTTTTTAAACTGATGACCTTGACCGATATGCCAAGGCCATCATAAGTCCATGTTTGTCAATGTTGTTGTTTTAAAGCCATGTACCAGTTGTAAAATGATACCTGATGTATTGTCTAGCTCATTGTTATGTTATAATATTACACTGTTGTTTGTCTCAGCCCATTTTAACAAAGTTTTTAAAAATATAGATTTTGTTTTTCTCAGCCCATTTTAACCGTTTAAACCATAGATTCCGGTGTTTGTCTCAGCCCCTTGTAAACACTGTTTAAAACTATAGATTACCTTGTTGTTGTCAGCCCATTGTAATCACTGTTTTTTAACCCTAGATTACCGTGTTGTTTGCTCGCCCCTTGTTCAGGTTTTTTACATAGATTACCCGTTTTTTTGTCACAGCCCTTGTAAAAACCCGGTTTATAATTAGATTCCCGTTTTTCCTCAGCCCATTGTATCATGTTTTTTAACTAATATTCATTTGTTTGTCCCCAGCCCTTTTAACACTGTTTATAAAAAGTTCCCCTGTTTTTTGTCAAGCCCTTGTAACCCGGTTTATAACTTAATTACCCTGTTTACGCCCAAACCTGTAAACCTTTATAACTATAATTAAACCCTTTTTGTTTTTCTCAGCCAATTGTAACCTGTTTATAACTAAGATTACCATTGTTTGTCCGGCCCATTTAATCAGTTTGTAATTTTGTTCCCTTTTTTTTTTTCCGGCCCTTTTATCACTTTTTATAAATTGATTACCCTGTTTTTTTTGCTCAGCCCTTTTTAATCATTTTTTTTAACTTAGATTCCCCGTTCCTTCTCTAGCCCCTGTATCATGTTTTTAAAATAAGATTCCCGTGTTTGCACAGCCATTGTAACCACGGTTTTTAACTATATTACCCCGTTATTCGTTGCCCAGTAATCACTGTTTATAAAATAATTACCGTTGTTTGCTACCCCTTTTAATCACTGTTTATAACTAAATTTTTTATTTTTTGACGGCCCATTTAATCAATTTTATAACTATAAATTAAACCCCGTTTTTTTGTCACGCCCTTGAACCCCGGTTTTAACTATGTTACCCAGGGGAAAAAAGGGGGGGGGGGGGGGGGGGGGGGGGGGGGGGGGGGGGGGGGGGGGGGGGGGAAAGGGGGGGGGGGGGTGGGGGGGGGGGGGGGGGGTTTTTTTGGGGGGGGGGGGGGGGGGGGGGGGGGGGGGGGGGGTTTTTTTTCCGTTTTATCCCCTGTTTTCCCCGTTTTTTTCCCCGTCCGTTAACAGGTTATAACTTTTGTACCCTTTTTTGTCCAGCCCATTGTTTCACTGTTTATAAATATAATTTTCCTTTGTTTGTCTCGGCCCTTGTAATCACGTTAAACTATAGTTACCTGTTTTTTGTCTCGGCCCTTGTAAACCTGTTTAAACTATAGATTACCCTGTTTTTTTTTGTCTCCCCTTGTAATCACTGGTTTTTAAATAAAGATTTCCTTTTGTTTTTCTCGGCCCATTTTTAATCAAGTTATACTATAGATTACCCCGTTTCCCTTTCCCCGTCCCCTTTTATCATGTTTATAACTATAGATTACCGTGTTGTTTGTCTCAGCCCATTGTATTCACTGTTTATAACTATAGATTACCCTGTTCCTTGTCTCAGTCCATTATAATCACTGTTTATAACTATAGATTACCGTGTTGTTTGTCTCAGCCCATTGTAATCACTGTTTATAACTATAGATTACCCTGTTCCTTGTCTCAGCCCATTGTAATCACTGTTTATAACTATAGATTACCGTGTTGTTTGTCTCAGCCCATTGTAATCACTGTTTATAACTATAGATTACCGTGTTGTTTGTCTCAGTCCATTGTATTCACTGTTTATAACTATAGATTACCCTGTTCCTTGTCTCAGTCCATTATAATCACTGTTTATAACTATAGATTACCGTGTTGTTTGTCTCAGTCCATTATAATCACTGTTTATAACTATAGATTACCGTGTTGTTTGTCTCAGTCCATTGTAATCACTGTTTATAACTATAGATTACCCTGTTCCTTGTCTCAGCCCATTGTAATCACTGTTTATAACTATAGATTACCCTGTTCCTTGTCTCAGCCCATTGTAATCACTGTTTATAACTATAGATTACCCTGTCCCTTGTCTCAGTCCATTATAATCACTGTTTATAACTATAGATTACCCTGTCCCTTGTCTCAGCCTATTGTAATCACTGTTTATAACTATATATTACCCTGTTGTTTGTCTCAGCCCATTGTAATCAATGTTTATAACTATAGATTACCCTGTTCCTTGTCTCAGCCCATTGTAATCACTGTTTATAACTATAGATTACCCTGTTTGTTTGTCTCGGCCCATTGTAATCACTGTTTATAACTATAGATTACCCGGTTGTTTGTCTCAGTCCATTGTAATCACTGTTTATAACTATAGATTACCCTGTTTGTTTGTCTCGGCCCATTGTAATCACTGTTTATAACTATAGATTACCCTGTTCCTTGTCTCGGCCCATTGTAATCAATGTTTATAACTATAAATTACCCTGTTGTTTGTCACAGCCCATTGTAACCACGGTTTATAACTATAGATTACCCTGTTATTCGTCTCAGCCCATTGTAATCACTGTTTATAACTATATATTACCCTGTTGTTTGTCACAGCCCATTGTAACCACGGTTTATAACTATAGATTACCCTGTTATTCGTCTCAGCCCATTGTAATCACTGTTTATAACTATAGATTACCTTATTGTTTGTCTCGGCCCATTGTAATCACTGTTTATAACTATATATTACACTGTTGTTTGTCTCAGCCAATTGTAATCCCTGTTTATAACTATAGATTACCTTGTTGTTTGTCTCAGCCAATTGTAATCACTGTTTATAACTATAGATTACCTTATTGTTTGTCTCGGCCCATTGTAATCACTGTTTATAACTATAGATTAACCTGTTTCTTATCCCAGCTCATTGTAATCACTGTGTATAACTATAGATTACGTTGTTGTTTGTCGCAGCCCATTGTAATCAATGTTTAAGATTACCCTGTTGATTGTTTCGGCCCATTGTAATCACTATTTATAACTATAGATTACCCTGTTGTTTGTCTCAGCCCATTGTAATCACTGTTTATAACTAAAGATTACCCCGTTGTTTGTCTCAGTCCATTGTAATCACTGTTTATAACTATAGATTACCCTGTTTTTTGTCTCAGTCCATTGTAATCACTGTTTATAACTATAGATTACCCGGTTGTTTGTCTCAGCCCATTGTTATCACTGTTTATAACTATATATTACCGTGTTGTTTGTCTCGGCCCATTGTAATCACTGTGTATAACTATAGATTACCGTGTTGTTTGTCTCGGCCCATTGTAATCACTGTTTATAACTATAGATTACCCTGTTTGTTTTGTCTCGGCCCATTGTAATCACTGTTTATAAGTAAAGATTACCCTGTTGTTTGTCTCGGCCCATTGTAATCAATGTTTATAACTATAGATTACCCTGTTCCTTGTCTCAGTCCATTGTAATCACTGTTTATAACTATAAATTACCGTGTTGTTTGTCTCAGTCCATTGTATTCACTGTTTATAACTATAGATTACCCTGTTCCTTGTCTCAGTCCATTATAATCACTGTTTATAACTATAGATTACCGTGTTGTTTGTCTCAGCCCATTGTATTCACTGTTTATAACTATAGATTACCCTGTTCCTTGTCTCAGCCCATTGTAATCACTGTTTATAACTATAGATTACCGTGTTGTGTGTCTCAGCCCATTGTAATCACTGTTTATAACTATAGATTACCGTGTTGTTTGTCTCAGTCCATTGTATTCACTGTTTATAACTATAGATTACCCTGTTCCTTGTCTCAGTCCATTATAATCACTGTTTATAACTATAGATTACCGTGTTGTTTGTCTCAGTCCATTATAATCACTGTTTATAACTATAGATTACCGTGTTGTTTGTCTCAGTCCATTGTAATCACTGTTTATAACTATAGATTACCCTGTTCCTTGTCTCAGCCCATTGTAATCACTGTTTATAACTATAGATTACCCTGTTCCTTGTCTCAGCCCATTGTAATCACTGTTTATAACTATAGATTACCCTGTCCCTTGTCTCAGTCCATTATAATCACTGTTTATAACTATAGATTACCCTGTCCCTTGTCTCAGCCCATTGTAATCACTGTTTATAACTATATATTACCCTGTTGTTTGTCTCAGCCCATTGTAATCAATGTTTATAACTATAGATTACCCTGTTCCTTGTCTCAGCCCATTGTAATCACTGTTTATAACTATAGATTACCCTGTTTGTTTGTCTCGGCCCATTGTAATCACTGTTTATAACTATAGATTACCCGGTTGTTTGTCTCAGTCCATTGTAATCACTGTTTATAACTATAGATTACCCTGTTTGTTTGTCTCGGCCCATTGTAATCACTGTTTATAACTATAGATTACCCTGTTCCTTGTCTCGGCCCATTGTAATCAAAGTTTGATTTGATGTCAAACCTTGAAACGTTGTCATCAGAGTGCTGGTTTGCTCGTTAATTTCATATAAGAAATCAACTTTGAGATACAATATAAATATAACCTAGTATACAGTACGTTTGTCCTCTACCCACGTCTCGTTGTTAAGAAGTGTTGATCTCGACACTTCGGGTTAGCGTTTTATTGACCACAGAACACAATATCCAACTCATTCAATTTCGACCATTTTCCTATGTTACTTACAGCCTACTCGAATGATAACATTCCCAGACGCATATTTTCTCGAACTTGCAATTGAAAACCATCAAAATTAAACCGTAGAATACAATTAATTAATTGATTTAGTAACGAGATCGACACGAGGGACGCCATAACACAATACTTATTTACCGCATTTTATTGTTTTAACAAACACGATGTGATTCTTAAGCATACTTTGATACTAAAGAAGAGTGCCGTTCAATCTTCATATTTTGGGCTTTTCACCAAATGGTGAAACTACTTATTGTTTTTCTTCTATTTTCTTCTTCTTCTTCTTCTTCTTGAGACAAGGGTATTTCTCAAAATTGTATGACATATGTCAAAGGTGTGCGGTCATCTATCATTAAGTTGGTCACACAATCAAATATGGCCGCCATAACGTCATCTCCAAATAGTTTAAAATGGCCATAACTCCAAACGTATTTAAGGCCAGAGGTTGATTTAAAAAGCTCGCTAAGGGGTTGAGTTCGTCTATTTTCAGAAGATATTTTAGATTCTTTCAAAGTATGATGCAGTATGTCATTCTAATGATTTTAATGTCTCAATGATCCTAATGATCGAGATGCTCAAGGACTTGATATTTAGTCTGTAGCATGCTGGGGTAAAGCGATACCAAGTTTGTTAAAATGAATGACCCTGATGTACAGTCAATGCCACAGGTGTCAAATTGGCTAAAATCTTTAACTGACCTCTGAATAGCCAAGAGGCCAAGGGAGTTGAAATTGGGTCTATCGCATGCTTGAATGACGGTCTAACAAGTTTATTTAAATGGATGACCTTGACCGACATGAAAGGCCATCAAGGTAAATGCTCCCATAAGTTTGTCAAGGGTGTTAAATGCCTGTCAAATTGTCCGTGATAATTTCTAGTATTATTTGAAAGTATTCTGCGGTGTAAAAATAAAGCAAGGTTGCCAAATCAGCACATTATATTCATGTTTTGTTTTGACGAATTCAGATATTTTTACAAAAAATATTTTTCCTTATTGCATTTCTTTGATCAGCAGTGATTTATAGTAACTGGATATACACTGGGGCGATTCACAGAGCAAGTGATTATGTTTATGTATCGATATTGGAACTATTGAGTGTTTCTAGAATTGAAGGCGGCATGATCGAACAACGCTTATACACGGATAAAATGGATCGTAATTTATTTTACAGTTACTGTATCTAAAAAAACAATTCAAAACATATCATGTAAGTATGTAGATTAAACACCGGTAAATCACCGTCCTTATCGTTGCCATGGCAGCCGATCCAGGCCGCGATTTATGGTGCTCGCGCACAGGGCAGACTTAGTCATCCTTAAATATCAATGCCGTATTGAATAATTATATTACATTGTATTATCATTATAGAAATCAACAACCAATTGTTTTTCCATAGACTTTAGTGTTAATGTTTTGGAGTATATGATTAAAATTCTTGAATTCGATATGGCAATTATGGATTATACAAAAGGTTATGTTCTCATGTAACACTTAATAAAAGTATACTATACACACTAGGGGATGTTCAAATAAAATACACGAAGACTGATATACACAAGAGTATTGCTAAGTGGAGACCGATATACACAAGAGTATTGCTAAGTGCCCTCATATCTCCAATTTCCCTTGTTTTCTCCCTTTATCCTTTCGTAAGCCGAGAGCACCAAGTGCTGATTTCATGGTGGTCTTGGTTGATACTATAAACGTCATTTAGGCGACGAATTACTAGAGAATCATAAGGAAGTCATGAGGTATAGATCCAAATAGATCCATACGGCAACATTGTCTGGTCGTTTGAGCGGCTCACAGCAGAGGATAAAACTCCCTAGTTACCTGGCGGATATTAATAAATGGTTAACCTCGATAATTCTTAATGACCCATCAACAACATTCAAAATATATAAATAAATTAACAAACAAAAACACAAAAAAAGCCCACCAAACAATCAGGGTCATGGACACGCCGACATTTATTATTTAGATAATAAAGGAAGGCATGGGTTGTCATAGTCATATACCGTGGAAAAATGATTTTAAATTTGATATTTAATTTTTTATCAGGGCTGGTTGGTTGTACGCTTTTGATCATACTGTTTATAAATTATTAACTAACGAGATTTAAATAGCGATATTATAATGTACGTGAGAGCAGATGTTGTCAGTGATGTAGAAGAAAATGTGTTTTTTTTTTGTTTTGGTCTAATTCTGGCGGCATTATGAAGATTGTTCGCGTCCTACCGATACAACATTGCCATTTAGTCTTTTGTTATTACACATTCCTTTCGAATTGTGAATATACATCTTTAGATAGTCATCTCCGGTACAAAACCGGGGGTTATCTTCCACGGAATGCATTTCGAGGTCAAGTGCATTATCGGATAGTCCTCCAAATTGATTTCGGTATAAATATGAGTTGATTTTCCCAAACAGGTAAATGTGTTCGTATTTCTGATAAAAACAGCAACATCGGTATATTTTAATGATAACATAACCTGTAGTTATTAAAATACTGCGAGCTTAACACAAAAAACGACATATGAGTTTGGTATCACAGCCTTCAGATTTAAACAGCCTTAATAACAATGCCATATCAAATCATAGTATCACATTTGTTGTATACAGTACCATTCTGAATACTCTGTTAGCCCTGACAAATTTCTTTTTATTTTCATTTCTTAAAATATATGAAAAGGGTCCTTTCTTCCCTGATTCACCCACCTACGGTGATTGCATGCCACAGTTGATTCGATATTCCATGACTTGTGTCTATTATGGGAAAAAGATTTTGCCGATTCATGGAAGAATAAGAGAAACTGAATTTACGTACTAGTATATAATTTATATATATTAGATGAAGCTCACATTAATAAGCAATTTGTCTTTCATACTTAAAGAAACATAATAATCAATATGTAGGTTCGGTATCAACATCGGTATTGGACTAAAGAGAACGTTCATTCATTGATTCAATTAGTCTAAACGCATGTTCCTACAGTGACTGGTTTAGTTTGGTACTGGGTTAACTTTAATTAGTCTGAACGCATTGTCCCACAGTGACTGGTTTAGCTTGGTATACTTGGTTAAGTTTAATTAGTCTGAACGCATGTTCCTACAGTGACTGGTTTAGTTTGGTACTGGGTTAACTTTAATTAGTCTGAACGCATGTTCCTACCGTGACCGATTTAGTTTGGTACTGGGTTAAGTTTAATTAGTCTGAACGCATGTTCCTACAGTGGCATGTTTAGCTTGGTAAACAACCGGGCTAGATTCTCTGCGTATGGCCGTGATATCTCAGTCGATTACAGCGGTGACCGTACGCGTGTAACTCAAGGTGAAATTTCGAGATGCATGAACCAACACTCCCTACGCTTCACGGTTTGTATTTCTTCTAAGGCTGAGAAACGGGTCGCTCTGTGCAGTAGTGGTTTTGTCCTTGGTCAAGACATTTAGTTGTCCTGAACAGCATACGATGTACCTCCCGTAGGATGTTCATTGAGGTAGTCACCAATTGTTAAAAAGAGACCTCGTCTCAAAATGACACTATCTGTTCAAACCAGGAAACAAATGTTTCTTTGAAAGTACGCGTGCTATCGCATTAAGACCTAGAACAGACTAATATATACATGTATCAACACACATCTCAAGTTATGACTGTCAACTACAGTTTACTACTTATTAGACTTTTAAAAATAAAAGTGTGGTTTCATTCTATTTAAATCCGACCAGTAAACATGGGACCTGTAGGGAAATTGGGTTATCTATAATTTGTCAATTCCAATTGTGTTTTTTTTTTTTTTTTTTTTACAAAATCAATCTGATAATTTGGAGAAGTTTTGCTCTATATTTTTTTTAAATATTGATAAATGCTATTAGAAGGATTGTGTAGAAGACGAAATATTATAACATTTCAATGATGATTTGAATACGGAAGGACATGGGAGAGAACTATTTGTTATTGTTATATTGATTTTGTAGTTCTGGTGTCTTATTCAAATACGAGTACACGGACAACTCTACCGGGCAGTATGGAGGCATGGCGTTTGTTTGGGATTCAAAGAGGGAGGAAAATCAAGCATTACTGCTGACGTCAACACGGGAAACGATCGGTGACATTGCTGGTAAAATATTTGTATATATAAAAAGACTGAATTAAGAGTTTTGAAGTGAGATTGATGGCAAAGCAGGTCAGCTTATCTTGAAATGGTAAGAAAATTTTTTGTTTTTTGTTTTTTAAATGCTTCCTTTATATGAAAAATGTGATTTATATTCGTTTTCAGAAATTCTTGATGACATGGAAGTCAACACAGAAAGAGTTTTTGTTCAATTGGAAAACAGCAAGAGTGCGACAGTACTCACTAGATTCGCTGAATGCAGATATGTTTACAACAGAACATCAGTTTTCTCCCTTACTTGCAAACTTTCCCTTGGGATATTACTTTATAACACCCCCGTCGTAAAAGTTGATGGTGATGATAACCCGTACGTTCTGGAACTACGATACAGCGACGGGAAACATGTAAACATAGAGGACGAAGTAGAAGTAAGTGGCGCGAAACATGTCAACCTAGAGGACGAAGTAAGTGGCGCGAAACATGTAAACCCAGAGGACGAAGTAAGTAGCGCGAAACATGTAAACCTATAGGACGAAGTAAGTAGCGCGAAACATGTAAACCTAGAGGACGAAGTAGAAGTTAGTGGCGCGAAACATGTAAACCTAGAGGACGAAGTAAGTGGCGCGAAACATGTAAACCCAGAGGACGAAGTAAGTGTCGCGAAACATGTAAACCTAGAGGACGAAGTAAGTAGCGCGAAACATGTAAACCTAGAGGACGAGGTAGAAGTAAGTGGAACGAAACATGTAAACCTAGAGGACGAAGTAAGTGGCGCGAAACATGTAAACCTAGAGGACGAAGTAAGTGGCGCGAAACATGTAAACCTAGAGGACGAAGTAAGTGGCGCGAAACATGTAAACCTAGAGGACGAAGTAAGTAGCGCGAAACATGTAAACCTAGAGCACGAAGTAAATCGCGCGAAACATGTAAACCTAGAGGACGAAGTAAGTGGCGCGAAACATGTAAACCTAGAGGACGAAGTAAGTAGCGCGAAACATGTAAACCTAGAGGACGAAGTAAGTGGCGCGAAACATGTAAACCTAGAGGACGAAGTAAGTGGCGCGAAACATGTAAACCTAGAGCACGAAGTAAGTGGCGCGAAACATGTAAACCTAGAGGACGAAGTAAGTGGCGCGAAACATGTAAACCTAGAGGACGAAGTAAGTAGCGCGAAACATGTAAACCTAGAGGACGAAGTAAGTAGCGCGAAACATGTAAACCTAGAGGACGAAGTAAGTAGCGCGAAACATGTAAACCTAGAGGACGAAGTAAGTGCCGCGAAAAATGTAAACCTAGAGGACGAAGTAGAAGTTAGTGGCGCGAAACATGTAAACCTAGAGGACGAAGTAAGTAGTGCGAAACATGTAAACCTAGAGGACGAAGTAGAAGTTAGTGGAACGAAACATGTAAACCTAGAGGACGAAGTAGAAGTTAGTGGCGCGAAACATGTAAACCTAGAGGACGAAGTAGAAGTAAGTGGCGCGAAACATGTAAACCTAGACGACGAAGTAAGTGGCGCGAAACATGTAAACCTAGAGGACGAAGTAGAAGTAAGTGGCGCGAAACAAGTAAACCTAGAGGACGAAGTAAGTGGCGCGAAACATGTAAACCTAGAGGACGAAGTAGAAGTAAGTGGCGCGAAACAAGTAAACATAGAGGACGAAGTAAGTGGCGCGAAACAAGTAAACCTAGAGGACGAAGTAAGTGGCGCGAAACGAGTAAACCTAGAGGACGAAGTAAGTAGAGCGAAACATGTAAACCTAGAGGACGAAGTAAGTGGCGCGAAACATGTAAACCTAGAGGACGAAGTAAGTAGCGCGAAACATGTAAACCTAGAGGACGAAGTAAGTGGCGCGAAACATGTAAACCTAGAGGACGAAGTAAGTAGCGCGAAACATGTAAACCTAGAGGACGAAGTAGAAGTCAGTTTCGCGAAACATGTAAACCTAGAGGACGAAGTAAGTGGCGCGAAACATGTAAACCTAGAGGACGAAGTAAGTAGAGCGAAACAAGTAAGCCTAGAGGTCGAAGTAGAAGTCAGTTTCGCGAAACATGTAAACCTAGAGGACGAAGTAAGTGGCGCGAAACATGTAAACCTAGAGGACGAAGTAAGTAGAGCGAAACAAGTAAACCTAGAGGACGAAGTAGAAGTAAGTGGCGCGAAAACAAGTAAACCTAGAGGACGAAGTAGAAGTAAGTGGCGCGAAACAAGTAAACATAGAGGACGAAGTAAGTGGCGCGAAACAAGTAAACCTAAAGGACGAAGTAAGTGGCGCGAAACGAGTAAACCTAGAGGACGAAGTAAGTAGAGCGACACATGTAAACCTAGAGGACGAAGTAAGTGGCGCGAAACATGTAAACCTAGAGGACGAAGTAAGTAGCGCGAAACATGTAAACCTAGAGGACGAAGTAGAAGTAAGTGGCGCGAAACAAGTAAACCTAGAGGACGAAGTAGAAGTAAGTGGCGCGAAACAAGTAAACTAGAGGACGAGTAAGTGGCGGCGAAACAAGTAAACCTAGAGGACGAAGTAAGTGGCGCGAAACGAGTAAACCTAGAGGACGAAGTAAGTAGAGCGACACATGTAAACCTAGAGGACGAAGTAAGTGGCGCGAAACATGTAAACCTAGAGGACGAAGTAAGTAGCGCGAAACATGTAAACCTAGAGGACGAAGTAGAAGTAAGTGGCGCGAAACAAGTAAACCTAGAGGACGAAGTAGAAGTAAGTGGCGCGAAACAAGTAAACATAGAGGACGAAGTAAGTGGCGCGAAACAAGTAAACCTAGAGGACGAAGTAAGTGGCGCGAAACGAGTAAACCTAGAGGACGAAGTAAGTAGAGCGACACATGTAAACCTAGAGGACGAAGTAAGTGGCGCGAAACATGTAAACCTAGAGGTCTAAGTAAGTGGCACGAAACATGTAAACCTAGAGGACGAAGTAAGTGGCGCGAAACATGTAAACCTAGAGGACGAAGTAAGTGGCGCGAAACATGTAAACCTAGAGGACGAAGTAAGTAGTGCGAAACAAGTAAACCTAGAGGACGAAGTAGAAGTAAGTGGCGCGAAACAAGTAAACCTAGAGGACGAAGTAGAAGTAAGTAGCGCGAAACATGTAAACCTAGAGGACGAAGTAAGTGGCGCGAAACATGTAAACCTAGAGGACGAAGTAAGTGGCGCGAAACAAGTAAACCTAGAGGACGAAGTAAGTAGTGCGAAACAAGTAAACCTAGAGGACGAAGTAGAAGTAAGTGGCGCGAAACAAGTAAACCTAGAGGACGAAGTAGAAGTAAGTGGCGCGAAACAAGTAAACATAGAGGACGAAGTAAGTGGCGCGAAACAAGTAAACCTAGAGGACGAAGTAAGTGGCGCGAAACGAGTAAACCTAGAGGACGAAGTAAGTAGAGCGAAACATGTAAACCTAGAGGACGAAGTAAGTGGCGCGAAACATGTAAACCTAGAGGACGAAGTAAGTAGCGCGAAACATTTAAACCTAGAGGACGAAGTAAGTGGCGCGAAACATGTAAACCTAGAGGACGAAGTAAGTAGCGCGAAACATGTAAACCTAGAGGACGAAGTAGAAGTCAGTTTCGCGAAACATGTAAACCTAGAGGACGAAGTAAGTAGAGCGAAACAAGTAAGCCTAGAGGTCGAAGTAGAAGTCAGTTTCGCGAAACATGTAAACCTAGAAGACGAAGTAAGTGGCGCGAAACATGTAAACCTAGAGGACGAAGTAAGTAGAGCGAAACAAGTAAACCTAGAGGACGAAGTAGAAGTAAGTGGCGCGAAACAAGTAAACCTAGAGGACGAAGTAGAAGTAAGTGGCGCGAAACAAGTACACATAGAGGACGAAGAAAGTGGCGCGAAACAAGTAAACGTAGAGGACGAAGTAGGTGGCGCGAAACGAGTAAACCTAGAGGACGAAGTAAGTAGAGCGAAACATGTAAACCTAGAGGACGAAGTAAGTGGCGCGAAACATGTAAACCTAGAGGACGAAGTAAGTAGCGCGAAACATGTAAACCTAGAGGACGAAGTAAGTGGCGCGAAACATGTAAACCTAGAGGACGAAGTAAGTAGCGCGAAACATGTAAACCTAGAGGACGAAGTAGAAGTCAGTTTCGCGAAACATGTAAACCTAGAGGACGAAGTAAGTAGCGCGAAACATGTAAACCTAGAGGACGAAGTAGAAGTCAGTTTCGCGAAACATGTAAACCTAGAGGACGAAGTAAGTAGCGCGAAACATGTAAACCTAGAGGACGAAGTAAGTGGCGCGAAACAAGTAAACCTAGAGGTCTAAGTAAGTGGCGCGAAACATGTAAACCTAGAGGACGAAGTAAGTGGTGGGATATGTTAGTCTATTTTTATTTAACATGTATACTTAGCGGGCAAAGTAAGTGAAGGGATATGCTAGTCTATTTTTGTTTGACGTGTGTGTCAATATTAAAATGCGTTTATATCCTTTGGACAGAAATAGACATTGGCAGGATTGGGCAAGAGTTAACATTATTCTAATTAAGATAGAAGTGCCAGCAATCTTGATATTGTGCAATGCTGGCATGATCTCCCGATGGTCCGAATTTCTTTGTATTGCTTCGAATATAATTGGAATTACTCGGCTGGTCATACGTATTTATATCGTTAAAACATCACATATTTTTCGATATTTGAATTTCTTCCTCCTTCAGTATGATTTAAATTGGAAGGTGAACCCTTTGTGGGAAGAGTGAGTTATGTTAGCTTATTTTTTCTGGTTATTACAGGAAAGTGAGGATGAGGAGACCGGTTCGCATCTGTATGAGGGAGTTCAATTTGTTGATTTACTCATACAAGAAAACACAAAATTAGGAACTGTTGGCTTGACCTTCCAATACTCATGTAAGTAGCTTAGTAAATTGAATCACATGTGTTATCTGATAATTTATAATAAGTTTGTAATGACTAATAACTACCGACTGTGATGATCAATGTCAACCGACTGTGATGATAAATAACTACCGACTGTGATGATAAATAACTACCGACTGTGATGATAAATGATTACCGACTGTGATGATAAATGACTACCGACTGTGATGATAAATGACTACCGACTGTGATGATAAATAACTACCGACTGTGATGGTAAATAACTACCGACTGTGATGATAAATGACTACCGACTGTGATGATAAATGACTACCGACTGTGATGATAAATAACTACCGACTGTGATGATAAATAACTACCGACTGTGATGATAAATGATTACTGACTGTGATGATAAATAACTACCGACTGTGATGATAAATGACTACCGACTGTGATGATAAATAACTACCGACTGTGATGGTAAATAACTACCGACTGTGATGATAAATGACTACCGACTGTGATGATAAATGACTACCGACTGTGATGATAAATAACTACCGACTGTGATGGTAAATAACTACCGACTGTGATGATAAATAACTACCGACTATGATGATAAATAACTACCGACTGTGATGATAAATGACTACCGACTGTAATGATAAATAACTACCGACTGTGATGATAAATAACTACCGACTGTGATGATAAATAACTACCGACTGTGATGATGAATAACTACCGACTGTGATGATAAATAACTACCGACTGTGATGATAAATGATTACCAACGGTGATGATAAATATCTACCGACTGTGATGGTAAATAACTATCGACTGTGATGATAAATAACTACCGACTGTGATGATAAATGATTACCGACTGTGATGGTAAATAACTATCGACTGTGATGATAAATAACTACCGACTGTGATGATAAATAACTACCGACTGTGATGATAAATGATTACCAACTGTGATGATAAATATCTACCGACTGTGATGGTAAATAACTATCGACTGTGATGATAAATAACTACCGACTGTGATGATAAATGATTACTGACTGTGATGATAAATAACTACCGACTGTGATGGTAAATAACTACCGACTGTGATGATAAATAACTACCAACGGTGATGATAAATATCTACCGACTGTGATGATAAATAACTACCGACTGTGATGATAAATAACTACCACTGTGATGATAAATGATTACTGACTGTGATGATAAATAACTACCGACTGTGATGATAAATGATTACCGACTGTGATGATAAATGATTACCGACTGTGATGATACATGATTACTGACTGTGATGATAAATAACTACCGATTGTGATGATAAATGACTACCGACTGTGATGGTTAATAACTACCGACTGTGATGATACATGATTACTGACTGTGATGATAAATAACTACCGACTGTGATGATAAATGATTACCGACTGTGATGATAAATGATTACCGACTGTGATGATACATGATTACTGACTGTGATGATAAATAACTACCGACTGTGATGATAAATAACTACCGACTGTGATGATAAATGATTACCGACTGTGATGATAAATGATTACCGACTGTGATGATAAATGATTACCGACTGTGATGATCAATGACTACCGACTGTGACGATGGACTAGCGACGTTGATGATGAATATATGCGACACCCAATTTTCTTTTTTCCCCTCCCGTTAAGTGAAACGTTGTCTGTTCGTGATTTGAATTAATTATGTGTAAAACATGTACAATTTAAAAGGATTGAAAAGCCACACAAGACTTATTGAAACGTCCCACACCGAACACTGATACATCACACTCCAACAAAGATATTTTTTCATTCAAAGGTGGGAACCCTTAATCTTCCTTAAGTCTATGTATTCATGGATATATATATACAGGACGGAAATGGATGTTTGTTTCGGCTTTTACCTTTTGCAACACATATTTTAGTTATGTGTCGCTCGGTGTTGTCCTTCATACAGTGCCATTTAAGAACGGTGTCAACGGATGATAAATGTTAATGAATTCTGTGTAAATAACATGTTACTTCCTTTTAATTGCATCATTATTATCTTAATTTGAGCATTCGTTCTTGTTGGAAATTTTTCCAGGACATGTCAATTTAAAATCAATTACTGCCCAGCACTTTAAGGGACGCATAGTCAAACAGGTCTGCGTCACTGATTGTAGTGTCATCATAATTGTGTCTGAATCACATCTGCTGCCTCTTTTTCGTTTTATATTTTGAAGACATGCCATACGAACAAGCCGATTTCCTGGTTATACAAGGATACTATCGTGAGTAGAAGATAAGAATCCTTGACAAGACGGCGTTATTTTCCTATATACATATTGTATTGGTCAAGAATTAAGAACTCATTTGGAACAATAGGCGCTATAATGTGATGACTAACTTTAGTTCGTCTTGTTTTACTTTAATTTGTTAAACACTCAAAGTGTGTCATTTGGTAAGACCAGAAAAAATACTTTAAGATATATCACACCCATATTAGGGAGAGTGACATTTCCAAATGTTTATGAGGAGCAACATAGTCCAATAAATGTAATATATTCAGTTTTGTATTTCAAAAGAGTGTCATACGTATTGATGTTGTCTGAAATATACTTAATTCAATGGAATCGAACCACCTGGTATTTGCACTGGTTGTAAAACAATTAATGTTTAATGTTAATTACCTGTAATGATGATAAAACAGAGTGACCAAAAACATCCGTTACTATGATATTTACATCTTGTAATCATGGTGTCCAAATTACATGCTGATAATTATAAATGTATACGATTAACTATCTCTTTACTTTGAGGACGGGTGTCATAGAGTTTGCCTGTTTGAACTTCTTTTTTAAGAACTGAACAATGCAATTTTCTGCAAATCCTTCACATACAGACATTTACCATGTATATAGAGCAAATTCATTAGCTTACCGTTTATTATCAAATATATTTAACTGATATGGCAGTTTATTTTTTATTTTTTCACTCGTTGGTACCATTGAATGAACTTTTTATAACATTTCGAAAGAGGCCTTCAAATGCTTTTATTAAATGTATTACTTTACCTGCCTACTGGAAAGTAGCTGGATGAATCCGTCTAAATGACAACTGATCGAGTTAGCTGATCAGTCTTAGTTTGCTTTTCAAAATGCTTATACGCTACACAATAGCTCTATATTAAAAACATATATTGAAATAATAAACACCACTGATAAACTCCTCCTCGTGTTTATTAATCACCAAAACGTAATATTTGATCCACTATTTATGTAAACAGTATAATTGGATATATATATATATTATTGATCATAAAATGTAACTCGTCCTGGCGTACATCAGGAAGGTAGTTCCGACAAAAATATTATATTTTCACTGCTCATCACTGCAGTGAAAATATCATTTTTTTCATTGATAATTTTTACAGGTAAAATTGTTATAAATGTTTCGTTTACATATGAATACAGCTGATATTAACGGTAAACCGGGGGATGCTGTGGCAGCCAGAGAGGACACACCTTTATCAACCTACTATCCAACAACCAGAGCACCATCCGCCTCCTTGGTCTCTACAACAGCTGACCCGTCAACACCTAGTCTATTCACTGTCGACCCCAGGTATTCACCAAACAAAAGCAATGCTAATTGTTACTACCTTCATCAAGAACCATAGCTGACCATTTATCTACGTGAATGACCGATGGTACATCACAGACAAGACTTTGTATGATGCTTCGGTGACTATCCTCTCTCACGTTGATCAGATGAAAAAAAATCAATCAATTCTGAATAAAAATGTTTTAATTTATGCCATGGTGAAGCGCCCGTCGTATGTCCGTTCGATTTGAAAAAGAGGGTAAATGATTTAAATCGCTACTTATCCTGAAAGGCTCAACGGATTTTGATTAAGTTTGGTCTTCTGTATTAATGGACAAATGAGATCCAACATTTATTATCAGATTGTTGCTCCTTTTGGGCGAGAGACGGGGACCAAATACGGGGAAATGACAGTAAATACTCTAAACCGCCGCTAAGTCTCAACTCAATCGGTTTTGATGACATTTGATCTGGAGCTTGACATTGAAGGTCAAAGGTGATCCAATGTTGGTCACTGCTTTCCTTGGACCGCAAGGATGGTGTCCAATAGGGGAACCATTAATGGGAGAAGCAGCCTAAGAAATAGGAAAATAATTTAAATATAACTGAAAGTGATTTTTAAATATTGCTGAAATATCCAGGTGAGTTATGCATGCCCTTTGGTCCTCGTTTGCTGATTAGATATCATAAACTTTCGGCCGATGACCCGCGGTCATTGACTAACGTGTTGCATACTTCTTTCACTACCATTCACATCACATCTTTATGTTTTGTTGAAATTTTAGCACCATTCATGGATCAACAGTCTCAACAGTCAGCTCCAGCACTGTTTCGGAATCAGAAGGTAGACAGATTACAACTGAAATCAAGTCCGTCGATCCTGAACCCAAAACTGCATCCGGGTTACAGCGGACCACAACCAGTTCAGAAGGTCAGTCATATATATGTTTATCAAATGATTTCTTTTATTCCTCTTTGGTAAAGCAATGATTATAGTTCTCCGGCTTGCTGTACAGTCATTTTTACATTGTACAACGCGTAGTTATTGAAACATAATGAGATTCAACAAATGCCAAACATTTACGCAACATCTTCAAATAAAACGGTGTGTGTAAGTTACGTCTCGATAAACTGAGTAAACATAACCAAACTCATGACGTAATATGCATAAACATGACATAAAGCTTAACATTTTCATTATTTAGTCCCCCAGACTACTCCCGCGGAAAGCTGTGCAGAAATGTGCTGTCACAAAGCTACTTGGGATAGCGTTACCATGGCATCCCTGCTTGCGTCTGGAAACAAAACCGAGATAGAGAAAATACTGACCCTGTTACATGATCTGAAAACCGAGCTTACCGTTAACAAGTCAACTCTGACGCTACACCGGGCAAGAAAGATAAGCATGATGGACATGAGGACATCTGCGAATGGTATCGGATCTCTTGGAGTGGTCATCATTGTTGGCGTGGTATCGGCAGTCGTCTTTCTGGACATTGTAGCCTTAATGATCAAGAAATAACGCGTCCACCTCTGCGATCAGGACCGTTATGTTTCAAATTTAATATTATAATCCATTTAATCAATATAAAAAGGATACCGAGCAGCGGCCCACATAGATATGGCCCATCCGCTCAGAAAGTTACACTGTATGTAATTATACAGATAGACTTTTAAGATATTTTTCAAGTAGGTCATTTTTAATTTCGACTGAAAACTAAAGAGTGGTCAAGTCCGACATATGATCTTAGAACATGATGATACATTGCCATGTGTGGATTTGAACAGAATATGTTGATGACTTTATCATAAATCTTGAACACAAGCTTTTTCAATTTTTATTTTGAATGTAAATTGTGACCTTCGGCCTTGAACCTTGAAGGATGATTACCAGAATTTTATAACTTGTTGAACATGGATTCTTTTTTGCACTTGTATTTTCACGTACATTTGTTTGTGTTGCTGTATTTGACAAACATCTAAACGGACAATACGGTAGAAGTAGGGTACAGTTTGGGGAGACGACTGGTATCTAAGACATGGATCCACTTCTTACTTCCAACTGGTCGTACATGGGAAAGTGACGGCTAGGTTCTATTTATAATGAAATGTTGCCAACTGATTCCTTTCTACCAGTACAACATGCCATTACATATAATGGAGTTGTTTCCCCTTAACGGCACTACATTTTAACACCTCGTTAAGGGAACCAGACAAGTATAGTATATCAGCTGCTGCTGAACATGAACCAACTCCATAACGAAAATTTATTTTAGTGGTTTGAAGCTGTTTTTTATTTTTATTTTTGAATCTTGTAATTGACGATACTGCCTATATTTTTTGTGTTTATTTTGCCTTCGCATTGTTTTGTATGACGATACTGCCTATATTTTTTGTGTTAATTTTGCCTTCGCATTGTTTTGTATGACGATACTGTCTATATCTTTGTGTCTATTTTCTATCGTTTTGTTTTGTATGACGATACTGTGTCAAAAATGCAGACGAATTTAATTGGTATTTCAATGAGATCTCATCCAAAAAATAGCTAAGGTGACAAGGGATTCAAGGAATGTAGTTATGACGCCACCAATTAATAGATAGTAATGACTCTCAGTGCATAAAAATCGTATCATCTCAGCTGCAGTTTTGGATATATTTTAGACATGGAAACGAATGTGGTTTTGTGATGTTTCTCGTCAGTTTGCCCCCCCCCCCCCCCCCCCCCCCAAAAAAAAAAAATTCGATAGGTTAAAATAGTACATAGGTACAGGGTAACGCACGTGAAGGGTAAGAAAAGAATATAATTAATTATTCATGAAACAAGAATACTGCAGCCCCGTGAATACCGACAAAATATGTAATAACCTAATAATAACTAAAGAAAACGACAAATTTCTCTTTTGCCAACATTTCAAACAGGAGTTTTACGTAGTTCCTCGCCAGGGAAGTAGCTCCTGTCGATTTTCAATAAGGATGCGTATCAACAATTCCACAAACGAGCACATTATAGAAGGAATTTCATTTACCTTGGTCGTGCCCACATATATATCTATGTACATGAATAACCTATTTACAAATATTTAATTTGAGATAGTGCGAATATGCTTGTGTATGTTTTTACATCTTTTGTGTGTTGTATATAGATACCGCCTATAGTTTGTGTATATTTTGCCTTCGTTTTGTGTATCCAAGTTTGACCTACAATCAGTATTCTCATAGATCTTTTATTTGTGATTAGGCTAAATACTATGTCACTCTTTCGATTCTCCATAAAATATTTTTGGTAAAAACTAGCTTGACAAAATTTAATTAAATTAAACACTCCTCAATATTTCCCTACTTGTTTTGGTATAAGGAATATATACACGAAGGCTTGACAGTAAATGGGAAATGATTTTTTTTTTTACAAAACAAGCTAATCACATTTTTAATCAACTAGGCCAAGAAGAATAAACGTCAAAAGGCAGGTATAATTTGGGTATTGCATATATATATTCTTATAACCCTTTTGACATATACAGTTTTAACATCAAATACTCTAAAATCGTATCTAATTTCTATCTAAATGATAAGATAAACGATGACTACTTAGAACCTAATATTTCATTCTGTTTAATTATTCAAGGGCCGTCATCACGATTTCAGCGACTGATTTGGAGAGGTACAGGTTGATGAAGATCATTAGGGTCCCATTCTTGTTTGAATGTTTATTGGTTAATTGTCACAATCATAATTATCATCTTAAGAAATGAGACTTAACCTGAATTACACTCAGATTTGCTTGCTTGATGTTGTCGATGAAGAAGAAAACGCTAACACACTCCTGAACACATTTTATCTCAATGAAAATCATTCGTTTTATTTTACCTTCGTCTAGATTTCGCGATAGACTTAATATTTTGTTTTTATATTGATATTGTCTGTTGTTTGTTAATACTAGCAATAAAAATAATTATAACCGTATTCATTTTTGTATTTTTTTAATTACCGTCACGTATATGGACATATAATGATACTAGCATTGTAATGCTATTCAATGCTACAATCATACCTCAGTACTTATATACTACATCACTGGACAGGGATACAATATTGGAATATAACGCAAGAAATTTGGTAAGCAATGTTATTCAATAATGTTCTTAAACCGAAATGTTCAGAAAATATACTCATCTTATATTGTACATGTTTATATAAAAAAAAATATGAAAATGTCTATCATGTATATCTTAATTAATATGAGATCAGCATAAGACATTATACAATACAAAGTGATAATCTTGGTAAAAAAATGAAATTAAGTCAACTAAGATCTAAAATAGGAACATCACAGGCGTTATTGTTCTATGCTACGTAAGAAAGAAAATACAATGTATTGCAAATATATATTGCACAAATATGAATGTAACCTTTTTGTTGTAAAACATGTAGAACTAAGTTAAAGGTGTACAAGTCATCACACATGGCAGATAAGTAAGTAGGCAGATCTTGCTGTTCCAGATGAGACGCAGACCTAACACGTATGACAAACATTCATCTGAAATGCATTTGGAAAGTTTTGCCACACACAGGGAGTCACAAAGCAGAGTTGTTTTATTACCATATATGAGGATAATTCCTTTTAGTCACATTCACTTTATGATATTGTCAATTAAAATGAAAACCTTCTTTCCCCTAACTACTTTCTGTAAAATTGAAGACGAATACTTATAACAAACATCAGCACCACATCTTGCATGTCATTGTATTTTACAGATGTAAGACGTTGATTTGTTTTTTTAAGATATCACTTACTTGGGAAGCGATCATTAAAAAAAAACAACGTTTTGTTGAAATTTACAAACAGCTTAACAAATTCCATGTCAACAGCAAGACCCAGGGTTTGCCATGATACATACTAAAAGTTCATCATGTTACTACTGTGACATTGCACCATTATAGGGATTTATAGGCCTGTAAAATATCAATGTTTTGACTGGATTTGCTGTTTAGATGCCCCTTAAATGATTTTAAATAAACGTGATGCAAATAATTATGCCTTAAAGAAGCATGTTTCTTACAGTAGAAAACATAATATTAGTCAATATTTTCAATTTTAGAGAAATCCATCTAAACCTTTCAACCTGTATGTCGAATGAAACGTTATTAATCCATATATATGATGATAAGCTGCTCAAATTCATACTCAAAAGAAACAGTCACTTTAGTAGAATTCAAATACACACACACATACATATATATATCTCTTTATATAACTTAGCAACACAAATGACGAAGGAAGACAACTTTTTGACCGGGCCTCGAACTCTCTACGGCACCCAATCGCCTAGCCAGAAATACCCGCAACTTATAACGCTGCGCCACATCGGCGTTCTTAAAAAAGAACGTTTCAATGGCGCAGTGATGGTCAGCTTAATACCCTGACATGACCATTGTGGAAGTCGTCTATTAGATGATATGAATACATGGATCGCAATGTATTTACATACATGGATAGGAATTGTAAATATATTATAAATATTTCTCTCGGTACAACTACGATAGGAAATTCAAATTTATATATATCTTTATATATGTAAAGAGTCACCATTTAAAATAGAAATACTATGACTTAATTATGACCACAACATAGTAGTTAATCCTTTTAAGTTCGTCAGAGAACAAAGGTGAAATATTAATAATGACACATATATATGAATAACATGACGCAATTGTGATAACATGCAACTAGTTAATCCTTCTAGCTTTGTCACAGATTAAAGGTCTCCTTTACAAATAGATATAACATGACGCAGTGGTTATACCATACAACAAATTAATCCTTCTAGGTCCATCACAGATTAAAGGCGCATGACAATGATGTACACTGAAAATCTTTTGTGTATATAAATAGTATGGCGTAATGGTAATGAGTCCGTCACAGATTAAAGGCGCATGGTAGGTTATGCACATTAAAGGCGCATGGCAAGTTATGCACATTGAAACTCTTTTGTGTATAGAAATAGCATTACGTAATGGCGATAACAACATTATCTGGTATATCTTTATGTATAACCCACTTTCTTGATCGATTCAGCATTAACCTATATTAAATAACTGTGCCACTTACTGCGTCACCCGGCCACTCATTATCGAATTTGTGAACCATTTTGAGACGTCTATGTATTTATAATATATTGGCATATAAAACTCCAATTATGAATTTCCCAAAACGAAATGGCCACCATTTTCTGGCCTTTGGTTGGGGGACATCTAAATATTATTCGATTTTGATGAAATGTAATAAGGGCTTTGAGGTTTGAGCTTTCTGTTACGGTCCCGCATTACAATTAGCACTCGTTATCATTATTATGAAAGAGAGAAGATGCTATCTCTACATCGCGTGTTGATGACGAACACCTTTCCGCTCTTAAAATCCATTAAGTGCAGATTCCAGGTTTTTGTTCGTAGGTTTGGCTTTTAAGAAACTTGGAAACACGTGCTGTGACCGGCGTCATGTACCGGAACTGGTATTAAATTCAGATGACATCTTAGTGTGCAATTTTTTCAAAAGAGTTTTCTTCTGATGTTTGGATAAGACATGGACCAGGATGTTTGTTGATGGAGGATTCCCGAGTTCTTGCCACTTTAGCAGACACTGATAAATCCTCTCTTTGTCCGTGTCATTGTCGTGTATTACTTGCTGTATAATTGTATTGCAATCTCTTACATCAAGGGCTGAAACACAGAAGGCAAAGGAATGAAATGTCAATATACAACAAGATCGACTATTTAAGTGTGTTTGAAATAATAGAAATCTGAATAATTCGTTATAATAAGCCCAAAGCCCTCTCCTCCCTGAAAAAAGTTAACTCCTCGGCATATGTTAGTTCAGTTCTTCCGCTTTCATTTCGAGAAAAATTGATATTGCCTTCGCAGAATCTCCTTCCGATATCACCAGTAAAGACTTACTGATCTCAATATAGAAAAAAAGTATCGCATTAATTAAATGTAGGAACCAGATATTCTCGTCTTCAATCGAGTCGATAGTTTTTTAAAGAAATAAATCATCATGGGTTAAAACAAACAGTAACAACGCAATTTTCACAGATTTTGCTCAATGCCCAAAGACATACATAATGTTCTTAAAATAGACCATAGGTTGGCACAGTCTGCGAAAATGCGTACAATTAGTTTCATGACAATGTGTATTTTGCCGGCACCCTCCTCGACTTTCAAAACCCGGTTTAACCTCGAAACAATCGCTCACAAGGCATAGTCGTTCTCTTATGCTAATTTTTAAATGAGTACGACGTTTCTGTTCAAAAGGGCATGCCTGCGCGGGATTTCAATTTTTTTTCGTAAGCTACGACAGGGTTGATATGTCGTAAAGTTACCCAATGGTTTTTGCGTAACTTACGAACGAAGTTTTTGTGAAACGCTTAGTAATTCGTAAATGTGACTTATGCAAGTTCGTAAGTTACGAAGCTTTGTGAAACGATACCCAGGGAACTGAAATATTGGTGCCCAAGTCGACTGTTTTGTCTTTGTAAGTTCCAGTTCACTATAGAAATAAATAGGTGGCTTAAGTAGACTAAATACATATGTACTGCTACAACAGTTAATCTTTATTAAGCTGCAAGTACCATGTACCATCGAATGACCGAATTACTAGTATGTTGACAGAACCTTTCTTTTTCTTGTACTTTTGAGAAATGGGCAAACTAAGTTGTAAAATAAAACGCTGAAAATCCAAACTGATACCATTGAATAAATTCATGTTGAAGCTTAAATCTAACGATTGTACATAAACGTAATACCCTATTAAGACCCCGAGATATCAGCAATACAACGGAGGTGATTATATCCAAAAATCAGAATAAACTAAAATGAAATGGGCTGACTAATAGCGATATCAGAGCCTATACGGTAAACAACGTTATGCAAACATATGTTTACCAAGGTTGAATGAAACACGGACGAAGCCGAATCGAGTCACTTGAGTCGAGTAATGAATCCATGGAAAGCGTTCTGCTTTCTTGTAGAATATACCAAATTGTAATTGTATTCGTCTGAGGACACTTTTAATTGTCGTATACCAGGAAAGGTCATAGTAATAAGAGAAATAAAAAAGAACGTTACATTTTCCATTTTCGTTTTGATGTTACAGAAATGCAAAATCGTTACCTGCTGGATACATTGGAGCCGGTATTCATGGGTATGCATTCCTCCTGATTAGCAGACTTCTCTCTGTTCGCTTTCCGAGGACATCCGCCATTCTTTGAGACTAATTTCATTACCATCATCATTATTTTTATCATGGCTATTATGATAAAACTTCCGTTTAATATCAAAGACGGAATAGCCACTTTGTCATACCAGGGTTCTGAAAATGTAAACAAGTGATAAAGTCGAATATTACTGTATATTCATACTAGTATTAAGTATTAGGCGATCTTTGAATTGTATTTATAGTCTAATGAATGCCAGATTTGAAGTCAAACATCATGCTGCAATTAGCAATAAAGTGTTGTGTTTTCTTATGCATTATCATTTGAGTTTACACTGAGTAAGTTACAATCGCTACTGACAATGTTACTCTTTAAAGCTGATTTTTCTGTTTTATTTCAACTGAAATAATGACAACGTACTTAGAATAAATGATCGACGGAAAAGTACCAACATCAGAAAAATTACTATTTTTAGTCTCCATATCCTAATGCGTATAAGAAGGTCCGTATATATTTATTGTCTGCTGTAAAATCCCTGCATGGAATTTATAGGTTGTAAGAACGCTACAATTATGGCCCTCCAAACATATCAAGAATAACTCCAACAACTATATGAAATTGAAATGGCCACCCACAGGGTGACGTTTAAATTAATTACTGAGAAAGCCACCTAGTGACTTATAACATGAAATATTTTTTGTGATTGCAAAGTAGTTACACCCATACAATAATGGCAACTACAATCAATATAAAATGTCTGAACCGCAAAATTATGAACTTCCTGCATTGCTATCTGATAACAAACAATAAAAAAAGGGTTTCAGCCAACACAGAAAAACTTACGTGGGACATTACATATTCTGTCATGTGTAGTGTTACATTCCTGTACAAAGTCATCATTTGGACATTGGGTACACGGATAACAGGGCTCGCTGGATGACAGTTCTGGTGAAAATGTTATGCCTGGTCGGCATTTTGCACATTTAGGTTCCTGAAGCGATGTACCTGTAAAAAAAGATTGTGTGTTTTAATCTCAATATTTCTTTTTTGTATCATGATTTAATTTCAGCGACAGTTGAAAATACACTGCAGTCACCAGGGTCAGGGTATCACAAAACTTTTTATTGCAGCCGTGACCTCAGTGGAAAATCCGAACAACTTCAGAATTCAATAAATGAAACATACTGTAAATCACTTATATTTCACATGAAATTATATTGAGCGTTAATGCGCACTGAGAATCAATTTCAAATTTAAATCCTTCGGGAATATTGAAAGAAATTAACACTTTTGGATGTCGACTAAGCTATCGATTAAAGACATAGAGGTAACACAACAATTGATTGCTGGATATATAATTTATTTTACATGAGTAAGTTATTTTTTAAGGTTACAGAAGACAAAAGCTTTAGTGAGTGTCTTTGGCAACTTTAAAAAACATAACTTACGAATGTGAAATAAATACCATATCCAAAAATCACGAGTCGTGTGACCTGTTTCTACCACAATAACATCGGCTTGAATCAGGAAAACATGACCAAGTCTTATTTCGCGTATGCAAATAAGGTGTACATGTGACGGCCGGGACCCGGTGATGTGACGTGGGACCCGGTGATGTGAAGACATTCGATTATTGATGACGTCAATAACAATTGCAGCTCGGGTCAATGTTCGAACTCTTGACCAATCATAAGACCGAAAAGTTATATTCCATTATTGGAAGTGGAATATCACATATGTATTCAACAGTCGGCACATTTATACAATGGCTTGGGAGAGTGGAATTACATAGCATATTGTGGTAGACATGGGAGTATTGCAGAGTCTTGTTTTTCATTTGCCAAGGTCTCAAAAAAAGTATTCGCGATTATCTTAGTGATATACAGTATATATTTCATTGGTTGAACACAGTTTGTTCGTAACAATATATATACTCGATCTGCTCATAACAAAACCTACCTTGAACAAGTACTCCTGATCCTGGTTCACATCCCTGGAAAGGTGTACAGTTGGCATGGTATTTGTCATGTGGGTTCGCCAGTATTTCCCCTGGAGGACAATCACACACCATATTGGTTGTGGCGTTACACATCTGAACCGTGACCAGGATATCGGACTCACAATGAGGCATACATGCTGCACAGTGTTTAGCTCTGTTGAAGTTACTCGAGAAAGTGCCTTGTGGACATGGCTTACATAAGGCTATTGTGTCTGGAACCCGGCAGTCATCTATGTAGAAGTGTCCGGGGGGACACAACACACATGTCCTACCATTGTCAGTTATGTAGGTATTTTCTGCTTTCTGAAAGTATTGTACAAAAAAACAGACAATGTATTAGCTTTAAAGATTCATGAAATAGAACAAAAATGAATTAAACCTTTAAAACAATAATATCTTGTCAATTAAACAAAGTTCTTCCTCTAACACTCATTAAGCCTCAATGGGATGGAACAAAAAGTTTTTTTTGTTTTGCTTGGCTTTTGAACTTTCAACAAAGAATATGCACATATAACTAGAATGGTACATTGATCTTTTGCTAGGGTGGCTTCGTTATAAACGATACATCTACCATGTCCATGAATTTAAATTGTACATTCTCGCCTTGTTGTCAGGTTAATGTGGCCGTATACAATTTTTGCACACGGCACTAGTTAATATACACTGGGTCGGATTTCACGGACTGTACCAGTCATTAATCAATTGTGACGGTATAATATGGAAAATGAAGTGACATATCTAAAAAAGTAACTTAAAATCCTAAATATATCTGTATGGATCGTGGGCCGTGCGTCGTCGCTCTAGAATGACTAATGTCAGTAATGAAATACTTTAGGACTCTACATGTAAGATAAAGGTTTTTAGTGTTGATACCCAGTTTTAATGAATTTCATAATGCAGATATCATCAGCTAGATAGTGTTTCCGCCTCATCACAGTTAATGTCACATATTCGATCCAGTTAATGATGTATAAACAACAGTCAATGATATATAAACAACACAGTCAATGATATATGAACACCACAGTCAATGTTGTGTATATTGCGATAAGATTCATGACAAAGAACATAAAAGTGTACCCTGAACGAAAAACGATAATCAAATATGTTATTCTTTGTAACCACCAAAGAAGAATGTCGCAAACCGCATCAAAATCGGTTGGCCGAGTGCCGAGATATCGCACATCGAAGTACGCGATTTGCACCTGTCGGTCGACTGCTAATCAGCGTATCGGTCAGTCACGCTGATTTGGAACTCTTCAGTCTATGACGTCAAAGGTTGAACGGAGTGACTGGTATGGTGGCCAGCAACATAGAGGACAGTGTGAACAGTAGCAGCACAAACATGTCTGAATACGATCTGGACATGAGATTTGAGGTTGTTGAATTTGGCGAATATTGCCGACAAGAAGTCGGAATCCAACAATATAAGTTTAAGTTGAAATTTTTTTTTAGTGAAATTGACTCTGAAAATGACCGCTTGGTTAACACAGACTGGTGTAATAATCGGTCAATCACCAATAAATGTATATTAGTTATGTGTTTACCATTTTTTACTCATTACTCATAAAGAAAGGAACACAGCATCAACATTTTAAAATAAAATAATGTGCCATTTCATTCGCAAAATATTATTCAAATAAACATACGAACAATACAACAGTTCTGGATACTCTGGTTTGTGAGAAAAGACGAACACACGTACAGTATATTCATGCGTTATAGTCTATACAAAACCCGCTTCTAGTCATGAAGGACACTTAATTTAGAAAGTAATATATTATAATCATCATGATCTACAATAGACTAAATCCCTCTCCCGTATGAATACCAGTGTTGAAGTCTACAACAAACTTCTACATATACAGATTTTATCCCATATTTTACATGCCATAGTCTCGGGGATTAAGGACGATTAAATGCTTGAGAAAGATATAATTCATATACGATCGTTGTCAGGGAAATTATATAAAAATGATTCGCAACAATTATAATATAATTGATACTTTCGATTTTCTGTACAGGTATAAAGCATAGGTACTTATTAAAACCATCATTTTAGCTCCGTATTTTATGATAAAAAACATACAATTGATTTCATCGTGACTAATCATAATCAATACTAAAACTTATTAACTCGCAATGATTTTCGTGTATGATATTTTTTTTAATTTTATGTATTTTTGCTATTATTTTTTTAATTGTGTCATTATTATGAAGTGATCGAGATCCTTGTGGTTTTGCTTTCCATTCGTGTCGCAAGTCATATCTTCACTTAAAAAGGGGCTTTTAAAAGATGTATAAACATGTTCGGAGAATTACGAATTCTCAAAATTGAATGGGTTAGTATACCGCTAAACAATTACCAGGTGTGAAATTACGGTCCACAAGCTCGTCACACCTGTCACTGCACCTGTGATTTCTGGTGTTCTAATCGGCACACGCAGATAATTGCTTGTGAGTTCACGCGTTTGGTTTCTGTGCACTTCAATTCAGTTCCGAAGACATGCTTTTACAGTTTGCGTGTATACTAGAGGGAATACATTTTCAAATTGCTGAAATCAAACACATTCTTTTTGGAATTCAGTGAGCTTCGTTTTCCTTACAAACGAAAAAAAATCGTATCTCAAAGGTTTGGCTATAGAATAATTAACCTAAGTTACCTCATTCATATATATATATATACCCATTCTGTTGAAAATTTACTCCATGAATCTTGTCTGGGAGTAACTGATCTTTCATGGACACGTTTTATCAATTGCGGACAATTACCCAAAAGTCACAAATAACGGTATCATTGTTGTTTTGGCTAATAAAAAATTCAAAATGATTAGCATTTATTTCACATCTTGTATGAATTGCATTTTAAACTTGTATTACTAGAAGTATTATAACCGAAACAAACCGGTCATGCCCTCATAATAAAGGCTATATGATGTAAGTCGCTATAAACGGCCCGTTATTCAAATGTCATACATGTTACAACGACCCGTTAAAATAAAAAAATAAAAATATCTAAATACACATGTTTTATACGACCTGTTATAATAGAAAATAAATAAGATGATACACGTTGTATTTTGCCTGTTATAATAGAAAATTAGTAAGATGCTACATGTTGTATATGGCCCGTTTAAAAAGAAAATTATATGTCCTTGGTTTCGGTAGCACTTGTAATTAACTAATTCACAAATATAACTCAGAGAGTTTATTCAGCACTTTCATTTTTGTTGTCTTATTCGCATTAATTACAGGCACGTGTTCACGTTTGTTTCTATATATTTCCTATATGGCGGCTCCGATCGTGTTCAACCTGTGACGTCACAGGTCGAGGTCACCAAAACGAGGTATTCGGCTTTGGGCTTCAGGTGTGTTTTCGAGAAAAATCGCAATTACTCGGTAATTGGTCGACCGATTTTGATGCGGTTTTCTGCATTCTTGTTTATTAATCAATACCAATAACATATTTAAATATAATTTTTCGTTCAGGGTACACTATAAATGTATAATCATTGGGTGAAATAGGATACTCCGTCAACAAGAAACAGTATAGATTTACTCACCACTTTAACTGCCAGACAGGTCACTGTTATAACTGTTAGAAGCGTAGACCTTCCCATTTTACCTGATCCCATGAGGAATAAGCACAGCTGAAAATAATAACTCTAGAATCATAGTGACTTTGTATCTGTTACCGTTAATACACAGGTGAATATATCATTGCATATACCTATTTTTATATAATGGTGTTATCTTAATGGGCCAATCCTTGAATATCGTACGATATATAAACAATGTCACACCACCCCAGCATATTATAGAAAAAATGCATACCTCTACCACATGTATTGTTCTTCTGAGAGGCATCTGAAACTTCTTGATAAAATTATTTGGAGAAACGGCCAATCTCTATATATGCTATTTGTATATATCTCCGTGTAGTATGTGTGTGTGTGAGGGTGTGTGTGTGTGTACATGTAAACTTATTTACGAACGCCGTGTGTCTTCGTTCTAGAATGTTCAAGGTCTGTAAAATATTTGCATTAAAATTATCGAAATGAAAGATACGACTTATATACATTACCTTCAGTTATTTAGAATAAATAGCACAAACTGTTTGTGCTTACAACAGCAGGGGAAGATAAAGAGCAACCAAGTTATTTTGTGAGTGGTTTGTTTGTCTCGTCACCATGTCCAAGTAGAGCTATTCAGCTAGTCTTTTATGATAATGTATTGATTAAATTACATGTTCTTGTCAACATAAAGAAACCTACATAACTTAAGTGATCACTATGTCTGTATACATGGGTTTGGTTAACACACCTTAGTATTGTGTTAACTACTGCGTATATCGAGCTAACACAAAGTAAGTCACCCCACGATACAAACATTCTCAATCTAAATCAAATAGTTGAATTACGTGATACAGATTCAATTCAATGTGTCCTTCTTTAAAATACAACACGGACATTTTTTTTGGTTAAATGAACAAGTAAATGTGAATATTCTAGAACTTTCTCTCACTTACCCTATATTAAAGGACAGGTTGTTTATGACTTTACTTCACTACCTAAGTCATGTTTGACGGATATAAAGATAATGCAGAAATCCGTGTTTTCCTGAGATCGTATAACACGTTGACACACAATACATACCCACGAGGGATAGCGTAATCTTTCCACCAACACATGTACCGTAACCATTCATCGAATCTCGTGACTTGAAGGAAGTGACGTAAGGTAGTTATTGCTGCACTGTACAATTACACCAATATACCTACATATAGCTGGGCTACCTCAGGTACATATATAACTACACGTAAAGGGTGCAAACCAGAACGCATATTTCTGGATAGTACACCTATAAATGTTTTCATAGTGTCCCTACTGGCCGTACGTCTATCGCCCACGACCTAACAGTTTATTTGACTTAATCTATCAGTAAAATGACGATCTTTCTTAATGTATTTAATATTATCTCCGTAGTAATTATTAGTTACGACATTTATTGTGTCTGTCAATAAAATACATAACATATCAAATTAAAGTTTCATACGTGGGTGTATTTGCTTTCTTTTTGTGATAGTTAAGGTTTAGATAGACAACATCAAGCAAATATATTTGTTTTCATCTGCCATTCCCACCGATTCTTAGACAATTTTAAATCTAAAACGCAAATTATTTCAATTGATGACCTCGTGATGTATTCGTCAGGGGTTTAGCGTTTGTTAGGGTGAACATTGATTCTTTTGTTTCCGAGGAACGTTTATAAATAGCGGCATCATCAAAGAATATAATTCCATGTTAATTTGCTTCTTTCTGATAAACATTCAAATGACAATTTGTTCGCTTCTCAACTTCATATATGTGGCATTAAAGACACTTCTGGTCCCTAGGATCGCCGACGAATCGTACAAGGGAAAATGGATGTAGGGTAGATTTTATATTCATCTTCGGCCAGTATCTTTTTTCAAATACACCTCTTTTTTAATTTGCAAACAAGTAAATACCGATCCCTTATGTGCATCCTGTCTGTTGAATTTGTACTGAATACCTAAACAGTCCCAAGAACCATTGGTTCACGAATAACAATCCGTTCTCTCTCAATGTATGAGTGTATGGACCAAACACGTACGAGCACCTAGACAATAGAAAGCAATTAGTAGTCATATAGCGTCCACTCCCCATGTATTATAAACATAGAAAAGGGATATGCATATCAGGTTCATAGGTCTCTATGGATTTTAGATAATCTGATCCGAAGGGCTAGGATCGCCTTACACCTATAGCCGTCCAAAAGGCACTGTCCGTAAAGTTATCACATTTCAATGGAGGGGTGCCAGTTAAGGCCCACTGGCTGGTGGCTATCGCCGATAAGCTTTATGTTTTATATATAGATACCTTTAGATTAGGTGGCTATGACGTAACATTAAGGTCAGGTCAGAAATATAATCAGGCACACAACTATGTGCTGTGATGTTAGGATGTGAACTTGAGATAGCTTGAACATGTAAATCTTAAATGGCTACCTTTCAGAAACCGGATCAAGTACAATGAATTTGTACGGATGGTTAAGGTTATCAGCAAACTATATCCAAAGTATTTAAAATTCAATATCCTGGTTTCCAGTGTCCATGATAAATAAAACTAGGTCAGGAACTGCAGGTAAAACGTATTACCCAAACATAAGACAGAAAAGATGAAATATTCTTTCAAATATAATGGACCATCACATTGGAATGATTGACCTGAAAATGTGACTAAGGGTCGAAAACTGGAAACCTTCAAAGATGAATGCAAACCCACGTTCACAGTTTATCCAAACCATTATACATTTTTGTAAAGGCCAATACTGACCTTCAGTCAACATTTATATATATTAATTTACTCTTTTACCATCTGTACAACACCTACGACTTTTTCTAGTTAATTATAATAGGCCATTGGCGAATTAATTATCGACCGAGGGGATCGTTTTCACCAACATAACGACATTTTCGTTGTTTACCTACTAAATTTGTGTAACTGTTCCATGTTCTATGGCTATATGTGATCGTTTGTAATTTACTTGTTTCTTGTTAAAGAGGCAGATTGCCTCGGAAATTCGACACTTTACTTGTCTGTACTGTCGTGATTACTACTTGACAAATTATATATACATTTATCTGTACAAGCTACCTTAGCATGTAATCTGTCAAATTTTACAATTTTTCAGATTGATATGTATGTACATGTATATCGAACAGTTGTAACGTGCTTTTATTTCTACTTTGTATGCACTACTTTTATGTAATAAACAATTTTCATGACTTTAATATGATACTCTTAAATTTGTCTGCGATAATGTTATTTTAATAATATTTGTATAGTGTAGATATCGTACATTCTCTTGTCGACCACTTGTTAAAACAAGTCTTTTTACTCAAAGCGTTATCCTCGTCAGCTGAAAGGCCAGAACGCAGTAATAGCGGACGCAAAGCCCGTTGAATAAATAAATAAATAAATAAATCAAAGTGTTATCGACTTGAAATAAAGTCTTTTATTTAAACAGTAACATGTTTTCCTGTACTATATATTGTTAGAACTGGAAATGTGTTGACATTCAGATGGAAACAGATGGAACACGTTTTTCAAAAGAGTTCGTTCCACTTCAATAGACACTGGTAAATAGGCCCTTGACTGTGTGATTGTCCATTTCTATCTGTTCTATGATTATATCGCAGTCTCCAACACCTATCTCAGAAACAAAGAGATAGTAAAAAAAATACACAATTACACAACAGTTAAATGTAATGAATGAATGTATGTATGTATGTATGTATGTATGTATGTATGTATGTATGTGTGTATGTGTGTATGTATGAATGTATGTATATATGTATGTGTGTATGTATGTATGTATGTATGTATGTGTGTATGTATGTATGTATGTATGTATGTATGTGTGTGTGTGTGTGTGTATGTATGTATGTATGTATGTATGTATGTGTGTATGTATGTATGTATGTATGTATGTATGTATGTATGTGTGTGTGTGTGTGTGTGTATGTATGTATGTATGTATGTATGTATGTATGCATGTAAACATGCATGTATGTATATATATATATATATATATGCATAATTAATCTTCTCCCAAACTAACCAATATAAAATATTAGGTATATTTACTTGTGACTTCTAGTAATTTTAATGGGTTAATCGACTCCCAAACTAACCAATATAAAATATTAGGTATATTTGCTTGTGACTTCTAGTAATTTTAATGGGTTAATCGACCCCCAATCTAACCAATATAAAACATTTGGCCTATATCACTTGTGACTTATAGTAATTTAAATGGAATAAACGACTCCCAAACCAAACAATATAAAACAAACTACTATCTGTATCAGATTATCAGATAAGTCAATTGTGAGCAAAGCCTGATTACACATTATTCAGATAACGCTGATATATTTAAAGGCAAACACGTAATCCAAAGAACTCAGTCATTGAAAATCTATTAATATCAGATAAAAACATAAATATAATTTAGTTACAGCTTGCTTATAAAGTGCATATGGAGCATTTCATTTGAGATTTTTTAACATCTTACATTTGTATTTTTAGAAACATACCGTCGAATTTGAACAGATCGCTGTAGGCTCAAGGTCTCTGTCAACAGAGCACCTGTCCACTCCGGATTCTCTGTGAAAAAAGTATAGGTGATTATAAAGGTGGACACAATATACAGTTTTCTTAAGGGTAGTTGAAACATTCACAAATTCCTCTACAAGTAGCTCTATGTCATCATACAGTTGGTCAATACTAACATGTAAACTACTCGAACCATCAAACTAACTGACAACCAAACCAACAAGCCTGCCAGTAAGCCAGCCATAAAATAAACCAACCAACCATATCTTAGTGCAACCTAGTTATCTTTATCGTATTCTATGCTACCAATAACTTAAAGCTCCAGTGGAATAAACAATTCATTGAAGGTTTAAACATAAGTACTATGATGAATAGAGGGTGAGAATGAGATAATGGAAAATGCAACAAAATACGACATCAAAATTCAATGGCGATTTTAATACTATGTTATAAAAGTTATATAGAAAATGTTACCTGCTTTGTTCGCTGTTCATGGTGTGGCGTTCCTCCTCCGTATTGTCGGAAGGTTTTTGTCTCGATTTACAAAACCATCCTCGCTTCTTGCCTATACTTATCATTAAAACGATCACGACAATAAGGACGCCGTTTATAATTAAAGAAGGTATTACTACATCTTCACTCCAGTGTTCTGAAAATAGAAAAAAAAAATCAAAAAATCTTAATATACTGCTTCCGTTAGGTCTGCTCAATCTATATTAAAGTATAGCATGTCAAATGTTGTGTTTTTCTTGCACTGATCCAAATCCTATAACACATTAAGGCGTATTGATATCAACGTCACCGATTAATTATTACATTGTCATCCCACTGACAAATATTATACAGATGAATATGTCAAGTTAACAATGATAAAAATGAAATCGTCACGTTGAACCTTTCACGCAGTTGTAAGATGGTGACGTAGTAAATTATGATGGAGTAGAGTGAATGATGTTGAGGAGTTTGTAATTTCTTAGATTTTAGGATTTATGTAATTGACAAGGTCAACAAAGATGTTGCCATTGAAAGACAACGCAGTCAATTATTCAAAAAATGAATATATTATGTAATAAGCCTTTGTGGTCAACATATAAACTCAAAGATATAGTTGATGTTAGTTCAGTTATTTTTGTTGGTTTGAAATATTGATTTGATAGAGTTCGATAGTAACAACATCTATGAAGATATGAACTGTGGAAAAAATATCCTATCGTTTAGTCCCTGCATGAGAAAAAAGAATTCATCAATGAAGAACAACTTACGTGGGACATTACATATACTGTTATGTGTAGTGTTACATTCCTGTACAAAGTCATCATCTGAACAAGGAGTACACAGATAGCAAGACTCGTTGGCTGACAATATTGGTGAAAATGTATTGCCTTGTATGCACTCCGCACATTTAGGTTCATGAAGGGATGTACCTGTAAACAAAGTGATTGTGCAATAAATAAATACGAATGGATTAAACTGGGGTCCTTAAGGTCAAGATAACATCCTTCATTGCAACATTGACCTCAGTTTGACCTAAGACAACTTATACTCAATATAATACAGGATGATATGGCTGAGAACATGCGTATAAACTGCATTTCATTTACAAATAGTAGACTGACGCTTTTGGCTTAGTACGGGCAGATAACGTAAAAGGGAAAATGTCTACAACTTAAGAAATGTCACATACAGAAATACACTTAAATATGGCATGTAATTAATTTTCACTGTTACTAATATGGGGATATTGAAATGTCCATGATTCTAAAAGCTATTCATTCGCAAAGTCAATTTTAGATCAACGATTGGAATATCGTGTATTCGCAAACAAGTGTCTGGTGATAACTTTGCGAAATTTAAGAAAATTTAAGTGATTATAACTGATTAGTATGATATATATGTATTGATTGAACAGCGTTTGTTCGTTGAGCGACTTGAGCCACTAATAACAAAACCTACCTTGCTCGAGTACTCCGAATCCTGGTTCACATCCCTCAAAACGTTTACACTTGGCATTACCTTTGTCATTGGGATTCTCGAGTATCATTCCAGGTGGACAATCACACACCATATTGGTTGTAGCTGTACACTTCTGAACCGTAATCAGGATAGATGATTCGCAATTAGGCATACATCTCTCACAGTATATAGCCCTGTTATGGCTACTCATAAAAGTACCTGTAGGACACTGCTCACATAAGGCTCTTGTGTCTTCAACCACGCAGTCATTTGTGTAGAAGTGTCCGGGGGGACACAACACACATGTCCTATCATCGTCAGTGATGTAGGTATTTTCCACCTTCTGAAAGCATTGTACAAAACACGCATAAGATAGTAGTAGCTTTCAATTAAAATTGAGATTTAGTTAAAATAGAATCATAATAAATTGACCAATTATCACGATTACATTTACACAATTGAGAAATAAATATGTCCTTTCATTAGATCGTAACGACAAACAAAATGAATAATTCTACAAGTCATCATTAGGTGATATAGTTTGTTCCTTTAAACATTCAAAAAGTTTAGAAAACATTAACTCACCAAACAAACTGCCAAACAAATAACAGTCATGACCGTTAGGAAAGTAGCAATATGTGTGGACCTTTCCATTTCAAATGAAATCTCAAAAACAAAATATTCAATACTAAAAACGCAGACTGAAGGGTAGATGCTTGGTATCAGTTAATGTTATATGATTACATCGGTATCTACTTATATATAATGATGTTATCGCTGATGACAATAATTGAAATCATATGATATTTACCAATGCATTACGTAAACACACACATATAAATATATATATATGCGCCGTGATTCTTCGCTCTTCGTTCTAAAATGTTCAACGTCAACATTATCTTAACACGACACATTGTTGAAAGTTTAAACAAACTAAAACAACAAAACGCTTAATTTCTAACCATTTGTAAACGATTAAATGATAAAAATGGCACTAATAGTTATCTACAATGAATTCATTTGATAGTAAATGATAAATGTGTTTGTGGGGGACACCAACAGGAGGAAAGAAAGAAAAGAAGTGATCATGTGATCGGGCTCAGAGGTGATCATTTCTCTATGATAACACCTCCTAAGTGTTCGTCATCCATGAACACCGTCTTCATATCTCAAACAAAACCTGAATATCAAACTGCGGTTACTCGCTTTTTACCTGTGTCCCTCGTCTGAAACATTACGCAATGTATAATGTTATTATCTATTTACGGCGTTGCTAGAAACTACTTCGGTTTGTTAAGGAAGGTACAATTACATTTCTGTACTGCCAACGTATACGTCACTTAAAAAATATGATCTATTGATAAAATCTTTCAATAAGCGAATTATATTGTTGGATCATAAGAGCACATTTTCCAGTCGACGAACCTGCTATAATAGCCCCTCTTGAGATACACATAAAAGGAGTTATATAAAACACGCGTCGCATATTTAGCTTGCTATTGTAAGTATTAGGTCAACCCGAATCAAGTAAACCCACGTCCAAAAGCATTTCTCCATTTAAATAAAACAGTTTATTGTCGTTAATCTGATTCATTTAAACACACTCTTATAAGAAAAATTATGTTTAATAACACACTAATTAAATATGTACATTGTAGAAATACATAAATAATGCTAACCTGAATAATAACACTAGTATGACGATTCAATGAATGGATGTTGTTGAAGAGGATAAGAGGGTTTTTTGTTTGTTTGTTTGTTTTATTTATTTTTATTGTTGTTTTTTTTGCAAGGAGATAAAAATACACATAATAAATAAATTGTTGAAGGGTAAAAGAGATCGGGCAAGGAAATTAAAATATAATTGTGAAAGATGACCGAATATACAACATTATATACATAATATAAACATTACAACGAAAAAGTAGAGTGTCTACAGGATAAAAAAGTTGGGACAAGAAGATAGATATAAGCAAGATTAAGTAGAGTATCAACAAGATAAAAGATGGGAGCAAGGATATAAAGATACACATAATAAAGTAAACACAGTTCACGAGGATAATAGAGATGGGGAAAGGGTATGAAAATGTCTACAAAAAAACAAGATAGAAAAGGTGGTAAAATTACTCATAATAAAGTAGTGTATCTACAAGATAAAAGAGGTGAGGTAACGGGATTGATATATCCATAATTAGGTAAATATCAACAGGATAAAAAAGGTTTTCGCAGGGAGATGAAAATAACTATGATGAAGTAGAAGGGATGGAGCAAAGAGATGAAAATGTCCATAATTAAGGGTTAACAGAATTAAAGGGTTAGAGTAAAGAAATGGAAATAATGAAGTAGAGCGTAAACAGGATAAAAGAGGAAAGACTAGCAGATAAAAATAGTCATGATAAAATAGTTTGTCACGGAAAATAAAAATGGGTTTTGGGTAAGAGATAAAAATACCGATAATAACGTCAACGTCTCAACAGGTTAAAAACGGAATGAGAAAAAAAAACGGGGGGGGGGGGGGGGGGGGGTATCTTAGGATTGCGAGTTCACATTTTCCAGTCGCCAAGCTATAATGATCATCTCGGTATATACATAACAGGAGTTTTATACAGCACACATCAATAACAGTTTTATGTCATTATGCATATTCATTTAAATACACCCTTACATTTTAAAAATCAAACTCATTAAATATATGTATTCTAGAAAATGCTGTCGCTTAACTCATTATATTAAAGCTGTGGTGATGTTTGTTTGGTTCTGATTTTTTTCCTCGCAACAGCTAAGGTCATGTTTGATTGAAATAAATGATGATACAAATACCAATGATACTGATATCATGCATAATGTAAACACACATAAGTCCTGTACGGTTCTGTTTTCACAGAATAAAACAAGACGGCGTTCCGTATCCACCGAGGCAATGTCGAGTAACCCTGTTTCTTTTGCCTTGGAAGTGAGGTGCTCTGACATAACGACTGCTTATAGGTACTTATGACATTAACACGTTATAACTATCTGCCAGGCTGTTATCTTTTTGTCATGATTAAATACCCATTCCGATATATTTTGTCGCCTGTTTATCAGTGATCAGTTATTGAATGGGCATGTCTGATACGTCAAGTATACACCACTCACATATACCAGTAAAAACCATATGTTAATTAGGATTATAGGTAAAATATATACTCCTACATAATTAAAATGTACAACAAACATAATTGCCCATCGGTAGTTCCTTATGACACCTCTAATAACTGAACTGCAAGTAAGTAGAAAACACCCTCTTTATAGCCTCAATCTAGTTCGTGTTCGTCAAAATCTTTTTTAATATTTATGTATGTGTGGCTGTAATTATTTGTCTAACTGTCATTCTAGTATCAGGAAGATAAGATCAGATGTTCCGAAGGAGTAAGCGTCTTCTGCCTTATCGACGACACCCGTCATACAAATCTAGGTCACAACGACACCCATCATACAAATCTAGGTCACAACGACACCCGTCATACAAATCTGTCACAACGAAACTCGTTATACAAATCTAGGTCACAATGACACCCGTCATACAAATCTATGTCACAACGAAACTCGTTATACAAATCTAGGTCACAATGACACCCCGTCATACATATCTAAGTCAAAACGACACCCGTAATACAAATTTAGGTAACAACGATACCCGTCACATCAATCTCGGTCAAATCAACTACACGCGCTATTCAAATCTAGGTCAAATCGACGACACCATTCACACAAATCTAGGTCAAATCGACGACACCCCCCATAAAGAAATATGTCAAATCAACGACACTCGTCACACAAATCTAGGTCAAATCGACGACACCCTTCATAAAGAAATATGTCAAATCAACGGCACTCGTCATACAAATCTAGGTCAAATCAACGAAACACGCTTCATTCGATTTTTTGTTGAAAGGTCTGGTCACAAAGATATTGTCGATCAGAATTCTTTTACTTTGTTAGCTCTTAGCGTTTTTCCTATCTTAACCACTCCTACTTAGTTCACATCTATGAACTGGTTTTTTTTGGAGTTGACTTCGTGTGTTTTGTTCTGTCCGCTATTATCATAAGGAATGCCACACAACCATACAAACAGTTTAACCCCTTAACTCCCAGGATTTTTTAATGGAACTGAAAAAAATCCAACATTTTAGTTCATCATGATTTTTCACACTTTTGCGTCAATATTTTTGGTAAACAACCCATATATATTTAGAAACTTGAGAATATAACCTTTTCAAATTTGGTAATAAAAGTGTTGTTTTTGCATTATTGATGTTACCATGGTAACCAAAATTTATGATTTTTTGAAAAAAGTAACTTATTTTATATGTTTATAAATTTTAAGCCAATGAGAGTGAATTAAATGCTAATTTATAACATTAATGATATATCAGATTCTTGAGGAAGGAGGATTAATACAAACAAAAGTAGTATTTTCTATTTATTTGCAGTTGTTGTTATGGTTACCGACTGAAATTAAAAGTAGTTATTTTTGTTTATGTTTTTATTTCCGTTTTATCTGCCTAGACTTCATGGTAAGAAATTTGGTTTTGTATTACAGGTATAATAGTTTAGTCAGCAGTCTATATATATATTGAAACTTGTAAAGGGGACCTATCCAGATTTTATATCAAAAGTTCTTTTATTATTATTTAAAACGTTACCATGGCAACCAGAAGTGAAAATATGTAAAAATGCGATATTTTACCTAAAGAAACATGCGCATGTGCTCCCATCTGAATAAAAATGTAAAATGCAAAACAGTTTGCAGCTTAGATTGCTGTATATGATTATAAATGTTAATTACATTGTATAAATCATATCCATAAGTAGGTTGTTGTTTTAATGGTTCAAACATTAATAATTAATCTTTCAAAAGTTATATTTAGTTATACATGTATATATTCCTTTCCTATTTTATGGTTTTATTCAACAGCTAACATGTGTCTCCAAATCAAGATATTAAAGCTGATTTTATCAATGTGAATTTTACCATTATGTAGAAAATGTAAAATTGCAATTTCTCTCTTCAATATGTAGAATCTATGTACATTCTGTATCCATTTCTAGTTGTCATGGCTACCAATTTAGCAAGTGACCATTTTGATGTTTCATATCTACTTCACTTGTTGTATTTGTTCTAGTTTCTCTATACCTGCCATAATTAGACACTTGTTCACAGAGATAGGATGATTAACAAAAAGGTCATAATAACTAGCATTTGGTACTACTAGTATACTAAAAACAGATTTACTGATAAAAATTAAAATTATTGAAGGCATGCAAATCAAATGGTTATAACCATCTTTGTGCATCATTCTATGTATGTATGTCTTCCTGGCTGAGCAATCCTAGACTTAATTCATAGACAATAATTCATAGACAATAGACATGTAGAAATATAGACAGGTGAAGAAAGTCCAAGCTCCCCAAAGGACATATGTTATTGATGAAATGTTCAGCTTGAATAATCCAGTTTGGCAGACAAACAAGTTGATTGATATAAACATTTAAACTTGGTTGGTTACATGTTTATTATGGATTATAAAGAATTCTGAACTATATTTATTACCATGGCCAGACAAGCCATATTTGGTATAAATGATAAATTGATGTACCATGTTTTTGAAAATAATAATTTACTCAATCAAAATTGCATGTTTCAACTTGGTACCAGTTGCAAAAACAACAACAACACAAATATTAAGTTCTGTAATTTTAATCAATGACAGAATAGTAGGAGAGTGTAGCTAAAGGGAAAAGATGCCTAAATCTGCTGTCTCTGGTGGCAGGGGATGGCATTTATCTTCAATACTGGTCACACCACATATATCCATATAAATAAAGTCCTAAAGCTGATGTACCTGAAATTTGAAATGGGAGAAAATCAATATCATAAGCATCCAGATACATGTATATACACTAATAAAATATCTTATTTGCAAGGCATTACAGATTTATTCTAAAGAATATGGTAATATATAATGCTCACTTCAAAATTTCAAATGAAACAGTCAATAATGAAGTATAGGAAATGAGCTCACATACATATAGCAAAGCAGAAATAATGATCAATTTAAACAAAACCAAATATCCTCAGAAGCTATAAGATAATAAACATTTTAATTGTAGTGAATTTGTAATTAGGTAAGTCTATTAACTTACCTTTGATGTCATATATTAGGCAGAATCATCCATAAGCCAATGTTCACATTAAATTTTGTACACCAAGCTTGCTAGTAAAATTGAGACAGCTCCAATTGTACAAGTAATTGGGCAATACCTGAAATACAAAATAAGCTATATTATTCACATGTCATTGATTGCTTGTTTCACTTTAAAAAAATCCTATTTCCCATGGTCCTGCTTAAAAAATACAAGAAAAAAAATAACTTGAGATTATTAATGTGGAATATTTCAAAAAGCCTTGAAATGAACTTTTAGAAAGTTAAACAAACTCGCCCAACCTGCTTCAGTGCCCCCTCCTCACTAATAATAACTTCGAAAACTTGTAATTACCTATTATTTCTGTATTGTGTGCATCCTTAGAGGATTAATCATAATGAAGCATAAAATGATAATTACTAGCTAACCAGCATTCTGCCTTTGATTTATTCAAATTATTTTTTTTCAATAATGTTTCCAGTCTTTACTGGCATAGAATACTTACTGGTACATGTACATCTATCTATATCTCTATATCTGTATAAATTTATACATGTATCAGTCTATTTCACATAAAAAAAAGTCTGACACTGTGACACAACAAATAATGCTTGAATTCGGACCAAAGCTGGGGTGTCATATGTTGATCCTAATCCATTTGCGGTAAGCACAGTAACACTACACAAACTTTATATATATGGGGTTGGGGATATGTGCCCTTACATGATTACATTTGTATGAATCCAACCTATACTAGCACACCATGATCCAAACATTGTAGAAATCACAACCAGCTAAACTCAAGAACAGCTATTTGGTATAACAACAATACCATGCAAATTTTTTTCTTAATTATATATATAATGTTCCTCTGTTGCAAAACTGAAATTCATTAAAAGGTCTCACTTTTTCATCTCCCATTTATTTCATTATGTAAAATGCAATAAAAACAAATTTATCCAATTTTAGTTCATACATACATACAACAAGAACTTTTTACTATTTGTTCCAGTATGATTATATACAAAAGCATGTAATGTACTGAGGTAAAGTAAAATCTAAATTAAATTTGTAGAGATAAATATTGATAATTCTGATACAAAATACAGTATTGATGAAATCAAGTGTAACACCCCCATCCCCCCCCCCCCCCCCCAAAAAAAAAATAGAAAAAAAAAAAAAAAAAAAGAGAGAGAGAGAGAGAAAATATTACAAGAACTAAAGCGTTGTTTTTAAAGTGAATATTTTTTTAACTGGTCACATTTCATTTGGACCCAATTGTATCTGTACAAATGCAGGCCTATCTTATAACACAATAAATGAAATTAAAACAACATTAAATGCAGAAACTCATGTATACACACAATGTATATCTATATATTTGTAAAGTTAACATATCAGATATTGCTGGTACATTTTGTATTCTCGTGTTCACAGAACTTCCCTTTATGTACATGTACAATGTACTTACCTTACCTACATAATTATGTAGGCCTATCTCAATCTGAACACGATTGTTTGTCTGTTTGTGTCCATTTACACTGTACGTCTGCAACTCTTCATAATGCCCAGTGTCACTTCACAGTTTGTTAGTTGAGTTGACAGTGGTCACTGTATATTATTTTGGTGACGACTTGTATCGGTAATATGTGAGGTCCGCGAAATCAATCGACACCAGGCACATGTCTGTCTCACCATTTAGAAACCGAAAGTGATCATCTAGGAAATACCCGATTACTATAAATAGATTTTGCTGTCGTCGGCTTTATTTTTATTTATTTCTTATTTGTAGATATCAAAATACGTGCTATCACTTTACTTATCTTGAGACAAAAGTAATTTTTTCTGATGAAACCAAGACCATTTTATTGCGTTATGAAAACAGCAGAAACTAAAAGTTGTCGATCGTACTCGCGCAAGTGCTTGTTATCGACTCGCTCTTGCACGACGTCAATTCAAGTTACTGCGGTGTTTCGTTCATATATATATGCGGATTTGTGGAAACTTTGCATCATTTATTTGGTACGTTATGAATGATAGAATTGTGCATTTTGATCAGTTTTTTCTTGGCTTCAATTGTATATGTAATGTATTACTATTTCTTATGAAAAAAATCATTAAAATTTGTCGATTTGTGCTGCGTACGGTATAGAACCATAGACATCACATGTACTTTATTGACAAAAAACATCACATTTTGGAGGATTCCTGTAAAATAGTGGAATAAACATAAAATTAAGAGTATAAACTACCACTACTGTGAATTACAGACATTACATCTCGCTATCTTTTATGTAATGAGAGATACAAAATCGAATCCGCGCTATGACGATTACGCCGGCTGAAACACGACGTCAACAATTCAAAATAGTCGAAATAAAAGTTGGCTTGTTTTTTCAACTCATGAAATACATCAAAAAAGTTTGTCAAATGAAATTTTACAAAGAACAAATGTTGTTGGATATTTTCTCCTGTTTTACTAGGTATATTCGGTATTTTAATAGGTAAACAAATAAAGGAGATACGACCATTTATCTTACACCGAAGTGCTATTGGCGTAGTTTGGCGTAGTTTGGCGTGGTTGGGAGTAAGGGGGTTAAACGATGGTTTATTTAGCAAAGATGAACAAAAATCGCATTGTGTAACAAGTATATATACGTATATGAAATATGATGTAACATTTCATTAGGAACTGACACAGAAATGCTTATGGTATTGAAAACAGAAATTGACTAAAGTATCACATGTTGTATTGGACTATATCATGTAACCTGACACCTCACACGATAGGTTGTGTGCAGTTAGCACAAGGGTTAACCTTGAAGTGATAAAGCCCAGAAAATGACTCAAAGGTTTTAGCTAAACTATGCTCATTAAGAAGGTTGTTCAAAACCCAGAGAGTTAAAGGATTAATAAAGGACTCAAAGGTTTTAGATTAGCTATGCTCATTAGGAAGGTTGTTCCACACCTAGGGAGTAACAAAACAGAAACATTTAAAAGCGTATAATACCAGGTTATATCAGATCATAAAATATCTTTCCTCTAAACAAAACATGTATGTAAAACTCGATTTCATAGTTTTTGTTTCAAATATTAGTATATTGGGATGTAATTATGTTCAATTAAATAGAAGGTAAGAGGACAATACCAAAAATATTACACAAAATAAATGTTAGATTGTTTTCCTCGTCTTATTTTAATAACTTTTCAGATTTATTCCAAATATACAAAATATCTTGTCCTCAGATCTATAAGATACAAATCTCTATTTATACAAAAAAAAAAAAAAAAAAGATCTGAAATACAGATCACGTTCAATGTCTATATAAGAATCATATATTATCTCACTACAACTGCAAGTATTTAAATAGCCAAATCTTCGGTTACAATAGAAAATGAGCTTGTTACATAAATCATTATTATGCTCAGCTAAATAATAGCAATTGAATTAAATTGAAGACAGAATGTTTGAACATAGATTTAAATCACAACATATCTGCCATTTTCCTATCGCTTCACTCAAATAAAAGAATTATTCGAACATTAAACATCTGTTTGAATGAATTCGTTAAAACGAGAAGCTTACGCATTGTAATTACAATGAGTTTGCTCACCTTTATAGACGCAGGATATAGGAATTACCTTTGTTTGTATTACCCCGTTTTGTAAATGGCCTTTGTAAAATACATTAAAGTCAAAGGAGGTTACAAAAGATACATAAGACATAGAATCTTGTCGATACAAAATGAGGGTTATTCGATAGCATAATGATGTAATTTGATGCATTGATCCATGTCTTTCATCAATTGCGAAACAAGTTATATCAGCTGATATAAATCACTCTACAACCAGATTGAAGCGCGAGTAATGCTATATTGCGGAAGAACATTGCAGTATCCGAACACCCCAGGTTGTCATACTGATGACAGATCTGATCGGGTAATCAAAACCGGTTTGCCAAAGTGAAAACACCTCTGTAGATAGAATCGAAGCAATGTTATTTCATCATCTTATTGCATTTTGATGACGAATTATTCCGCTTTTATAATCCACTGATTGCAGATTCCAATTTGGGTTCCTAGTTTGGGTTTACTAGAAACATTGAATCACGTCTCCAGACTGGCGTCATGTCATACACGAGCCGGGAGGAAATTCAGATGGAAATTTGGTTTTCAAGTTTTTCAGAAGAGTTTCCATTCTGTGTTTGGATAGGACGAGTACCAGGGTGCTAGTTGATCGAGGACGTCCGCTTTCGTTCCACTTCAATAGACACTGGTAAATCTTCTCCTTGACTGTGTGATTGTCGAGTTCTATCTGTTCTATGATTGTATCACAATCCCCTACATCAATGGCTAAAACAAAGAGAAAATACACGATTACACTATAATTTAATTCTGTTTATTTGCCCAACTAGATTTATTGAATTCATATGATATCAATTTTCATGGTTTTATTGTAAAAACCGAAGGTCTATTTATACTATTAAAATCTAATAAAGGATTTATATGCCGCATGTCAATTAAGAGCAAATGGAGCATTTCATAGAAACATACCTTTGAATAGATCGCTGATAACGGCCCTCCAGTTCGATGTTAATTGACAGGATAAGTAACGAAATATCGCGTCCCAGGTCATCATCGGTTCTGTAGGCAATTGCTTCAGTTCCGTGTCATCATAATACCTGTCCAGTCCGGAATCACTGTGAAAAAAGTGTATGGTCGCCCGTTTAAAATTTACTTAATAAACGTTTTGATTATTTAGTTGATGTTGATGAACTTAAATGTGTAATTTTCAAGGTAAGATACTTATTAAAAACAAATATTAACGACGAATTATATAACAAAAACTTTTCCATTTCCCTCCAAATACTTATTTTATGTGCAGTGAGGTCAGGATATATCGAGAGGGTCAGATCATAGGATTTATACTGTATCATATTATGTTTTATTAATCAGCTGTTCAACAAAGTGTATGTAAGTGTACAATAATGTTACAGTATTTATAACATAGAAGTGCATTTAAGATGAGGCGGTATAAAACTATAATTGTATCAGAACAGAAGCACGTGAATCACAAAATAATATTTTCCCAATAAACCAACCATCCAACCAACCCCCAAAAGATATTAAAGTGCAGTCGAGTTAACTTTATAGCATTCGATGCAAAAATAAAGTTCAGGTTCCCGTGAAATGGACAATTAATAGAAGATTTGGACATTAGTTCCTATGATCGATAAAAGTTGAGAATAAAATGATTCCAAATTCTATTACATATACGCCGTCATAATTCACTGGCGATATTAACAGTATGTTATATTAAAGGAGTTATATAGAAACGCTTACCTGCTGTGTTTGCTGTTGATTTGGTAGTATTTCCTCGTCGTTGTTGTTATACTGATTTCTGTTGAGTTTACAAAACCATCCTCTTTTCATCCCTGTTATTATCGCTAATAATGCGATTATGACAATAGCAAGGACGCCGTTTGATATTAAAGAAGGTATTACCACAACTTCACACCAGGGTTCTGAAAATTGAAAATACTTGATAAACCATATTTTGCTTTCCATATCTCTAATTAATCTAAATAAAAGTATATAAAGTAATGTCAAGTGTTGTCATGTTTTGTTTTGATTCACTTCCTATTAACACAGTAACACCAGTGATTAACTGTTCCAGTGCCGTCCAACTGACAAGTATAACACAGGCGAATATAATAGTATAATAATAGTTTTCAGTTATAAAACTTAAATAGTAACTCAGATTATACAGCTTGATAGCTTAGTTGTAAGATGTTGCCGTATTACATTACGATGGAGGCAGGTAAATGATGTTGAGGAGCCTGTAATTTCCTAGATTTCCTGTTTTACTGGGTTATACAATCGACTGTAAATATACTGTAATTCAAAGACAACGCATCTATTTTTCTTCTGATGATGATATCTACAATTTAATTTAAGTATCTTAAATATATTTTTTCGTAACTCCTTTTAATACTTAATTTTGTACAATTTGTTACTCTAATGGAAATTCCCTCGGGTCGATCTATCTAGAGTTTGGCATGCAAAAGTAAAATACACGACGTATTATAATATTAGTACTACTAGTAGTCGTACACTAAATCATGCTCGGGTTACATCAGTGAGTTCACTTCCATATGTATTTTGCAATAAACAGCCAACCTGTGCTTGTTGCAAGATGATAAGAGAATAAGTTATATTTGCTTGTAATTTCGGCCTGAAAGATTGACTTTCCATAAATGTTATTACATACACAAAAGATGTAATTACTACGAAAAAAATGGAGCATAATATACATCGCCATGTATATCATAACTGTAAAAAAATACCCAATCGATTGCCGGCGCATGAATCAGTGAAGTTAAATACTTACGTGGGACATTACATATACTGTTATGTGTAGTGTTACATTCCTGTACAAAGTCATCATCTGGACATTGTGTACACGGATAACAGGGCTCGCTGGATGACAGTTCTGGTGAAAATGTAAGGCCTGGTCTGCATTCCTCACATTTAGGTTCCTGTATAGATGTACCTGTAAATAAAGTGATTGTGCTATATATAACTCGGTATTTCATCCTTGTAACCGGCATGTCAATTTCTTGGGGGTAAGCCCATAGCAATAGGTTTAAATGGTAAAAACATAAAAAAGTTAAGATATAAAGCAGTAAACATAGAGCTATCTAAAATGTGTCCTCTGTTATGCTAACACGCCTTGAACTGTTATTTAAATATGTCATCATACCTGTACTTTAATTTGAGAGATTTGAAAACAAGAGGCTAAAGGTCACGAAGCTCTTGGCCCGAAAAAGAAATCATACCCATTATTCTGATTTTATTCCCAACTGACTTCAATCTATTCGTTTTATCATTTTCTTAATTTACTATATATACGAAGTCGAAATATTGTAGATATCTATTCATTACTGAATCTGACGACAGGTTATCTGAGTGCAGTGCAGAATAATAAAATACTTAAACACAGGAGTGACAGGCGGGACATGCTACCCTATCATAACTAGGTCAGTAGCAGATATCTGTTGCTGTTCTTGACGACATATTATCTATAGACTGTCTCTATTTTAATGTCCTTACTGTGATTAAGATCATATATCGTTTTTACAATGATAATAATTATAGACGTAATCATAAATCAACGGTCATAGATATACACCTACACATGCATATGTATCTAGAATGCTAGCTATGCAAAATGATGCATATGACAAACACACTGTAATGGGAGAGGTTGGCGGAACTTGATACCCTCCTTACTGGATTAGCTACATGTGTGTAGCTTGCATACCAAGTGTATTCTTGAAAATTTCAAATGATATCGCCGAGAGTTAATAAAGTTGTGTTAACCTTCTCAAACAAGTTTACTTGCGTCAGGACATTACCAACAATGTAACTATGGAGCATTTATCAGCCTCTGAAGGAGTGATCTTGGATAGGAACAGAAAAAAACCTCTAAGAGAGACGAAGGATGCCTGGTATTCGTCAATTTTGTCAGGGGAGTAGAGTAATGGAGGAAGTACGGACGATAGTTGACTACTGAGTGCTGCAGCAGGTTGTCAGCTGCGAGTAAATCCCAACAACAGCCAACAAAAGGTCAGACACTGTTTTGTCTTCCAGTCAGTCTGGTAGGTACGGAGAATTGATGACGACAACAAACGATAGAGGACCAGGTATGTCGACATGGTTATAAACTGTCACAGACGAGAAGGAAAGTGTGGTACCTGTCAGTGGAGGTACGAATTCGAGGCTGATATAGTGCTGGCTGTGGATATTAGTAACAAAGGTTTATGTAGAGGGCTCTGTGGGTCATTGACATAACTGGTGAGGAGAGGCAGAAATGACACCAATGTGAATCTGGGTGAAATGACACAAACAGTGGAAAGTGGATCACTACGTCGGGTGGAAACAGAAAAAAAAAATTCAAACAAGTCCCTTATAACAAAACCTACCTTGAACAAGTACTCCGAATCCTGGTTCACATCCCTGGAAAGGTGTACAGTTGGGATGGTACTTGTCATGAGGATTCTCCAGTATCATTCCAGGTGGACAATCACACACCATATTTGTTGTAGCGGTACAATGTTGAACTGTGACCAGGATAGGTGATTCACAATGAGGCATACATTTCTCACAGTATATAGCTTTGCTATAGTTCCCGATAAAGGTACCATCAGGGCACCTCTTACACACGGCTATAGTATTCGGAACCTGACAGTCATTTGTGTAGAAATGTCCGGGAGGACACACGATACATTCCATGCCACTTTCTGTGTTGTAGGTGTTTTCTGTCTGAAATGATCGTAAAAAACACAAAGCATTAGCAGCTCCAAGTTGTGAGATAGATGCAATAGAAATAACATCGAATCATTAAAAGACCTGACAGAAAGATAATGTGCTTTCACGTAATTAAAGATTAATACTACTTAAAAAAAATCTTGCATTGGCATTGATCTATTTTTGTAAATTTAACCTTCTATTAAAGTTTTGGATTGGCGAATATTGTTTCTCTCCACTTAACTCTTTTAAATATATATAACTTTTATACTGACCTTAACATGTTTTTGTCAAGTCTAACTTGAATTTGTTTTTGCTGAGCATCCTGTCTGATTCTTTTGACAATGCGGTGTTGTATACATTCATATTTGTTTGTATGATGTATTGTTAACAACCCCCCCCCCCCCCCCCCCCCTCCAAACAAAAACAAAAAACATCCCCCCCCCCCCAAAAAAAAACAAAAACAAAAACAACCAATCAAACAAAAAAGAGAAAACGAAATTAAATTAACATTATTGAATCGTCAACGAATCTAAGAGTCTATATAGACGAAGTTTGACTAATAAAATGGAGGATGGACACGGAATGGACAATGCTGGATGGGGACGGAATATATCACAAGTCTGATAAATTTCAGAATTTCAAATTTCCATAGAATTTTCATCTTGTATGTAATAACAAAGTTTATATATGTAATAGTTTAGGCATGGGGTGAATCTACAGCCATTTCATATTACGAATGTTGGATTGTGGTATATGAAAAAAAACATTTTACAATATATTCTATTGTATGATTAAGTCAGACTCCCAAATGACCATTATGCTGCATTGCTAATTTGTCGAAGAGATCGTATTATCCAGGAGTGCCACTTGGGGTGGACCACAGAGCGGACTCCTTGTTGAAAAAATATCCTTTCCGTGGTCCATGTCCCGCTATCAGTGACTCTGTGGTCTCCTTGGGGTGAGGAGGGGTGCGGGAGGTAACATTGAAACTTAGTCAAGGTAATACGGAAGGTCGTGTCTATGGAAGGTGAGACCCACGATGACAATGAACAACTAGAAATTGTTGGTTAACAATTTGACGGGCTTTTCACTACTTAGCATAAATGACCTAAAGGCTTGGTATTTCCAAACATAAAAAACTATTTTAGAACAATTGATAGGTCATCCACATTCTAGTATTGAATTAATCTGGCATCTGAGATATAACGTTTCAACAAAGGAGTTGGACGAGGGGAGATAACAGTTATTTTTTAGTTATGTCCATTTTAAACTTTTCAATACATGACGTCATGGTGGCCATATTGGATTTCGGACTGACCACATGATAACAAGACTTGGTCAGTACTATCTCCTTGTCATTTTGTCAAAGTTTGTGCTGAGTTGCACTGGTGGAATTTGAGAAGAAGTTTAAAATGTAAAACGATTTTTAATATAGAATATATAGGGAAATTTTCAAAATGACGTATTACATTAACCGGAAGTGTTATTAAGACACGGATGGTATCAATATCATCGGAATGACATACTCTATTGATCTGTAGAAGTTTTCAAACTTAGTAAAAAATGAAAAAAAATCTAAAAATAGCATAACTTGACCTCCAGCGAGCTTTTTTGTTTGACCTCTGACCTGAAAACTTTTAGTAGCAAAAAGCTAGCTCAAGGAATTATCTACAAATAACATAATTACATAACCTGTGTAGAAGAATATTTTTTTTAGTTATGGCCATTTTAAACTTTTCAATACATGACGTCATGGTGGCCATATTGGATTTTGGACTGACCACATGATAGCAAGACTTGGTCAGTATTATCTCCTTGTCATTTTGTCAAAGTTTGTGCTGAGTTGCACTGGTGGAATTTGAGAAGTTTAAAATGTAAAACGATTTTTAATATAGAATATAAAGGGACATTTTCAAAATGGCGTACTACATTAACCGGAAGTGCTATTAAGACACCGAAGGTATCAATATCATTGGAATGACATACTCTATTGATCTGTAGAAGAAGTTTTCAAAAATAGTAAAAAAATGAAAAAAAATTAAAAATAGCATAACTTGACCTCCAGCGAGCTTTTTTGTTTGACCTCTAACCTCAAAGCCGTAATTATGTAAAAGTTGGCCCCAGATTAATCCTACATGAATATACCTTTGAATATTTTAAACCTTATACTGTTTTTGAGTTGTGGCTATTTAAGCAAAATAAGCTTTGACGTCATGGCGGCCATTTTGGATTTTTCTACCTATTTAATTTTTATTTCCTGCACCCCTTCAAATCATTCTATAATAAAGGCTGAAAAAGAAATCTGAATAACTTTAACCAGTTTGGCGTTACAGTTTCTACAAAATGAAATGCAGAAGAAGAATAATAATAAGAAGAAACATAACAGAAACAATAGGTCTTTTCACCACGAAGTGAAAAGCCCTAATTAGAATTAATAAAGTCGATTTAAATAGTCCGTCCGGGAAAGTTCATATAGATATACTCACCATATCAGATGCAAGACAGGAAACTGTAAGGACCGTTACAGAAATGGCAATTTTTGTGAACCTTTCCATTGCAACTGAAATAGAAAATGAATAGAAATTAGTTGTTACTGGATGTAGAATAAATAATCAGGAAATGGGCTCCGCAAATCTTTATATACACATGTAGGTATACAGACACCTGTATCTATTTATATATCATGGTGTTACTTCAGCGGACCAATCACCGAAATCGTACGACGCTCTTGCCATGGTGTAAAAAAAAAAAAAGGGGGGGGGGGGGGGAGGGGGGGGGGGGGGGAGCAATGAAACAATGTTAAGTGTAAGAAAATAGGCCGCCTTTTGAACAATAAAGAATATATATATATACAGGTGCGTAGGTGTATGGCTGTTCAGCAGGACACAGCGTATATATACACACACACACACGTACCCATCCCTATTCAGCTTTTCTATATATACATAGTATAGTTTTACTCACTGTGTTCGATATCGATATCGGTGTGGAACTGATTTATACTGGAGTCATTATTGATATTGAATGTTATATTCTACGAAATTGTGAAACGCTTATACAAAACGGAATACAAAATATATTTCATTTTTGGACTTTACTTACTTAAAAGCGCCAGTTTTGTTACCCAACAACAAAAACATTTTAATAAAACATATCAGTTGCATTTTGTAAATTCATTTTAATCCTTTCTTTTTTAAAATATAATTAAACATGTATAACAATAACTATACATATGTACAGTATAGACATTGTGTTTACTTACCCGTTATTACTAGGTTAACGTGAGGGTTGTCAACGATTTTATCTCCTTTTACCAGCTAAAGCAAGTCTTCATGGAATTAAAAGATAACTATACAATCCCAGTTCTCTTCAGATCGTGTACAATTTACACAATATCACTCACCTACAGAGTACACCGGTATCCTATGTAACTCCGGTTCATTAATAAAAGTCTGGCGTAGAGGTACGTGGTATACCTCGGTTTCGTGTGACGTTGTACGCCACTCCTTTTTGTAAAGTTCACTGATGACTCCACCTTTTTTATTTATAGCGCCTATGACATTTTTTGTTTAAATTACGTAATACATCTAGCTAGGTACATTAAAGGGTAAATACTAGAACGCACCTCTGACATAAAATATGTGTGAACATGAATATACATGATATGGTTTATTCCTGGGTTGTTTTCTGTCCTTCATATAATAATGCCATCTCGTAGTCACACAAGTCACACACAAGCTTACAAGATAGCATAAAATATTTTGCGTTCCATTAGAAATGAGTAAGTAAAAAGTAAAGACCTTGCAAGCCATTTAACTTTCGACGATAAGTTTTTATTATAGGTTTTCTGTCTCAATAAAGAGCGCAGCAAATAATTTATTTATTTAAAGTTATCAATTATGTGGATTATATTCCCGTTTTCTCTTGATGGACTTTCTACTTGTTCATCAGTAATTTATCCCAGTTAAGGGGTCGCGGCCTCTTTTGTTTCGTGGGTGTCTAATGACGTAAGGTGTTGTTGTAGTTACACTTACACCTGGTATGAAACTGCTCTTGTATGTTTGGTATCACTGACGTTTTCCAGAGGGACGAAAATGCTGTCTGATGTCGCATCACCGACTAGTCCTAGAAAGGCTAAATATCTGTATTGTAGTCTAATATTCATATAAGGCTTAAAACTATATCTGCAGGAGTATCTTTGGGACCACTACATTGCTCTTGTCTGTTCCCGAACACAAAAACAATGTTCATATTTACCTAACATCGATAATGAAGCACAGAACATGTTCCAGAAACAAGAATCTCACATCACTTCTAAGGCAAAAACATGAAGAGCAAAGATGGCGGCATATGTAAACTGCCAAACGTCATAAGTGACCCAGACACTTTGCTCGTTCATATGACTGGCTATTAAGAGTAAGTTTAACATCATTAACCCCCCCCCCCCCCCCCCCCTTCAAAAAAAAAAAGAAAGAATCGAATGTATTAAGTAACTAATGGCGCTTCAATAAAGATAAAATGACTGTCCTGTTATGTTTTTAAGGACGCCAATATTTGCGTTCCTGTCACGTTCCTGATTCTAAGGCGTGAACTTATTGGAACGTGATCTCCATTGTTACCGAATCAGCATGAACCCGTCACAAATAGTCACCCATAAATATACAACTTTCTTTCTATACGCCGTAGATTACAAACAAACAACCCGCCCTCTTTCTGTCCTCGAGTATATAAATAATTAAAGCTGAATGAGCTGGTAAACTGGGAGTGTTGTATGGATAACACATGTACATGCTAACAAAGGAAACTATTCGATTGGCAAATAGCCTGAATTCTCATGTGAATATCAAAGCGTTCATAAAGTAAAGGTCGACACTTTTAAATCATGCATTTGCTTGCAATATTTCGGATGCCGTCACAGTTCGTGGATACATTATGTAATGATATGTTTCAATCAGGCAGTTCAAGCCTGATGAGACTGTGGGACGATTGGTGATGAAATAGGCGGATTGGCCATAGTCATTATGATAATTGATACTCCAATGATAGCAGTATCAATGGACTTTATGTGTAAACAACACATCTTGTGTATATCTTGTAATGGCAAATCAATTCAATAACCAATACCCTAATTATAAAGTTGGAAACAATACAAATCTTAATATATATTTATATGAACATGACACCAATCATAGGTAATCTGGATATAATTTTTTTTTATTTTTTTTTTTAATTTTTAGTTTTATTTTCGGTGTTACGTTTTGTTTGTCTCTCTTTGCGTTCCTTGAGAAACCGATATGAACCTTGTTCCTTCGAGATGCATTTTGTGACGATGTTCTGATTACAAAGAATGGCATCAAAGAATGATTGACTAAGAAATTCCGATATTGTTGAAATACTTACTTTTAAATTGCTTGTTCGATTGAAGTGTCTCATATTGTTCAGATGATTAAGGAGAACATAAAATTGGTTTCGTTTTACTTCTTATAACATATTTTGACCTCGTGCGACATTTAGGCTTTACAGACCCCCATATGGATTTAAACGGCTGTTACGATGCATGTTTTGTTTTTGGTTGGTTGGTTGGTGTGGAGAATGCACAGCAGCAGTCTCCCTGGTGATGAGGTCGAGCCATTTTTTGCCCATTGGTTATTCTGAGGTTAATGGCTGCTAAAATGCTTCAGCCTCGTATAGAGGCTGGCTTAATAACCCCAATCTAATATATACACATTCAGATTTGTAAAGGACATTTGTTTAGGTTGGAATTATGTCTGTAATATAACAAGAACCTTATTTTCACGAACGACAAATGTAACCAACTGATTTTCGTACAAAAGTATTTGTGAATGATTGATTTTTTAAATGTCTTCTGTTAGATAAATAAAATATACAGGAATAATACCAGGCTGAAAGAAATGAAAATATGTTGAGGAAAGTTTCTTCATGTACAACGAAACACTTTTAGCTAAAAAAACATCACGTAAACCAGGCTTCAACAGTTCTGAACGTTTATTGCATCAATTCTACAATACACAATGAACTGGATTACAATACACATACAAACATAAATAATAGTTCTACAATACACAATGAACTGGATTACAATACACATACAAACATAAATAATAGTTCAACAACAAAAGAAGAGTATTAGATCATACAAGTGACACACCCCTTTCTACTTTATTCCTAATACAGTTATGACTAGATAAGGTCTCCATTGGCCATGCTAATGACAGGTAATGTATTATCTGTTTTAAATTTCAACAAAACCTGCATGTTTCATGAGGACACAATAAGCCTATCTGATTCACATATTGCTTACAAATTTGGCACACAGTAGGAGCTTTGTTTTGACTAGAACTCGAGCCATTTCAATCGGGAAAATATCCCCACGCGTGTCATTTTGATATCAAATAATATCAAACTGCAAATAGAGGGGGATCGATCGGGAGAAAATTACCACTACGCTTATACTTTACATATCGAAATCGCGAAATTAACCCCCCGCTAAAATAACCACGTTCACCGTAGTATATTACGTGTTAGATCCTCAGGTTGACAAACTTTCGTCACTTTTAAAATCCATTGCCTGTTTTTGCTCCTACTTTGGGTTGGTTAGAAACATTGGACAAACGCTTCTTCCGATTTGCTAAAGTCGTGGCAAAGTTGTCATGAAATTCAGATGGAAACTTAGTCAGCAGTTTGTTCAAAAGAGCATTCCTTTGATGTTTGGTAAGGACGGAAGCTACGGTTTTCGTAGATTGATGACTCATATTTTTCGCTCCAGTAGACACTTGTAATTGATGACTCATACTTTTGGCTCCAGTAGACACTTGTAATTGATGACTCATACTTTTGGCTCCAGTAGACACTTGTAATTGATGACTCATACTTTTCGCTCCAGTAGACACTTGTAATTGATGACTCATACTTTTCGCTCCAGTAGACACTTGTAATTGATGACTCATACTTTTCGCTTCAGTAGACACCTGTTATTGAAGACTCATACTTTTCGCTCCAGTAGACACTTGTAATTGATGACTCATACTTTTCGCTTCAGTAGACACTTGTAATTGATGACTCATACTTTTCTAGTGAGTATCTTAATGTCTAAGTTTCCATCAACGATATCATTTGACCAAAAATTAATAATGACCAACATTGTTATATTTAAATTAAACAATCAGAAACTGCAAACCTTTATACAGTGTAACAATTGGTTAAATTTTCATATAATATTTAAAGAAACATACCACGATAGAGATCACGTATCACTCTCTTCCAATCAAATGTAAATAAGAGGATATGATTATTGGTCCCGGGTTATAAAGTCAATTGATCTATCCGGATATCTTGGGAATATCTGTCCAAACCGGAATCGCTGTGAAAATAAAGCAGGCGGTAATATAGATATATCTGCTAAAGATTTAAAATTCGCAGATAGATTGATAAGGCATGAATGACGTGGTTGTGTGACCTGAAATCACCTAATGTAATGTCAAATTATCTAATCCCTACAGCGCCAGTTTATATGTACCTACTCTACCTGTGACATAATCGATTGTTTAAATGCATTTTGTAATTGTCCGGTTGTTTGTTTAGTGGGTGTAACTTGTCACAATAAGAACGGGTCTCATGCGGACGGGTGTGTTGTTACAACTTAACATGGTCCATAAAATTGTGCTGTCAAATTAAGGTGAAATGAAGAAGCGGCCTTTGAAGTGGTTAATTAAAGTATATACCGTCATTAAATGACCGTCGTGTTGATAAGTGAAGTATCGTTAAACGTCCCATCAACAACTACGATAATTTAAAGACGACTCCTTCCTGTGCGATATACAGGGGTGTAGTGTACTCTATGTATGTGTTTAGGGAGTGTTTGGTATGTTTCTGTTTAACCCTTATTTACAGCGCGGAACTGATGCTGACTTCATAGTATTACCACCATTAACATATAGACGACGACAACTCAAACAGACACTACACCCCGTCACATTGTGCGGGCTAGTTTAAGGAAGGAAAACCAACCATGCAAGCAAGTGAATAAACGATCTGAATGACACGTGAAAGAGTCAACATAACCAACCGATTCTCGTCTCTATCATCAATAATATTGTTATAATATCAGTGACTGTAAGAACTGAAGAGGTAAAACTTAATCAAACGGATATCATTTTGATCATATTGTCAACAGTCATTGAAAAACATCTGTGGCATCAATCAGATCAAAGGAAATGTTAAACATATCAAGCATTAAACGCCGACCCCATTCAATCCATGGTTTAAAATTGACTTCAAGACATTTCACAAATATGTTACCTGCTCGAGACAGTAAGCCTCTCTTCGCTTTCTTCGATGTCAGCAGACTGTTCTTTCTTAGCTATTTGAAACCATCCTCTTTTCTTTGCTATTACTATCATTATTGTAATAAGCATGATTATGAAGACCAAAACACTGTTTACTATCAGAGAAGGTATCGCTGCGTCTTCATTCCAAGATTCTGAAAAGTAATTATATCACATTATATGTCTATTGTAGTCTATATAAATCTTTATGCTGTTTATGACGTAGATACTGGTTTGATAAAAACTAAGATGAGTTATTTTACCGACCGTACAGTCCTATTGATAGAACAGCCGGTTTGACATTGAAAGTTTACCGTCCCCATGGTTACCTTAACAACATAACGGGTACGCTGTCATTTACAGTCACTTAAAATCATACAGTTTCCATACAAGTTGATATCATGCATTTGCCATACACATGTTAAGTGACCTAAGCTAACTCAGAAATAAGACGGTACCATATAGTTCTCGCTGAACCTGTGAAATAATGGATGTACACTAATCGTGTTGAATTGTTTAAACGAGAGATTTGACGCATACATCATAAAAATATCCAGGCTAAAGATAATTAAAATAACCGGACCTTAGATATACCATAACAGTGAAAAAATTACGGCATCGACAGCCGCTCGTATGAAAAAAATAACTAAATAGTGAAGACAAACACTTACGTTGGATATCACATATTCTGTCATGTGTAGTGTTACATTCCTGTACAAAGTCATCATCTGGACATTGGGTACACGGATAACAGGGCTCGCTGGATGACAGTTTTGGTGAAAATGTTATACCTGGTTTGCATTCTGCGCATACAGGTTCTCTCTGGGATGTACCTATTAACAAAGTAATTATGTTATTTAAGCAGTAGTTATTCCCTGGCATTATGCCATGGCCTGGATGTAAATCCTAACAAATTCCACAAGAAACAAGAGGCCAAGGGCCTCGTAACTCTCTGGACGTTGATTTGAAATCAAGCTTGTTTGTACTTTCATTTTTTTTTTTTTTAATTTTGCTACATGTATGTTTTCTTTGTATTTTCAACTTTTTCAATGAATTTTCTTGATTTTATGTATTGATCGTTTCAAATGAAATTTTGTACTCTTATAGAGAATTGTTTCCTGTTTCATCTCATAATATTTTCACTGTTTTCCGATGCATATGACTAGAGAAATCATATACATTTATAAGTCATCAAAGGTCACATGTCAAATTGGTCATCAATATAGTATCAATGCGACATGCTTTCAGCTTACACATTATCACTACATAATACAAATCATCAATATATATGCATATGACTATAATCAATTAGAAACCTATATTCTCTCCAAATTTGATTTAAATTATCACAAGTTTTCTGATATTTACCATATTTAAACATACTCAAAACACATTTGTCAACAGTTATATGTATTAGTTATTTAAAGCTATACACTGGGTAACAGGACATATTTCATTGCTAAGTAATAGCTCTGGAGATAGAAAGCTCCATTCCCATGCTTTCAAGAAATTAAGTTATCATTATGAGAGAAGATAAACAATTAGTTGTTTGCCAGGGACGTATACGTATACTTCGCGAGACACCCTGTACACTGTAGCAGACGACATAATGTGTATAAAGTAACACGCATAGCAGCAATTTTTTGCAGCGGCACAGGGATACGTGTGTTGCAGCACATTACTATATACACATTACAGTGGGTTGATATAGGAACTTTGCCTCATAACTCCTCAGAATAACGTTCGGCATGTCCCTGTGACACCGAGTATGTCCAAAATGACACCGTAAATTGACGATTACTCGAAAATGAAAACATTTAACAACTCAAATTTCTTGTCAAATCTAGTTCGTGTCGACCCCAATCATGTGTCTTGAAATCCATTCTGACAGTCCCACTACTTCTGATATCCTCTGTCCACAAAATTTTAATAATTCTACTTCCGGCAAAAACATGAGAATGACTGCGTAAGCTCTCCTGGACTACGTCCAGAGAGCTAAAAATGGTCGACAAAAAGGCTGAAAGATGCAGCAGTGACACGGGAGATATTTAGAAGAAAGGAGGAGAATGATTACAATGATTATGTATTATAACGCACTGTGAACTGCAGTTCAAAATTAACCGTAATCTAGATCCAGAAAGTATATCAAACATAAATTCACCATCTCATACGAAGTTTATTTACAGGAAGTTATCGTTATTAGCTCTCTGGACGGAGTCCAGGAGAGCTTACGCAGTCATTCTCATGTTTTTGCCGGAAGTAGAATTATCAAAATTTTGTGGACAGAGGATATCAGAAACAGTGGGACTGTCAGAATGGATTTCAAGACACATGATAGGGGTCGACACGAACTAGATTTGACAAGAAATTTAAGTTGTTAAATGCTTTAATTTTAGAGTAATCGTCAATTTACGGTGTCATTTTGGACATACTCGGTGTCACAGGGACATGCCGAACGTTATTCTGAGGAGTTATGAGGCAAAGTTCCTATATCAACCCACTGTAATGTGTATATAGTAATGTGCTGCAACACACGTATCCCTATGCCGCTGCAAAAATTTGCTGCTATGCGTGTTACTTTATACAAATTATGTCGTCTGCTACAGTGTACAGAGTGTCTCGCGAGGTATACGTATATACATCCCTGGCAAACACTGATATGAAACATTACTATGTATTCTTAGTATTTCCAATTGTTTATGAATGGATTTTGACAAAATCTGTCTATTTGTTATAAAATATCCATAGTGTCTTCTCATAATATTTATTTATTTTTCCGTTGAGTATTTATGGAGCAATACAGAATTGTCTACACTGATAATTTCCGTGTGACGCCATTTCTCTATATGATGTTACTAAAATAACGTCAAAATGGCGTTCAAAAAATTAGGTATTGTAAAAAAAAAAAATGATTTCTGTAGTCATATACATCGGCAAACAGTGAAAATATTATGAGATGAAACAGGAAACAATTCTCTATAAGAGTACAAAATTTCATTTAAAACGATCAATACACAAAGTCAGGAAAATTCATTGGAAAAGTTGAAAATACAAAGAATATATAGCAAAATTATAAAAAATTGAAAGACTAAAATTGGCACGTAACTGTATATACAAACAAGCTGGATTTCAAATCAACGTCCAGAGAGCTACGAGGCCCTTGGCCTCTTGTTGTAGTTATTGTAACACGTGTCTGAACGGTGACATTTTTGTAACCAAATCGGTTAATAACCGAACTCATACAAGATAGGGAGGTTGTTAACGAGATCAGATAATAGGATTTAATTGATTTAGTACAACATCTGTTTGTGCTTCGGACAGGCAGATACAGATAAAATAAAAATCTAAACATGTCAAAATATGAATAAGAACAAAAATATGGTTTCATTAATTGAACAGCTTTTGTTCTATGCTCGGTCCTAAACAATTCGGGAAACATATAAGAACACCTACCTTGAACGAGTACACCAAAACCTGGATCGCATCCCTGGAAAGGTGTGCACTTGGCATGGTGTTTGTCATCCGGGTTCTCCAGTATCATTCCAGGTGGACAATCACACACCATGTTTGTTGTACCGTTACACTCCTGTACCGTTACCAGAGTGTTGGACTCACAGTGTTTCATACAGACCTCACAGTGTATAGCTCTGCTATAGGTACTAGAGAAGCTGCCTTTAGGACAAGACTTACACACCGCCATAGTGTTTTCAATTCGACAGTCATCTATGTAGAAGTATCCCGGGGGACAGAGGATACATGCTATACCCTTTTCAGTAATATAGGTATTTTCTGCCTCATTCTGAAAGAAATATATTTGTGATGAATAATAGCCTAATAATGCTTACGTCATCGCACCGCCAGGGTAGGATGATATCAGTGTTTAGATAATTGGGCTATCGATTTTGATGAAAACGTATATATATCTTGTTGTTTGTGAGACGAAATGAATATACTGCGTAGAAAACCAAAAACATTTACTACATAGCACGCGCTGCCATCTCATCGATTAACTAGCGATGTTATTTTGTTGAACCTTTAGTTATATTGTTTGTTTATTTATTTACTTTTACCATCTAACCACCTAAGATGTTTTCTAATTAATTAGGAAAGGCTCTCGGCAAATTAATTAGCGACCGAAACGGTCATTTTCACAAACATAACGATATCTTTATTTGTTAAGCTACTAAATTTATGTAATTGTTCCAAGTGCTATGTCTATGTGTGATCGTTTGTGATTTACCTGTGTCTTGATAAAGGAGCAGATTGCGTCGGCTTTTCGACAATTCCTATCCTGGTATCCAACAAATGAAAACAAATTCTAACAATATACTCACCATACTTAATAACCGACAGGTTACTATTGTGAATGTAAGAAAGGCTGCGATCAGCGTAAGTTCCATTTTATCTGAAAATGAAGAGGAGATAGTCAAGAGTTGTTATCAAGTACCTTGACTGAAGTGTGAGTGATAAAAAGCCAGGCAATAGTTTATACCCAGGTAGATGTGTATTACATAACTCTTTTTATAGCTGCTAGGAATTTCGGGACGGTCACTCCTCGATATCAACCAATCGTTATTCAAGTGTAAAGCAAGATACGCAAGCAGATACCTATTTATGTACACGCATTGACATCGTGATTTACCTGGACATTCTTATTCTTTTTTACGCAGTATATGCATACACCAACATAGCATGTTACCTGTTCGCTTCATAATATTTTCATAATTGTATGAAAGTCAGTATCATGCTACCAAGACGGATTCGTTAAACAAAGAGCAAATAAATAAATAACCATTAATTTCGATATATAAGCTGTCCTCTATCTATCCTTGATGCAATCCCATAAATAAGATTTGTGAATGGGCAGGTATGCAGTGAGTGTCGTTTGAATCGCACATGTAAACCCAGACAATGGGAAATATTTAGGTGGCGATATATTAAGCACCCTTAACATTATAAAAGGCATGTTTAGTTAAGCAGGTTGATACGTCAGACCCTCCCCTGTCCAAATAACTTAATAGGGGTGCTGTGTATCGCTAAACAACAACATTTTTATCAGCTTTTAAATCCTATTTTGGTATCCCCACAGAAATACATGAATGGCAGGTAAACGATTTAAAGGACCCTCGAGTTTTAATACGTTAACGTTGTTAGTATGCAGATACTGAAGATAACATTCAAATTAAATAAAGCTGATCTGTATATATATCATACCTTCAAAGAACAAGAAAATACACCCAGTAATACGTCAATGATACCGTGCGTAACCTGAGCCTCTAATACAAGGTTTAATAGCACGGTAATATAAGAACAAAAGCCGGTAAATTTATCATTTCTTCATTTTAATTTTTTCTCCTGTTGTCACAGAAAGTCATCCTTATACGAACCTTGTTAATGATATCTTTTTCTTTTTCAATCAGATAAGATACTTTTTTTTATACAATTCCATAATACATGGGTAATTGTTTCTTTTAGACTTTTATAAAAATGTCTCTTTATATTAAGATCACTGTATTGTTGCCATATCAGTTTGTAACTGGTACAGGTATTGAAACGATATTTGTATCTTCGTCAATATCAAAACTCTTATTTAATCTATTTTGGGCGATGGGGTTAACAGTGTATATGTGACCTGGACTCCCATTGTAAAAATTGACCCAGTGATCCTGAGATCCTAGTCAGTTGACTTATATATATTCCACTATATTCCACTATATATTCCACTATCTTTGCTATATAATTTCAAAATAACATGTTTATCAGTGAGAAAATATTATGTTTGACCCTATCTTCTGCGCTACTGATTTCACTTTTGGGTCACTTGATTCTATGTGTAATTCTGTTTTAATAACCTTGACTTGTAGTCAGATAACAGACAGATGACAGACGACACAGTATGGCATAAGCTCACTGTAAGCCTTTTGATATAGAATTGATCTAAAGAATATTGACATTGACCTCTGAATTGATTACCTTGACCTTTGGTCACTTGACTCCTTGTTGAGTCCTTATCAACTTTGCTTCATCGTGCCACAAAAATGATGACCAGTGAAGAAAACAAAAAAAAAAAAATTGACCTTTGACCAAGATCCTGTTACACTGACCTTTGGTCAGTTGACTCTCTGTTTAATCATGATCAAGTTCACTATAATGTCATAACTGGTAAAGTAGTCGTTTTTAGCAATATAATCAAAATGTCCCTTATGGTCTCGCCCCTCATTTCTCTTAAGAGTCAGCCTTACCTTATTATACAGTGTTAATTCTCTCACAACATTTGGTTGATATCAGTCAAATAGGAGTCATATATATTGCTTAGTTACGTTTTTCAGTAATGAGGTATTTTCTGCCTCCTTCTGAAAATGGGATTTCAAATAAATACTAGCCTTATAATTTTACGTCCTCGGACGGCCAAGTTCCTACCAGTCAGTGTCCAGATAGTGAGGTTATCGATATTGGTAAAAACGCATATATGACGGTATATCCTGGTATCCAACAAAGGAAAACAAGCTTTTTTTTTTAAATATACTCACCATTCTAAATGCTTGACAGGCTATTGATATGACTGTAGATCCTTTTTAAGTGGAATCCTGATGAGGAGATAGTCAAGAGTTCAAGTTCCCTGAAGTGTGAATGATAAACAAGGGGCAACAATTTATACACATATATATGTAAATTATTAAACTTGAATTATCAAGTGGACCACTCACCGAAATCATACGACCTCTACTCACTGTCACTGCGACGTATAAGAAATCGAAAGCTGTTATTTGTGAAGCTTCTGAAATAACGTGGACATTTAGTTGTAATTAACCTTGACCTACTTATCTTTTTTTTTCATGGAGTAATACAAGAATTGCATGTTACCTGCTGGCTTAAGACTATTAAACATTTCCATATCCTTTATACAGCGGCATTCAAGTCAGTATTACTGCTACGAAGACGACTTTGTTGAAATGTGAATTACATCTGTGTGAAATAATTAGATGAATTATTTTAATACATACTTAATACGTGTGTGAGATAGAGAAAAAATTCCTGTGTGAGTGAGGTGCGTGTGTAAGAGGTCTCGTGGGTGAGGGAGGGAGGTGAGTATGTGACAGAGAGGGCTCATGTCTTAGGGAAAAGAGTGTATGGAGAGAGGGATCGTTTGTGAGAGAGAAGACTTGTGTGTGAGGGAGATTAGTGTATGGAGAGAGGGCTGTTGTTTTAGGGAGGTCCATGTGTGAGAGAGAGGTCTCGTGTATGAGGGAGGTCGGTATGAGAGAGATGGCTCGAGCATGAGGTCCGCGTGCAAGAGGGGACTCGTGTGTGAGGGAGGTTCGTATGCGAGAGAAAGGGCTCGTGTGTGAGGGAGGTGAGTGTATGAAGAGAGGGCTCTTGTTTTAGGGAGGTGAGTGTGTGAGAGAGGGTTCGTGTGTGAGGGAGGTTAGTGTATGGAGAGAGGGCTCTTGTTTAAGAGAGGTCCATGTGTGTGAGAGAGAGAGGTCCATGTGAGAGAGATAGCTTGTGCTTGAGGGAGGTCCACGTGTGAGAGGGGACTCGTGTGTGAGTGAGGTTCTCGTGCGAGAGAAATGGCTTGTGTTTGGGGGAGGTGAGTGTATTGAGAGAGGGGGCTCGTGTGTGAGGGAGGTCTGTATGTAAGAGAGGGGACTCGTGTTTGAAGGGAGGTGAGCGTGTGAGAGAAAGGGCTCGTGTGTCACGGAGGTAAGGCTGACGGAGACAGAGGTTTCGTTTGTGAGGGAGGTGAGTGTGAGGAAGGTCCGTGTTTGATAGAGGGGACTCGTGTGTTAGGAAGGTGAGTCTGTGAGGGAGGTATGTGTGTGAGGGAGGTGAGTGTGTGAGAGAGTGTTCGTGTGTGAGAGAGGTGAGTGTGTGAGAGAGTGTTCGTGTGTGAGAGAGTGATCGTGTGTGAGAGAGTGATCGTGTGTGAGAGAGTGTTCGTGTGTGAGAGAGTGTTCGTGTGTGAGAGAGTGTTCGTGTGTGAGAGAGTGTTCGTGTGTGAGAGTGATCGTGTATGAGAGAGTGATCGTGTGTGAGAGAGTGTGAGTGTGTGAGAGAGTGATCGTGTATGAGAGAGTGATCGTGTGTGAGAGAGGTGAGTGTGTGAGGGAGGTTCATGTGCGAGAGAAAGGGCTCGTGTTTGAGGAGGTGAGAGTGTGTGAGAAAGGCCTCATTTGTGAGGGAACCCGCGTGTTTGAGAGGGGACTCGTGTGTGAAGGGAGGTTAGTGTGTGACGGAGGGAAGGCTGACGGAGACATAGAACTCGTTTGTGAGGGAGGTGGGTGTGTGAGGGAGGTGGGTGTGTGAGGGAGGTCCGTGTTTGATAAAGGTCCATCTTTGATAGAGGAGACTTGTGAGTGAGGGAGGTGAGTGTGTGAGGGAGGTCCGTGTGTCAGGGAGGTCCGTGTTTGATAAAGGTCCGTCTTTGATAGAGGAGACTTGTGAGTGAGGGAGGTGAGTGTGTGAGAGAGGGGACTCGTATGAGAGGGCGGTGAGTGTGTAAGGGAGGTAAGTGTGTGCGGGAGGTGAGTCTGAGGGAGTGATCGTGTGTGAGGGAAGCTCGTGTGTGAGAGAGGGGATTCGTGTGTGAGGGAAGTGAGTGTGTGAAATTGTATTTGTGATATAACTTGTAGTAACTTGCGACGTCAAAATAATGAAACATCAACAAATATACAATACCGACACCTCAGCAAAATTGTAACTATAAACACGGGAAGACAAAGACAAAATATGCATATATATTATATATAAAGAAGTACGGAACATTTGTAATAGAACGGTAAGCAACTTATTCTGACTCGACCCCTGGTGTAAATCTCGGTGAAAACCAGATAAATATAAAAGGTCTTTATTTGTGTCGTATCATATCAACGATCATTTAACAAATTAATCATATCACACCGCTATATAGAGTACCTCCTGTTGGGATCTTTACCTAAGTAGAAAAGACGGAAAGTAAGAGAAACTTAGCGGTTCTATTTCGCGGGAGTTTTATTTTGGCTATATTTGCGTTTCCATTAAAAACTACGAATTCTCAACAACAGCAAAATATTTAGCACAGCACTGACGTTATTGGAGAATTGTCACAGTACCGTATCATTCCTTTGTGAAAAACAGCTCAAGCAACGTTACAGAAGAATCATTTTCCGATAAAGGATATATAATATCCATGAAGTGCATTGTGATAACCTTTTTGTCAGTGTCTTAGACATGCTTTCAAGAGAAATACAGTGCTTATGACTGGGTAACAATCTGTTAAGTAAAACGTAAAAACTATAGAAACGTGTCCATCATTTGTTAACCATGTTAAATGTAAATCGTAAGCAATCACACCTTACCGATATACCCGTTCTTACTTTCCTTTTATCAAATGTCTGACGTTGCAAATATTATGTAATCGGCGGTACTGTAAACAGCACGAAGTGTGAGTGGAGATACAATCACGCTCCAGTTTGTCACCTGTAGACGCCTTTTAAATTTAATTTATTGACAAAAGCCTATTTACAACTGAGCTATATATCAGAGTTCATGGAGTGTGCAGTAAACTATAAATGTATATACAATATAACCATTACCAAAGACATAATGTATTGTACACAATGTAAATTCAAACAGTTCAGAACAGACACAATGTTATCAAGATATGGAGATATTTAAAAAGAGGCTTAACATAAATGATAATTCCCTTTAACAAATGATTATAAATTCAAGACAAACTTTCTTTCTAGTAAAGATCATTTAATAGTAAATATGAATATTTATTGTCGATATAATACAATTATTTATTTTTATTATCGGCTGATCCCTACACTTTGAAGACAATGTTATAGATATTATAAAAGTACATCTTAAATAAAAAAAAAAAAACAGAAAAAAAAATTTATTACAGCGTTTGATTACCATTCAAAGTCGATGGTAGGATACGAACAACAATATAGAGACTCTTGCCTTGGAAGACGTACTTAGCATATATCCGACCTGATTAAAGGTAAGATTTCCTATCTATTGTTTGCATGTTAAGGCTTTTACGTCGTGATTGATGTATTTAAATGACCTTGACTATTTAGAGGACGTTTAAACAACACTGAACGCAACCACCCTTAGATCGTGTACTTTTTACACCCACATACTCAACTCAATACCCAACCATTTTACGTTTCTCCTATACATCGATAAAGGCCCCATGTTCACATGTGACATTCATTCATAAAACTTACCATGTGACGTTTGAGCTTTTTATAGATGTGATATAAATAACCTAAATAGAAAGTTGGGTATTTCCTGTTATTAAAATAGCATTAGAATTAGTAAGAACATATTTATAATTTCATATCTATATTTCTTTGATTCTATACCTGGTTGTAAGAACAAAATGGTTGAACGTAAATCAAAGATACTTGTTTCTTTTCTCATTGATCTGTTCTGCTCATTAGAAGTGACACAAGCCAAAACATTTACAGTCTAAACACACCTGTCCCTCTGTTTATGTTAATTGATCGCTTGTATATGGGTTTGGTTTCGTTGTTTTGAATCCTGTCAACAGCAAAGGTCACTTAGTGGGATTTTTACCTGTTTCTGTTGTCTCCTGGATGTTTATGGAATAAGTTGTCGATCATATTTCATTGTAATAATTCTCCAGTGATATATGTTTATGGAATAATCTGTCGATCATGTTTCATTTTAATAAATACCCAGTCATCTTGATAAATCCGTCATATCACTGCCCTTAATGTTATTCCATAAATACAATCTTTTTCTCTCTCCATGAAACATTTTTCCAACATACGCGAGGCTCGTCGCATGCTATCCGGAGAAATGAGGGTAAGCGTATTGACAAAGGACACAACCACTACAGCACATACTGGCCAGTTTTAGCTTCCCGTGAACCAACAAGGATAGGGAATCGTGCACCTCGGATTTAACAGGAGGTTATGTGGCCGACGCTCTAACCGTAACACAGTCATTGAGAAAGTAAAAGGTAGGAAATTAGAACTGCTATATCGTGCTTAGCAGATGTAATGATCTACAAGGGTTTTTGGCATGGATGTAATTCTGATGAAATTATTACTGATACTAACACAGCTCGTTGATAACACATGGACAAAATGAAATGATAGTAATCAATTAGGAATAGCCTGATGACAGTGTCTATGCTTTACCGAGATAAAAAAAAACGTAGTATTAGATATGGGTACCATTTAACACTAGGCTTTAAATCCTAACCTCGTATCCTGTCAACGTTACACTTGAAGGACATGTAAATCGCTACATGATAAACTAAAGGGCCCTCGAATCACAATGTCGTTGATACTTTCGAGATAACATATAGATAAAACATAGCCTATCTGGCAATGCATTCAACCTTGACATACCACATACAATAATGATTACGCTGATAATAATGTGGTAACCAAGCCTCCAATACAAGTTAAATTATCACGGTTATAGGGGTAGGAACAAACACCAAAAAAGGTATTTTTTATCTTCTTTCTATTTGTAGTGGAGGTTCAATCATTTATTTTATTTCTATATTTCCCCCTCTCTTATATCCTTAAAGTTTATCCTAATATGCACCTCGTCGCTACGATATGTATTTTGTGACGCTCCCATTACCAAGGTATATCAAATGACGAATTCAATTTTAATGTTATACTAGTATACGTGGTATCTTTGCTGTGGAATTGTAATGTTTAAGGTTATTCTGAGAACAATAAATAATAAGGCGGTTGCTATTAACTTCCTAAAGTACTATATAAAGCTGTACCTAGATGAACACCGGCGTGTGACTTTCAGACAACTATATATCCAATATCTGATAGCCCTAAAGCACGGTTCGTAAGATTGTGTTAGTGATCTGATTTTTTTTTTATCCTGATAACATTTTGCTTCCAATAATCTCCCTTAACACCGAACAAGTTTCGGTATTTATTTCCAGTCGACGGTTTCAACAACGTTTTCGTTATCAACGTAACTTGCATTGACATCTTTCGATTAAGCTTTATAAAAAAACATGTAAAAAGTTTTTAAATTCCCATTTAAGGTAAGTTTCATCCATATTCCTCCTACATATTGTTTTTACAAATTCCAGGTGATCCAATAATCAAGGATTCGTTCTCATTATCACGATTTCAGAGATGCAGGCCCTTTAAGTATCCAGGGTGCCTTTTGATGGATTTTTAAATCAAGCCTTCTGATCAAGCTGGTTTCAAAAAATTAGTGATACCATTTTCGAAAATCTTTAGAAAAACCAACTTTGCAAGAAATCTTTGTAAAACACTTATTTTCTATTTTCAGTAAAATAGGTTAAGGGGGATAAAGTGAAAGCCAGTGAGAAAAGAAACAAAATAAAAACGAGTATATAAAATGATGTAGGTTTTATTTTGTTTAACGTCCTATTAACGGGCATGGTCATTTAAGGACGTTCCAGGTTTTGGGATAGAGAAAAAAGAGTAACCGGGGAGTGGCCTACGGTCAGAACCTGGCAACTACCCCGCGTTGATTTCAAACTCGCAACCTAGAGGTGAAGGGCTAGTGATAAATTGTCGGGACATCTTAACCACTCAGTCACCGATGAAAAATGAAAAATTGTTTGATAACCTATAAAGTGGTTGTTTAAAATATCTAGAAAAAAAATAATAGTGGAAACAAAACAATTATTTATTGGTCTTTGATAAAGGACGGGGTGTAAAAATTGCCCAGGTAGATAATACGTTTCTTTACTTAGCATTTATAAAACAAAATTAGAGTCATACTGCAGATGTATGGAATTTGATAGATGATGTTTTACAAAAACATAATTACAATGTTCAGCTAAGAAATATATATTATGTCGTGATAGGATATACGATTGTTGATAAGAAGTATAAAGAATTTACCATTCTTATGTCCCTGATTGGTTATACAATATACAAACACTACCACGTCTCTAATAGAAGGGTAGGCAGTTGTTCAACTGTGTCTTTATTCAAAATTTTCCTTGAGAGAAAATTACTCCTACAACGATATAGAGATATAAAATTATTGAAATGCATAGGAATTTATTTAAACGAGTAACATGTAAAACAACGAATACAATGATTAAAAGAATCAATAGAAAAGGTGGACTGATGATAAACATGGCTCTGTGAGATTCTTAGCCCTTAAAATGTACTAAAACGTAAAGTTATGATCCATGTGTAAAGATGGTTAAGTTAAAGTATTATGTTTACATGAAAAGGACGTATATATACGCTATACGCTGCGTGTGTATTGGTGGTGATGATGGTGATGGTGCTTTTACTGTGAGAAAGATGGTGCATGTATTGTCTATTTTTGTGTGGGCTGAATATAAATAAGCACGTATATATGCAAGTATGCTACCGTAAGTATGGAGTTTCTGTTTAAGGGTACGTCTGTTCAAGTGTGTCTGTGTGTGGTATGGTTGTGTCTGTCTCCTTGTAGTAGCACGGGATTGATGGCGAATGTATAACACTTCAGTGTACGTCAATGAAGCATACCGCCAAAGACAACAAGCAGGTCACCCATTCTGACATATCAGAGTTACTTCCCTTCGTTTATTCTGTCGGTACCTCTGACGAGTAACTACCGACGGAATTAATAGCACTAAATGCTCAGTTATATCGTAAGTAATATAATAAAACGTACTTTTGGTTACCCTAAAAAGGTCGCATTCAGTACTCGACACTACTCATTAAACGAGCGACTCGACAGACCTGTATCTATCGCCTGGTTATTTCAGTAATGATGAGGCTCCTCTCTCAGGCTCCAAGGGAGCCCCAACATCCGTGTATAAAACATTAGACCTGCCTACTCAATGAAGAACAAGACCAATTTTCATCATATTCAGCCACTCTCCACCCCATATATACAACATTAATCTCATTTAACTTATAATTCCCTAGACTAAATTTCATTAATATCCATCAAGGCGTTCAGGTTCAAAAGCGATTTAACGGAAATGTTGACAGACGACGGACGCTGGGCCATAGCGTAAAGTTCATGCACGGCTCTTTTGGAAAGGTGGGCTAAAAGTGTGCTTCCTAAAAAAACAAACAAACAAACGTGACCTCTCACCGTGACCAACTTCAAACGTAATATATGACTGTAGCGCTCTTTGTTTTATCTTCACGACACCCGCTCTCATATGCCTTAAAATACATTACGCCGAATGTAACATATACGTTTTAGCCATAACATAACCGAGGCTATCCTGTCCGTCAGGTTGGACGATCGTTTTGATATCTGTGTGTATTTAATTTTGATTCAATTATCCGTGAAGTATTGGTATAATATTGTTAGTCCATTCACAGTATACACAATACATTAACCGAGACGTACCCCGGCATATCAAACGGAAGATTGCGATCTTTTAACATTGTCAAACAATTGTCAGTACACTTTATACTTTACGATCGTAATGTAACCTAATCGATACGTACCCCAAGCTTATGATCAAGACGTACAAATGTACCCAAGACTTACGGTGGAGAAGCACCCCGGCCTAAAACAATACTTCTGTGGTCAAGTCTTAATTGAAAGAAAATCGCAAGAAGCATTCAGAGAAGTGATGTATTCTATAAAGAAGCTTACTTGCTAATATTTGAGCGATATCCGACAATGTAAGTATTTTGTATATGCACTGAATCCACTGGTAAATACATGATTTATTATTCTATAAAAAGAATCATAGCAATTGATATTCGGCCGACAACCGATTGTGTCAGTAAGCTATTTCATATACACTTAGCTGTATAAAACATACTTCAAAATTAAGATATTTGCCGATATTTGACCGATATTAAAACTCAACATTTTATATATGCTTAGCTACACTTGTATGGATGTCTTCCCTAAAAATGAAATAGATTAGTGATATTTGATTGACAATATACATTTGTTTGTGTACTGTGTTTGTAAACTTATATATACACTGCGATAAATCCGAAAAATGTATGCTTTATGGGACCATAGTTAGCTAATGTGTATCACAATGCACGGAATAAACAGGCCATTCTGCATTCAAGTGTCTATAATTATATATGATAGGGGAACTGTTTGACCGAATTTGATTATATATACTTGGAAGCATGATCTGTTGTTGACCATGAAATCTGTTTGACAGGTGTGACTTATATCATACATACATATCATATAGAGAGGCATTTCAATGATCAATGTTCTTATTGGACACTGTAAAGAACTTAAAACATGGCCCGGAAAATGTTTTGTTTTTTGTTTTTTTGTTTTGTAAAATATAGTTTAACCGCATATATTAAGATAAGAGAGGTAGATTACTGAAAAAAAACCTCAAACTCCGCAGCTCAGTCTGCCAAAAAATTGGAAAAAATGACCGGAAGATATGTTTTTAACACAGGGAACATCTCCAAACCATTTCGTTTTTTTTTCATTTCAAAATGAAAGCTTTTTAACTTGCGTTGCCAGTTTTATTATAACAGTGGGAATATCAGTATTAAGAAGAGGATATGAGTTTGAACCTCCATGTAAACATGTGAACTTTAACATATATCATCTAAACGCCAATTATTTCCTTAGGAAATAGTTTTTGTTGTGACTCATATGGACAGTACGAAATGGCCCCCAAAAAGGAGACATTAGTCTTAATGACTAAACTAACAAGAGGTGATCCATTGCTGACTTATCATTAACCCTGGTGTATTTCTTGATAAACATTATTTTATTTCCGTTACACGTGTACGTAAATACTCTACAATGAAATAAACAATTGCCTATTAATAAATGATCTGGACATTACTCAACATATGCATGGACAACATAGGCTTTCACTGATACAATTACACTGATTACATATGTTTTACTATTTAGAATAAATTAAGAATTAAAATGGATAATTTCTTTAATTTGACAATACAATTAGTAAGTATCACATCAATTATAATTATCATACATATCATATTAAGTTAATATTCATTATACAGGTATCTATCACACCAATGATCCTAATGGTCTGTGGTATGGGGTATTCCTTGGTGATCTTTTGTGATGTATTTTCCAGAATTGTAACTAGAGAAGATGTCTCAGCGGAATCGAGAATGGATGAAAATTTTGATAGTGGCAGCAGTTTTGGTGTATACTGTGATATTTTCGTCGCAATACATTCTAAACTCAATTCATCGCCTGTCCGTTCTACGTTCATCAAAGGTACGTCAACATTTTTTCCCTGATTATTTAGTAAGTCGTAGATTTGATCTTAATAGCAAATTTTCATCTTGATGATTCCTGGAATACATGTATAAACTATACATCTTCAATTTTATATAGTTTTCGTCCAGAGTCCGTGACAATATGATGCCTTTGGTAGTTTTTAATTTGTCTCACCTTTGTAAATTAACTTCCGGATGTTTAAATCTCGAAAAATGTCTGTTCCGTTTGATTTGCTAACCACACTGTCCAAAGTAATTTTACGTTACTCTTGCATGCAGAATTATAGAAAAACACGCTTTCGCAAAACATCAATACCGATAATTAAAACAAGAAAGAAATAGGACTTCATATTTCATTATTGACCCCTTTAACACTGTGTTACATACCAATATTTTCTCTTGTCCAAATCTCAATTCATCTGGAAAGTGTTAGCAAATCAACTGTAACTATGAACTCTACGGGATGTCTAAGATGTGTTAGTGTATAAACATTTGAATGATACAAACGTGATGCTCTTTCTTTTCTTCTTTCGTTTATCAAGAAATAGAAAAAAAAATCATGAAATATAATCGATCGATTTCGTTTTTAGATTATATTAAGTGCAAGATATGACTGATTTGCAGCAATTCGACGTTAGTACTAAAGATGTGTGATCTGTCTGGCGATGTAGTGATAGCATTAACCGTTAGTTGAATTGTCTATTGTATCAGGAAGTAGTCTAATGCATGTGGTAATTGTTATTTAGTTGTGTTTTTTTTAAAGAATTAAAACAAATGATTTGCCGAGTCGTAATACCTTTTGTTGGGAAAAAGTTTGATTAATCAATGAATTTTGTACAGAAAATATTCTTACTTTTTCGTAGTATTAAAACTAAAAACAAGACGCTTGTCTGGACGAAGAGAAAGACTTTTGGTCTGGTAGTGCTCGATTTAACAAGAATTTTAGAATGATATACACGAATGATATCCCCACTGACGGACGGATTTATAGTGTTCTCATACTGAAATACAACATCATCATCAGATGGGCAAACGCTCAGTTAAATGGAAAAAAAAAACCCGACAAAGTCTTCATGAAGGCATTTGAAAACTTCCGTTAGTGATAGGAAAAGATTAAGTATGTTTCCACATTTAGTCGCCTCTTATAAACGTTAATTGAACTAGCAGGTACAAATCTCATGCTCTTTCTGAAGGCCTGAGCCGATTCCAGGCCCAGATGAAATAGAAATTGTATTGCTGGTTGTCTAAAAGAATAAAAGAGGAAGACCAATGGGGTTATAACGTATTTGTAAATAAAACGAATTCAAGAACTAATACAATATAATTCATGTGGTTATCTTTTAAGTAATTGGTTATTGATGATGAGACTTGATAACATCTGGCTATCCAATACCGAAAAGCAGCAGAATCCATCGCATTAGCATTATATACAGGTACATGTAGATATAATAAACGATATTTTTAAATGGACAGATGGCAACCTCGGGATATCCTAATACCTTATCTACTGAGAGCGGAAACAGAAATTTATCAAGAACACAGTTGGTGAGATTGACAACCAATATAAACTCAAAATCAAAATGATCCTATAATTTTATATATTCTGTAATGATAAAGATATTTGATTTTATGTTATAACTATGTGGTGGTTTGTGTGTGGTTAATAATCTTTAGAGCAGCATTTAACTGTAACTTTTTAAACGTTTACTTAGTATTTTAGTTTATTAGTAAATTGTAACGAGACTGATTGAACACTAGGTGATGTTGATTAGATATATTACTTATAGATTACCTGATGAAATTGTAATTTTATCCTGAACAGGCATCGGCGTTTGGCATCCCACGTAAAAGCGGAAAACACTCCTCATTAAAGGTTGTATGATTCACCATTTTTTCTTAATTTTCGAAGTCGATATGATAATGTGAAATATATAAATAAATAAAAATCTGAGGAATACGTTATGGATATAAAAAACGACATGAAATTTAACAAAAAATGATTAAACCAGAGAGCACTTAAACATTTAAGAAATGTACCTAACGTTACAATACATGTCAGTGTATAGTAAGATTCCTACAATAAGAACAAGGCATATGATAACGGAATCAAATGCCATCCAATTCGTCTTTCAAGTAATTCCTAATTACGTATATAATGTCGAATTTCAAACCTTCATCGGTCGTCATCATACAGCATCTTTCAAAGTATGTTGTTTTAACATTTTATACTTTCAAAAGTCGACATTTAACACTGAAATCATATCATTGAAAGCAATATAATATTTAACGTATTTTGAATTAACTGGGGCACCTTCCAATTGACATTTGCCAGGAAAATTGAAACCATCATTACGCTTAACATACAGTAAAATTGTTAGTAGATCTCTTGAATTCGAAGAACATTGAAGGGACTTTGTTACCTGACCTGAATTCTGGAACAAATGAAAGATGCACAAGTATTATTCGGATGGGGAAATCTGTCACCATTCTCGACACAGATTGTGTCAATCATACCATTCAAACATTAACATCACGAATGAAAAGCAAACTACTAAGGCATTTCGCTTTGGTGAGATATTCTAATTGTATATGTTACCAAAATTAAGGTGCTCATCCATATTATCGGCATTCCAGTCGACATTTCTTGTAAGTCAAGTTATCTGAACGACTTCTTTTGTAATTTTGTAAAACAATTTCATCGTTATGCACTTGGTTGATAAACATTCCACATGTGATTGTTCCTGTTTCTCTTTTAAGAGAGCATCTGGAGAGTACGATAGAGAAATGAAGATGGTAAGTGTATATTCCATACTAAAGTTTAAACAACATAATGGCCTTTGTTGTGAAACTTAAACTGTAGCGGCCAAGTATAAAATGTTTAAAATACCATCTGTATGAAGTGGGTTTTTGTTTTCGTTTTGTTTCAAATTTTGAATTTTATATATTTAAAACATGATACTCTATCTATAAATCAAATCAAATTATCTTCCGTTATATAACATTGAGAGACAGAGTTGATGTGATTCAGCCTTGTGTTAATGATTATCTAATAAACGATCAATGGCGCATTGAAATGTCGTCACGGAGGGTGATCGTACTTAATGTTAGCTGCACGAGCTGAACATCACCAAAACAACAAAGGATATAGGTATTTACTATGACAAATATTCTACACCTTGTACTGAACATGTCACATAAATCCAAATACAATTATACACAATGGTTCCGTATGATTATGTTTTAATTGTCCATCAAGAAATCAGATAAAATACAGGGAATGTAGGCAATAACAAAAATGATAAGACATATCAAGCTGAAAAGGTGACACTTAACCTTGAACTGCAGGTCTTCTGTTTACTTACGGCATATCTAAACCAGTGATTATTTGCCTGTGTGTGTGTGTGTGTGTGCGTGTGAGAGGGTGTGTGAGGGAGGTGTGTGTGTGTGTGTGTGTGTGTGTGTGTGTGTGTGTGTAAGGTTCTTAACTTACTTGTAGTATATCTGGATCATGAGCTATCTTCTCATTTAATTATATCTGGACCATGGGTACTCTTCTCACTTAATTATATCTGGACCATGGGTACTCTTCTCATTTAATTATATCTGGACCATGGGCACTCTTCTCACAACCATGGGTACTCTTCTCACTTAATTATATCTGGACCATGGACACTCTTCTCACTTAGGTATATAGGTATATCTGGACCATGGGCACTCTTCCCACTTAGGTATATCTGGACCATGGGCACTCTTCTCACTTAGATATATCTGGACCATGGGCACTCTTCTCACTTAGATATATCTGGACCATGGGCTATCTTCTCATTTAATTATATCTGGACCATGGGTACTCTTCTCACTTAATTATATCTGGACCATGGGCACTCTTCTCACAACCATGGGCACTCTTCCCACTTAGGTATATCTGGACCATGGGCACTCTTCCCACTTAGGTATATCTGGACCATGGGCACCCTTCTCACTTAATTATATCTGGACCATGGACACTCTTCTCACTTAATTATATCTGGACCATGGACACTCTTCTCACTTAATTATATCTGGACCATGGGCACTCTTCTCACTTAATTATATCTGGACCATGGGCACTCTTCTCACTTAGATATATCTGGACCATGGACACTCTTCTCACTTAGATATATCTGGACCATGGGCACTCTTCTCACTTAATTATATCTGGACCATGGGTATTCTCTCATATCTCGCCATGTTGGATAGAGTTTGCCCATGTAAGATAGCTATGTAAGATAAATCTATCTTACATAGCATTTCACGCGCGCGGATTAATCTGCGTTCAAGGGGGACAACTCTCACAACGTCGTCTGCTTGTGTTCACATCCGACGGTGTCGGTTTTGAAACGTTGGACTTAACTATAAAAATACATACATTCTTAGATAAATATATATCATATCAGCAGTAAATCAATAGGGCTACACGGTTAAACGATTAGACATTTCATCTGAGCGAACATATAACTCCGTTACTGTAACAAACAGTTAAACTACGCCTAACGTTACAGGCCTGTTGTAACAGTTACAGTACAATACAGACTTGCCTACCCGACAGATTTGTCATTTGTCATTAAAAACATGTAAA